>NC_142205.1:33598333-33950000 GCF_049639895.1 Pseudopodoces humilis
GCTGTTGAAACAGAAAAAGACATAATGTAGTACATGAAATATGGAAAAAAAAATCCAGAGGAAGTGTTGAAATAAACTATAAAGACTAAAGTTATGGAACTGAGAAAATTGGCTAGAAAAAATGCTTAAATATTAAATTTAAAGTAATATATAAAAAAAAAGGGTTCTGTTAGTAAAGGACAGGTATTGGGGGTGGGGTGGGTTGTTAATTTTTTAAGTTAACACCTTCCTACAGTAATTGCTGTAATGTAATTTCATTCATATTTTCTGATACAGCAAAGCTCTTGTAGTTTTAAGATAAACAGACATTTTAGGATAATATATGATACATTAAGGTAAACTTGATATTTCTTGTGCTTTATTTTGTGTTGCTGTAGGATTGTTTCCTGCCTTTTGTCTCTGTAACAGAACCACTGTCTTCCTGTAAGGTAATGAATTTGGAATGCTAAACTTTATCATGGGTAATATTCTGAGGTAAGTAATGACGATAGCAAAAGGAAAAATTTTGCTGAGGAAAATAAATTGCAGAACATATATTTATGATATCAATTATGTAAAAAAAGGTTCAGAGTGCCTAATCTCGGTATTAGTTATTGAAAAATTTTGTTATTATTGAAAAAATTGGTAGCCTGTATTTAAAAATTAACTTCACTGTCCCTGGCATGACATCACCACTTGAATACTAAAATGAATGTGACTGATAGTTTTGAGGTGTTTTGTACATTTTTAAATTAATTTTACCAGCCATCCTTCCTTTTAATATGTAGTTATACAACACGGATCAGATGTCCAGAATGGATTACTGGACAAAATACATCACTAGCATTCACATGTCTTACTAACACTCACTCCTGCTCACTACCTCAGCAACACAGCACAAAGCTTTCCTTTCCTGAATTCCCTTATTCAAAACCTTTTTATGCAGACAAAGAGAAAAAATATTAATCCAATTAGGAAATATTTTCTGTTATCCATCAAATCAAGATATTTATCCTACTTAATCTCAGTTTTGTCTGGTAAGAAATTTAGAGAATCAGTGTATACAACAGATGCAGAACTGAACTAACTTAAAAGCAGAGCTCTCCTGAACCAAACTGGAGGATTACTGAAGTACTTCTAGACTAACTACAGATGTCTTATGGAATAGCACCTCAAAGCTGAAGACTTAAAAGTCATTAGTGCATTAAAAAAGCACCTAATGTTTAGAGATAGCGTAACAAAAGGAAGGATAAATAAAAAGCTTATAAAAAGTACAAAAAAAAAATTACATCTTTTTTCAGTATTGAAGAAACAAAAAAAATATTTTGTAAATGTCACATCGCTTCACTCTTTGTACTATATTAGCCTCTTTGGTTGTATTTTCAGGATTTTTAAAATTTGATGCTGACCAATATACATTTACATGGTTTTGTAATAAGATATAAAGTAAGTTTACATTATTTTTACATTTTTCAACAAAATGTACTATTGTACTTACTGTGACTGATGTAAATTTCCTCTCTAGTAAAGATTTATTAGAATATTATATATGTGAAATCACATTTTGGGATTCTCTACTTAGTTTTCTGTTGACTTTAGAAAACAACTAGCACATGAAAACTACAAAGAAAATCAAAAAACAAAGAAGGTAGTAAACTTTGATATTAAAATGTTTTCATCCTTTGGAAGAAATGTTTTGAACCAGTCTTTTTTACTAGGTGATCTTTCTGAAATCAGTGGCATCACGCAGACATTAAAATCCATATTCAAGCTTCTCACATACACAAAATTTTCCTCAGTCATAGAAAGGACTCAAATATATGATTCAGGATTTTTAGCTGTCGGCTAAAAACTTAAGCAAGCAACAGCAACATGATATTTTTCTTCCTCTTTCTAGCCCTATGACAATGTTTATTGGCAATTTCTTCTAACGACCATGGAGGAGGTGCTATAAAGGTATGTTGCATAAAGGAAATGCCACACAGAGTGCATTTTAGATGCACTCATGCTTCTTATTCAACTGCATCTGAAATATCTGTGTCCTTGACACAGGCATGTATTATCAACACTGTTATCAGAACAGTTAGAACCTATGCTGCTTCCAAAGCATGTGTTGTTTGCTGAAATATGAATTACAAAAAAAAAAATAAAATTGACAAACAGAATATCTTTGAAAAATCTTGATGCTGGTGAATTCAATGGAAATTGATTTTGTACATAAAGAAACTCATGTTAATACTGCTTTTGCTTTAAAATGTATTAAATGGGTTTACATGTGTTTAATTTATTAAAAAAAACCCAAAAAACCAAACCCTTGCATGTTAATTTTGAGTATTCAAGTGAAACAAGCCCACTAATTTGAGAATATGCTCTTGCAAATATACACCTCAGTTAGCAGTCATTCCCATACGGTTGTCCTTCCATTCAAGGAACTGTGTGGTGTTTTATGCATTTCATTATAGACCCACCACCACACAATTCTGTGAAAAGGACTCATATGTACTGTATATATTACTGTATTATCACTAGAGTGAAAAAGGCATGCCAATAACTAGAAATTCTTTAAGAGCACCCATAGAGCAGCTGAGAATATCTCAATTATTATCTTGCTAACCCTTAAACACATGCTATATAATAGAAGGAAATTTTTATTTAGTTTAACATTTCTTATTTCAAGACAGCTTTGATTTTTCAGTAGATATGCTAAATTTTAATATAAAAACCATCAGATTAAAAGTATCAAGTACTGCCAGTAGAAAAAAAAATTGTCCACAGCAGCCTGATAAGGTCAGAATGATAGGGCTGCTCTTATTTCTGACTATCAGCTTGTAGCCTGCAGATATTTCCTAATGAAACTTTAAGATAAGGTAGAAATTTTCAAGCTGCCAAAAAGTGCAAGTGAAACAGAAATAAAATATAGATGTGGTTAATGTACACAATGGATGATGCACAAGCATTGCCATAGAAAAGCTAGCAAACTTTACTTTCAAACAAAGCCTGAGTAATAACACTTGTGTATACTAAACAAGCATATTCTTCTATGTTTTGGAACACTTGAAATTCCTATTTAAAAGATACTTTGGCCACAAGGATACCAAACATAAATTTTTCATGGTTCAAAGTACCCACTCAGAAGCAATTCAAATTCTTAGAATGTGTTCCTTCTCTTTATCAATTGTCCCTGAAATGTTTGATATTCCCAAAAGTGTCCCCTATTCAAAATTATCTGGCAAACAATTCATTTAAATCCATTTCATCTGTGTAGTACTTAGAAGCTCTTTGTTGCAACTGCCAATTTGGGTACTCACTATTTGAAAATTGGTGTTTCCACATTCACAGCATTCTGCAATGTGTTCCTGCTTTCTAAACAGGATTCATAAGTTGATAAAGGGCAAAATCAAATGAAGTGCCTTAGAGCATTGTCAACTTGAATTTAATTCCAATCACACCTGGTTAACCTTTGTAAAAACGAGTTTCTTTTTCAAAATAGACATATGTCCCAGTCATGGAGCCCAGTAGGCTCTTTTCTATGTCAAACAGGTATGCTGATGAAGGATCCAAATATTGCTAACATTCATACTTGAAAAAACATCTGACATAGGAGAAAACATCTTTCCCAAGCAAGTCCAATCTCAGTGGACTAAGATTAAAGGAAACTGCTTTAAGATTGAATTTAGTATTTTTATTGCTTGCAGTTTTTACTTTTTGCTCCTAAAACATTCACTTCAAATGCACTATAATTTATACTATTTAGGGGCTTACAAAACAACCACATTAATGATAACATGTAAATTGTTTACTTAGTTTAAGTTAACAATCACCTCTTCTTTGCAAGGGGAAAAAAATTCCATTTTTAATGCACTGTTTCTCAACATTTTTTTTAATATGAAATAGGCCTTCTGTCAATACGAAATTATTTATTTTCATAGAAAGAAGTACTGAAAGCAGTAATTTATCTTGCCAAAAACATATCTAAAAATATATTGAAGATGTTCAGTCAATTCCTGTTAAAATATTTAGATATTTTAGCTGAGTTCCCACAAGTTGTAGCTGAAAACATTATTGAGTTTGACACCGCTTCATATGAAACCAGGGTCATGAACTACCAGGCCAAGAGCAAGCAGGGCATATTTTGACTTGTGTTCTGAGCCTTTAACAGAATTCAAAAACTGATTATATACAGCCTGATTTTATGAAGAGAATGACATCTTTTTATGACAGCATTTAATAATAACAGTAAATCTTTCATCTACAATTGCACTTTTTTCTACTATAACAATATTAGAACAAAGCTTTCAAACATGCAGGTATTTTCAAACTGGTAAGAGAGAAGAAACTTTTATTTCAGTTTAATTTCCAACCTGACATTCATTAGTTCTTTTCTGGATGAGTTCTTGCTAATCATTACCTGATTGCAAAAATAATAGAACCAAGCCTCAGCTGTGTAAACCAGTAGGTATCATTCTGTGAAAGTGTATCAATATAAGCATCAGCACAGTTGCTCAGTATTAGTACTATTTTTGAGTTAACACATATATTCCAGTATAAGAAAAAATAGCCAGGCTACAGATAACTTTTAGGGTTAGAAGGAATTAATAGAAAGGGTTTGCTTTCAAGGAACCACATGCAGCTTGAACCACAGATGAAAACATCAACACCAGATATTCTAAAAAGAGTAATGGCACTCACAAGGCGTAGTAATTACTTTGTGCACAAACTATGCAGAATGAAACATATTTGCTTATGGTTCTCACACAGTATCACTGACAGAATGCAAAATTATGAACTATGCTTTATTAATGGCAAAGAAATTTCTGTACATCCAGCTGCAGAAAGAATGCTGAGTCTATGCTCTGAACACTGGTAGGTCATATAGCAATATGCCTCCTGGGAAAAATGTCAGTGGTCCCTGAGGATGTTCAGTTCCAAGTTATCCATTGTCTCTTCTGCAGAGGAGAATTGAGTACACAAATGAGATTTATTACAGGGTTCATCATAGCTGCAATTTCTGCTCTGCATAGAAACTTTAACTCCATAGTTAAAGAAAGAGGTCAAATCACTTAGATAAAGGAGCTCTCAACAAGGGAAAGAATTAAAAAAGTGCACATAATGCATAAACAATTTTAACATCAATTTTTGAACATGTACTCATGTTTAAAAGATGTGCATATATATGTAAATATTTGTATATGAGTATATATATACTTACATAGGAAATAATCAATGGACTATTCTTGTCAAAAGCTAGATTAAGGAATGTGTATTCCTGAAATATTAGTCTTAGAGTGACAATGCAAGTCACTTGTGATTTTGAAATGGGTGAAGGCAAAGGTTTGGATAAAACACTGGGGATTACAAGTAGCACAACATTATTAAAATCAGTATTGGATGATAAAGTTTCCCCAGCAATCGAAAACTGTGGCAGTGTTTAAAAACTAACTAGTCCTCACTGATGTGGGGCAGTGAAGAAGGACTGTAAATCAGTAATAATTTGAATATATATTTCAACCGGTTTCCGGGATGATATTAGAGAGCCAGAGTTTTCAGTAAATTCTTGTACCAGCTTTTGAGAAAAAGGAACTATACAACTCTGCCTAAAGCTCTTCACTAAAGCTCTTCTAGGTTAAATGGTTTGGGACCTCTATTTTTGCAGTGCAGGCATACCCTGAGTTGTTTGGGAGCAACAAACAGATGGTTTGAAAGGGAGATTTATTAAGTGTCCAAGATCTAAATTAATTTTAGGTTGATATTAGAGTCTAACAAGGTAATTTGGGATTGTCCTTCTGGCAGGTGTTCATTGCTAGTACTTTTCCCACAGAAACCAGGTTATTAATAACCTAGAGTTACAAACGGAGGAAAGGGAACACGGAAGAAAGCTGGGAATACTTTGTCAGTTTTCTGCCCATTGATAGCAAAGAAGAATCCCTTTGCTAATATACACTTACGCTTTACATGAGAGGGGAATGTTTACAAGTTTTGTCTTTTTTTTTTTTTTTTATTCTTTTCAATAAATCTTCCACAAGTAAGATGCAGTGCTCTGGAACATTATTAATAAGCTGGGGCAGGATGGGACACCAGATAGTAGCTCACCCTAACACTGCAATGGTTGGAGAAAGAATGGATCACTTGCACTGTTTTAACAATTCAATACAATTCCAAAATGAATTAAAGTTTCCCCTCTTTTGTTTTAATTTCATGTTATGATAAAGAAATGCCTTGTGGCAGAGCAACATCAATTTCACAAAAAGCATTAAAAAATGGTTTGCCACCTTTATCTCCTGGGTTGTGAGAAATGAAAGCAGATAGTAATTTTTTCCCCCAAAGCTGTTAATTATACTATAATTTAATCCTCTCAGCAGAATAGAAGCTTTAGAAAGTGCTTTAGAACAGAACAGAACAGCAACAACAGAAACAGCAATTCAGACTTTCAAAAGGGGTAGATACTGTTACTTTCAGGTTATGACATCTTTTTAAAATGTTATCCATTCTTTATTAATTTGCATAACTATATTGTAAGAAACAATAAAACTCTTTTTAGTTAAGTAGTATGAATTTAGTAAATGCAACTGTTGTTTACATCTTTTGTGTTCAGTTCTTGTGGTGGAGACACTTGTCTAAACCGAGTATACTGTACTGATTTACCAAGATTAAAGCGTTATCTTTGTACTTGCTACTACAGAAAAATCAGCAACAGTAAAAGACAGGGATATGACATTGGTTTAATGTCTCAGCTAAGTTAAATTTGATCAATTTGTGGAGCAGTCATGAATAAAATTTAATTGATGAGCTACTGGGAATATTAGCTACTAAAATTAGCAATATTTATTTTTTTTTTTACAAAAGATGTTTTACAATATAAGTCTATCCCAGAAGTGATACCCTACAGGTCATAACCCTACATATTCATATTTTATGGGGTTTTTATAGTGGCCGTGATTTTTGCATTATCTAGATAGAGGGCTGACTTTGCAGGATAACACATGGAGTACTTTTTCAGAGCATTTATCAAAAACATGTATGAAACTGACTCAAGAAATGAGTCTCACTTCCTTGTTAAGTGGACTGTGGGTTATTTCTACTTCCAAGTATTTGCCACTGAGCACACAGGGTAAGCTGGCTTGCAAAACAGTGCTTACATAAAGCCAGCCCAGTAAAGATACACAGCATCCTGTAGAAAATCTTTATTACGTAATTTTTTTTTGTGAGAAATGTTGGTAAGATTCGTATTTTAAGCAGGAAGATATTTTTAAAGGAGGACTGGAGAAACTGGATAGACTGAGAAGGAAGAGAGGATTGCTGTGGGGAAGGTTAGAGGGGCAACATAACAGTGGAGGATGGCTGAGACAAAATACTCTCCTGCCTGTTTGCTCCCACTTTGATTCCTCAATTACCCCTGCTTCAACTCTATTCCACACACAGGTGAAATGCTAGTGAATAGAAGATCAATTGCAAATGTCACACTTCAAAGCTGAAGAAACATCACGAGCCAAGAGAAATCTCATAAAATCTTACCAGTATAGGAGGTTTAGTGGATTTCTTCAGAGGATAGAAAACCTATTTGCTCCAAAAGTCCTTCCAAAGAACATGATTTAGAAGAGGAATATCAAACAATGGAAAGGACACTGATAGTTCAGATGAAAATACTCTGCTTTTTTCCAGCACCTGGGAGGGGGAAAGCTAATAGGGGAAGCATGGTTGAACTATTACTCTTTTGAAGACTTAGAAAAAGGGAAAACTGTAGAGAGTGGGAACTCTTTTCTAAAACTTAGGGTACACTAGTGCCTGTTAAGTTTTTCTAAATATTTGCATGGAAATAGTAAGAAAATACATTAATATATTAAATATGAGTGAAGAAAACAGGGTTGTGATTCATATCACCTGAAGTTAACTGCAGTACTAGTGTTTTTTAGGTAACATGTCTACCTTTATGAAATACAGGTAGAAGTCAGAAGAGTAAAAAGCTAAAACAAAGGTATTTATTTTTATTGGGAGAAAAAACTTGTTCATTTTCACAAAAGTTTCAATGTTATTATAATGTCTAGCAACAGTCATTGAGATCGAATAGTAGATGATTTTATAAAAAAAGTTACATTAGGGGAAAAGGAATGTGGTTACTGACTTTAGGTCTATGTCCTTAAACAGATGAAAATAATCTCATCCTCAAAAGAAAAGTATATGATGATAACATGTTTATTTATAGCATTTAATGAGTTCTAAGGTCATGATCTGATTTAAATTCTCTGAGTGACAGGATAATAGAAATTCTTATTGCACTAAATGGATATCTAAATGTTTTGCATCTAGAGTATTATGTTCTTCCTCAGCCAAAATTAATTATGTAAATTATTTTTACTACTTAAAATGGAATTCATATTAAAGTATTTTATCATTTCTCAAAAAAAAAAAATTAAAACATACTTTGATACACTTTATATAAATATATAAAAATACTTTATAGGTTTTTTTTTGTCTTTAAAGCACTTCTAACATGTAGGCAGACATTCTAGCTGTAATGTTAGTCTGAACTAAATTGAGAGGCAGGGAAACTGACTTATTCTTGTCATGCTGTGACACACAGAACGAAGACTTGTTCTTGGCATGCTATTGACCAAGGAAAGGCTTCAAATTTCTTAACATCCAATATCAAACTGTAATATGTTTTTTCTGTTGTCCCTTCACATGAACTTGAAGTTTATCTGTTTCTTACAACGGGTATGAAAGCAAGAGAAAACAAACAAAAAAAAAAAAAGGAAAAAAGACAAAGTCTATATAGGTAATTTTAACTATTTCATTTTTTTTTTTCCACTTTTATGACACTGTTTATAGTCCAATGAGAAACTCAAGAGTTACATGCTATATTCGTAGGCCAGTAAGAACTATAATATAACAGCCGTTTTTGGTGTCAGGATGGATAGCTAGAGATAACTGCAAGATAGCTACAGTAAAATGTATGACTGGTACATGCAGCAACAGTAGCACAAAATACAAGTACTTTTCATTATCAAAAAATATTTAGTGAGAAAAAGTCTGCATCATTTTTAGGAAACAGCTTGAGAAGATGAGACTTCCAGTCCAGCAGAAAAGCACCTTCTATCTCAGGCTAGGGGGAATTTTCCTGCAATCCCTTTCCCTATTATGGAACTGCATGGAGACTTTATGTAAGCAGAAAGCCTAGGGTGATGGTAACTCCCACAACAGCTAGGCTTCCCTAAGAAAAACTCCCAGAAACCAAAATGGCAGTAAGACACAGAAATCCTCCATTATTAGGGAAAGCTTCATTATTGCAAGAAGTGTAAGCCTTTCTGCAGGATCTTGGTTTCATATTTTCTCTCACGGCACTTTTCCAGAAAATTTTATTCCTAATCTTTGATCTTTGGGAAAGAATGGCCATTTATCTTGACATAATTTTTAACATAAGCCAAATGAAAGCAAAATGCAAATTCAGGTGTTTGTTTAACAGCAAATTATTAAATACAGTGATGAAAGATCACATTTTTACAACAATTGCATTGGGTACCTCTTACTCCAGAATTTGGCAATCTAAGGAATTCCTGACTCCCACTATCAAAGAATCTATTTTCCAGTTTGTTTCCCATTTCTAGTTGCATTTCTTTGAAGAGAATAGCTAAGTAGCAACTCTTTTGGTTCAGTTGTGAGGAACTTCGATTCATTTAGTCTCCTCAAACCTTATTTCTTCCTTAGGTATTTAGAAGGAGTTCTGCACCTGTGGATAATCATCTTTCTGGAACCCTAAGTGTGGAGGACTAAGTGTCATTTACTGTACTCAACTATTAATGATTCCTTGACTCTGTAAATAGCATGATTTCTTTCCATATACATTTCTCTATGATGTATCTCTGTTCAGATAAGGTTAATATAAAATGCTGAATACAAATGTATAAATTAATATAATTTCATGAATTAAATTTTTTACTCACTCATGACAAGACAACTTTGGTCTGAAAATCCAACTGTGATGAAAAATTTCCAAAATGCACTTTTAAGGCATACTTCAACAGACACTACAACAGACACACAAATCTATTTATAAGGAACTGTCATTTAGATTTTAATATTAGAGGCAGAACTTTCTCATATTTCTCATATTTTGAATTTAGCTATAATTTTCTATTTTCTAAAATATATTCTAATTTACTCATTTATTTCACTATTGATCTGACTATAGTAAGTGACATTCAAGAAAATGAAAACAGCAACACAAAAGAATTTGCACAGATCAATGTATGTCAGATTACAAAGTCTTCTGAGAATTTTTTCAAAAACAATCACAGGCTTCTTATAAAGTATCAGAGAAAACCTAGTGAAACTTGACCAGAAGACATCTGATAATAGACTGAAAAATAAGAGTCCCAATTCATGCTTCTTAAAGACGCTGTAGTAATTATTTTTTTTTTTCCTTCAACTTCTTTAAAATCCTCTTCTAGAATAATCTAATTTCTAGATTCACAAACATATTCTCTCTTGTATTAAATGGCACAAATTCAAAAAGATAATTTATTTTAAATTATTTCATTGCTGGCTGCTATACAAAATATGGCATATGCAGAAATCTTTTACCTGTCTATAAGTAGGCAGAGTCTGTTGCCAAGGAAATGGTGACCACCCTATATAATGCTATAAACTGTATACATTTAAAACAAAAATTCATGTGAGAATGATGACATTAACCTAATTGTGCTAATGAAGTAATAAAAAGATGAAAAGCTTTTTTAGACAGTAATAACTGCATATTTTACCTGAAATAATGAATTGAAAAGCTTAACCTAATATGCATAAAATCCAAAGAATATGACTTTGCAATTTTCTTTTAATGTTATAATGCTGTATTTCAAGCATTAAATACAATTGCAGAGTTATTCTCTGCAGTGGATCTTAAACAAAACTTTTCTATTTAGTATCATGTCAATCTAGCAATCTTAATAAATGAGAACATTTTTTAACAAACTGCTTTGCAAATTAAACAGTCTTCTGTGTCTCAAGACAGGACAGAAATGCACATATCTAAAATACTTATCAAGAGACCAAGAAATGAGAAACCAGAAGGAAACCATATATTTTCTAATGCTTTTTACCTGCTGTAGATGTCAGTGTTATCAGCAGGCTCAAATGCCAGACTAGACACAAGTGATGGGCTCTGAATCAATACAGTGCCATATACTTTACAAAGACATTGCAATTACTGAGTTAGAAAGCACTCGTGCAAAATTTCAATATTAGGTCAATATACTAAATGTCTCTATTTTGATCCATGTTGTGTCAGCTCAAATGAAGAAATATATTTTAAGCTGCTTCTTCAGATGAATTAGTAAGTAAATGCAGAGATTATTAATATTAAAAGATGCACAAGTGCAAGAAGTGCAATAGCACACCCAAACCCCATATTTATATCAAATAATAATAAAAAACCTAATCCTTTTTAATGTAGCAAACAGTATTTTTTTCCAATTATATTTTCACACTTTTCTCTTATTTCTGTTTCACACAATTCTGTTATATATAGGTGAATCTTAAAAATTTCATTTCTTTTCTAGAAGTGAGGGCAGGTTGTATATAAACAATGACTTCATAATTATAGTATACAGATACTTATAAAAGGTTAGATAGACATTAATATAATATGAGCACATATAAAAATACATAACTATTGCAAACACAAGGGCTTTGAAAAGAAATGTAGTAGCTATAACATTAATTCCAGGACACAAACCCAACTATTTAGGGTTAATGATATTTTGAACAGAAAATTCCATGGTTATTAAAATATTTTTTGTATTGACACACTCCTAAATATTTTATACTTTATAAGAGGAGTTTCTATGTCTTTTTAATATGTGTTTTTTTTTCCCTTAAAACTAGGAATGGAAGGTTGTTTCAATATGAGATATCCAGGTTCAGCACTTTGATTTTAGTATGGAATCCAGCCAGTTTCCAAAATCAAAACCAAGCACACCCTTTGACAGTTTGTGTCACAGTCCTAGTTAATGGTGCTCTGCCAGTCTCACCAGCTGAGAATCTCCTTTTAACTTTACATATTTTCACTGAATGAAAACAAGAATCAAAACAATGTAATTTCCCACTAAACTATCTTGAATGAATAGTGCCACCTGCTGAAGCCCCAGTTAAACAAATACTTCACTGTAAACAAAAGTTTTGAGTTTAGTTGCTCTGAGTGCTTTACTGATTTAAGGCCAGAATGGAAATTATCATTCTCAGGAACACTCTCATGTTCAAAAGAAACTTCCCTTCCAAGTGATAGCTTTGCTATTCCTTCCTAGTTTCATAGCATGATAGCTGCCTCACATGCTAGCCATGAAAAAAAGAAAGTCCCACCTGTTTTCTGTTATGTGATTCTGTCTTTGGGCAATAGCATCATGGATATCTGCAATTCATATAAGGCTGTGTCCCTAATTTAAATCTTCAGCTGTCCTAAAACATTCAGATATCAGATACATAAGAAGAAAAATCTTAACTGCCATTTCAGCAAGGTTATCTAAACAACAACTTATATTTGCATACAGTGTCAGTCTAATGTACTTTTAAAATTCTTTTTGTGTCTATTAATCTCATTTTTAAATAAATTAGGAGGATGATGTTTTGGGCAAGTATAGCTCTATTTCCCACTTCAACCAAACTCATTGGCAATTCCCACATGCCTGAAGTAACTTGCTTTTGGTTTTGCTAGTTTTGAAGGAATAGATGGACATTTATGAAGACAAAGAATTAAATTCCTTCACTTTTCAGCACACTACCAAGTGAAGGCTATACTTGCAGAAAATGAAACTTCTGTCATCACTTTCCTGCTGATGCACATTGAATCTTTCCTAAAAATAAAGCAAAAGTTGTTCTGTGGGAATTACTCAAAAGGAAATTTTGGGTTTGAAGGGAATATGATAAAAGTACAAATATAGCTTCTCTTTTTTTTTTGCCACAAAACTGAGTGCAAATTGAAATCTAGCTATTTGAATCTCTAAACAGTTGTTAGAAAACCATTACATACCAAACATCTTTCTGCATACATATTTCAAACTCTCCACAAAAAACTTAGAACCATGTTTAAAAATCTCTACAGTGTTCAGAAAGAATAAATACAGATTAAACATTTGAAATGCCTTGCTAAATTGATTTCTCTCATTCAATCTTCAAAACTCATAACAAATAAAAATGCAATCATCAGGTTTATTCATGTTATTGAAGTTCAGAAAATTCATAGATAAACATGGGGTTTTGACAGGGCAACAACCATTGCCTTAGCGAAATTTCATATCAGGAAATTAATTTTGCTTCTTTACTGTGTGAATACATATGTACCTGTCAGGAAAATGGTGTTAAAGAGCAGTAACTACGAGTGTCAGTCAAGAAAGTAAAGCAAAAAATATTTCAGTAAGGGTCTGAAATGCAAAGGTCTTCATTGCAGGAATTACTTTGAAATTTCTCAGCACATGTAAGACCGGATCCATAAAAAGTATCATGGATACAACTACTGCATTGAACTTCTGAAGAATTGCTGAATTAAGTATTCAATGTTCAATTGCAATTGGTGCCCTGTAATTTTCTTGAAAACATGTTTTATGCACTGCAGAATGAAAAAGTTGATGAAAACAATGCAGTAGGTTAACTTCATATGAGTTGTATTTCTCAAGAATTCAATACCCGTGAAACAATTTAAAAAGAAGTCTACACACTATCAGAAGAAATCTGAAATTTTACACAGCTATGTAAACCTAAGCCATTAATAATCACAAGAAATCTCCTGTTTCCGCAAGCAGTATTACAAATTGTAAGAACAAAAGGCATTATTTTAATCAGTGAAGTATTAACTTAAAGGAAGATGTATAGTTCTACTTGAGTTAAAAAATGAAAGGATAAAGAAAATAGGCAATGGATGGATGCATGGATGAAGATACTCATGTAAATTTTTTCTATAGATTTTAGTTTTATATTGCAGCCATAAATTTTATAACAGTCTTTCTCTAAAGTATAAGGTGTAGAAGATCATAAAACCTCCTTTACTTTTCCCTGGAACACTATGCCTGATCTCTATCTGAGGAAAGAGTTACAAATCTAATTATTATTCTAACAAAACAATGATTTGAAAAGAGAAAAAAAACTGTAGGAGTGCATGTCACATGTTTGTGTACATTCTTTTCCAGTTTTGTGGTGTATTTGCACCAATAGTCAATGTTTACAGCATCTTTAAAATAAAAAGATTTTGGATTTGTGTAAAAACAGTCTCACTGAGAGTATTATTAAAAACAATCAAAACTTTATTTTTACCCAGATGTAATAAGGTAATTTTTTGCATTTTGATTTTGGACTTTCTTAACTTACTATTATGTCTAAAGCGACTGTGGAGAAAAATAAGCAGTCATTTTATATTTTTGACTAGCATGTTTACTGCATGGATTTGTACACAATATTTAGAAAAGCAGAATCCAATAGACTTAGCAAAGATAAGGTGTCTGACTCCACAAAAACATTCACTTTTCTTTATTGCTTTTGTTAGAACATGTACCTTTTGTGAATGTAAGATTATTACTTAAAGTGCATTTATATTGGTCTTGACAGTTGTCAGCTGTATGTTGAGCCAGTGGTCTGGACATGATGAATAATTGTGCTTCTCAGCAAGGACTTTCAAAAAGCATTTAATAATAGAAGACTTGGACATGATCCATTTTTGTTGTTCTCACAACTTGCAATGTTAATTTTTAATTTTGTTAAATATTTACTACATAGGGAGGAATAAATACTGTAAAGAAAGTAGTAGGATTAAGAAGATAAACACCACAAAATCAAAGTGAAAAAACAAAGCCTTCAGTGCACTTAAGTCATTTAAATTGCAATAAATGAAAGCACCTGTATGTCCGTATTTTCTCATCCAAGGAAGAGATGCTATGTAAACTTGAGAACTTGGTGTACTTCTGAAAATGAGCTTTGTAGTATTTACATGTAGTTTTCCAAGTGTGCATAGTGTCATAGATAGACCATACAAATTTTAAAGTGTATTTCTACTGTACACAAACAATTTTATAGGTAAAGACACAAAATAATGGACTGCACTTTTTTTGCATAAGACATTAAGATAATTTATTGAACTACTCACACGGGGAAAAAAACAAACAAAACATTAAAAAGAGAAATTAAGGAATGTCAGAGATGACTTCATCGGAGTATTAATAGGTGACAAGACAGATATTCGCAAGATACAATTATCAGTCTTGGTAATAGTTTTACATTCTGACAAAAAGTATCAGTGAACACTTCAAGGAAACTGCACCGACAGAAGTGCTCTGGAGCTAAGGATCCCAAGGAGGAACTTAGCAAGATCTTGGTATTAGAGCAGAAAGAAGTTCGCCAGCACCTCAACCCAAATGGGAGGCAGTGGAGCCCTGATTTGACAGGCAGCTTGGACCCAGTGAGGGTGGTGTCAGAAGGGACTGAGTCCATCCAAACCCATATAAAAACTGCCTCTGAAGAGTGTGAGTGACAATCCAAATTTGTGCTGCAGGGTGAGCAGGAAGGGCAAGGAGGGTCAGCTGGTGGTCACTGCCTTCAACAAGACAGCTCAGGTATGCTGTCCACTCAGACAAAAGTTCCTTCCTCTGTGCACACCAGAAAGCATCTGGTGACCCAGATGGAGCACCCACAAGATCATGCAGTGGTCCAGGTCTCAGACTCTAGGGTGTGACAGAGCTGGTGCTGCTCCCAGAGGGCAGCAGGGACAAGATCAACAACAACATGATGTGTCATCAGGCTGATGATTTGCTCATCCTAGGGTGGAGCTGACAGATGAAGTGGAACAACTAAGAAGTGCTGGAGACTCTGAGAAGGAAATTGAATGGTGGAACCAGTCATCATTATCTTCTCAAATAATGAAAAAAGAGAAGCAGTAGTTCTTGGAGATTCCCTTTTGAGTGGTCTGATATGCACACTGAACCCAGCACACAAGAGGTGTGTTAGGTCCCTAGAGCCCAGGTAGGGAACATCACAAAGGAAATTCCCAGCCTGGTACAGCCCACTGATTATTATCCTCTGCTAGTTTTCCAGGTAGGCAGCAAAGAGGTCCCAACAAAAAGGCAGCAACCAAGACAGACCTCAGAGCTTTGGAACAACTGGTCAAGGGATGTGAAGGACAAGCTGTGTTCTCTGTCTTGCCAGTTGCAGGGAATGATGTGGCAAGAAACAGGAAGATCGTGCAGATGAACATCTGGTTTCAACACTGACATTGCCAGCAGAATTTTATGTTTTAGATAATGGGTCAGTTTATGCAACACCAAGCCTTCTGGCAACTAACAGAATCTACCTGTCTTAAAGTGGAAAAAGGATTTCAGCTGCGGAGTTAGCAGGGCTTATTGAGAGAGCTTTAAACTAGATTGAGAGGGACAAAGGGACAAAACCAGGCTTGCCAGTGATAAGCAATAGGAGACAATACCAAAACTTGAAGAACTGAGTTCTACTGAGTCCCTTCATTCTGTTCCAGGAGGTATTGGCTAGAAAGAATCTCAACAGATAAGTTTCTATACTAATACAAGCAGCATGAGGAACAAACAAGAAGCTTAATGCTTTGGCCCAGCCCCAGAGCCCAGTCACTGGTGTAAGAAAAACCTGGTGGGATGACTCCTGTGACACAAGTACCATGCTGGATGGTTACAGGCAGAGGAGGTGAGACCGGAGGTGGTGGTGTATGTAATGGAAGGGCTGGAATTTATGGAGGTTCCAGTTGGTAAAGGCACAAATGGGAGCCTTTGGGTAAGGATGTACTCACAAACTGAGGAATGGATGTACACACATGCCAGGGAATAAGACGCTGGAGAGAAGCACCATGGAAAGGGACCTGGGGGTTCTGGTTGACAGCAAGTTGAATCTGAGTCAGCAGTGCCCTGGTAGCCAGGAAGGACAGCCATGTCCTGGAGGGGTATCACTGGCCAGTGGAAGAAGATCGACCCACTCTGCTCAAGATACTGTGGGTAGTTTTGGTTGCCACAATATGAGAAGGATATTAAACCATGCACTGATCTCTTCATTGTGGTGACCAGTGACAGAACCCAAGAGAATAACCTGAAGCTGTGTCAGGGATGGTTAAAGTTAGGATATCAAGAAAATGTTCTTCACTCAGAGGCTGAGCACTGGAACAGACTCGCCAGGGAAATGGTCACAGCGTGAAGCCTGACAGAGTTCAAGAAGTGTCTGGACAATGCTTTCAGGCAAATGGTCTGATTCTTGTTCCTGTCCTGTGCAAGGCCAGGAACTGGACTTCAATCATCCTTGTGGGTCCCCTCCAACTAAGGATATTCTAAGATTCTATGAAAACTGATGATTTGTATTTAAATTCAAAACTAATTGATCTGTTAAAGTGTACTATAATGTCTGTAATATAGTGCAATGGATATGAGCATGATAGGAATCATCCTGATGTGTTTAATGTATTTTAAATTTCATTCTCAGAGATACTAAAGTAGCTTAGACACAATCAAGATGGACAAGCAACATTTCTGGATATAGATAATCTAAACACAATTATCAGTTCCTTATATCCTACCAGTGTGAACACTTTTACAAATTTTTTGTTAACAAATAATTGCTTCATACTCCAAAATGCATCATATTATTCCAGTGATGATTTGGAATCTTTCTTGAACATCTGATCTGATAACTCTTGAATTTTACATCAGCCATTTCCACTTTTATAATATCTTTAGTTACCCATTACAGGAGAAATATCAGTGGGATAATGCAGTTGCCATGGCTCCTGTGCAAAGAAGGAAATCTGCCCCTCACTCTACTGTTCAGGCAAATAGAAGATGTTTCTGCATCACTCTTCTAAACTGCAAGAAAATTATACCAGTGTCCCACTGTATTATATCAAAATACAGAAGTAAATACATTTTTACTGTTAGTAACACCTAACTAACACTGAATGTGGTTTTCTCAGAAAGAAATTGGAAGACAAAAATGCATAAGATGAATGGCAACTGAAGGCATAAAACTATTACTCTTCAAAGACTTTAGTGTAATTTGAGAAAAAAAACCTCTGGATTCAGAAAATAAGAGCATGGATATCAGGAGTGGATTGAATAGCTTCAAAGGTTAAGTGGAAGATCAGAAATAAAAGCAGAAAGTGAATTCATGGCCAAAATTTCAAACTGGAAAAAGCAATTTTCAACTCAAATCGGCATTGCTGCTGACAGACTCAAAGTACAAAGGTACATTCAATCTATAAATGACATCATTTTAATTCCAGTAACATATTTTAACTGTCTTTAAAACCAAGTAGATTAATGATCTTAATATGAATTACAGCAGCATAAAATGTTGTTTCTTCAGCAAAACATATATATTTGTTTCCTGCCTTAGTTTTCAGTATAGCTCTCCTTACCTGTTTAAATAGTGTAATTACACTGTGGTGGGTTGACCCTGGCACCTGACACCAGGTACCGACCTAAGCTGCTCAGTCACTCCCCTCTTCAGCTGGACAGAGAAGACAAAACAGAATGAAAGGCTTGGCTCATGGGTTGAGATAAGGACAGGGAGAGATCAGTCAGCAATTACCAAAAGGGGCACAACAGACTTGGGGAAATTAATTTATTACCAATCAAATCAGAATAGGACAATAAGAAATAAAAGTAAATCTTAAAAACAGTTTTCCTCCAGCCCTCCCTTCTTTTTGGGTTCTTTAACTCTCAATTTTCTCCATCATCTTCCTGTCAGTGGCACAGGGGAACAGGGAATGGGGTCTGTGGTCAGTCATTACAAGCGGGCTCTTTTGCTCCTTCCTACTCAGGGGGAGGAATCCTCATACTCTTCCCCTGCAACAGTGTAGTATCCCTCCCATGGGATATGGTTCTCCATCAAGTTCCTTAGACCCGAATCCTTCCCATGGGACAGTTCTTCACAAACCGCCCCAGCGCAGGCCCCCTGCAGGGGGGGCACCCACTGACCCCACTGACCTGCAGGGTCATGAGCCCTGCCAGCAAACCTGCTCCAGCATGGGCTGCTGTCTCCACAGGTCCCAAGGTCCTGCCAGGAGCCTCCTTTGGTGCTGGGCCCTCAGGGAGTAGCAGGTGGATTTCTGCTGCACCACTGACCTCTCTGCGCTGCAGGGGCACAGCTGCCTCACCATGGTCTTCAATATGGGTTGCAGGGGAATCGCTGCCCTGACACCTGAAGCACCTCCTCCCTCTCCTTCTGCACTGACCTTAATGTCTGCAGAGCTCTCACATATTGTTCCTCCCTCTTCCACTGGCTGCAATTTCCTCCTGAGCAGTAAGTTTTTCCCTTTCTTAGCTATGCAATCCTTGAGGCATTGCTACAATTGATGATGGCCCCCGCCTTGGCCCTCTGCAGGTCCCTCTTGGAGCCAGCTGGCATTGGCTCTATTGAGCACTGGGGAAGCTTCTGGCAGCTTCTCACAGGAGCCAGCCCCAAAGCCTCCCTGCCCTCCACTACCAAAACCTTGCCATGCAAATCTAATACATACACAGAGAACATAACTGCTTAGATTGAGTTCTGTGATCACACTGAGATGTATAGTAACCTTTTTATTAAATATGAAAGAAATATATTTAATGCAAAACAGTAGCCAAGTTAGTCAGAAGCCTGCTTTCCTTCATCATTTTCAATTCTAGTAGCACTACGACACCAATTATGTATTACTTAGATTATTATTTTTAGTCTTTCATGTTAACATGAAATTTTATTTCCCAAGTTATGACATTAACACATTAGTCTCACAAGCTTTTCTGCTGATTTTCCTTGGATTACACTCTAACACAAATTTTAATTTTTTAAACACAAATTTCTGCAATTTTTATTTTAAATTGGTTTAAGCATCTCTTGGACTCTAGATAAGATACTCTGAAGAGATTTTTTTTCTGAATCTTGTTGAATTTCTTAACAGGCAGCAAAAAAAAGGTTATTTTCAACAAACTTAAGTTAGAAAAATGTCACTTGTCGTACAATTGTTCTCTTGACTAGCTTTCTTGATCAAAGACAACTTAATGGAAACAGAAAAAACACTCTTGTATGTTAAATATGTTACACTCTTGTGAGTGCTCTTTTAAAGATGACAGGAAGGCTTAATTTATTTACCAAATCCTTGTGCTTGAAGCCCTGTGGGAATTGTAGGTTCTTCATTTTATTAAGCACAATTTCTTATAGAAAAGTATCAAGGCTAAGATAGTTATGCCTAAATTAATCAAACTGATTTTCTTAAAATCATGAATACGTTATCTAAATATAAAAAAATCTTCTTCTTTCCTTCATTGTGAATTTTTAGCTGCTCCCATGGTAAGCACTTGCATGCTTGTGTCTGAGAGGCTGATTCACCCAAGAAAATTTCTTTGTTCTTGTTTAAACTTAATTTTCAGTCTAATCACATCATTGACCTCATGACCCCATGAATACAAGCTGACAGTTTAAGAGAAACAACAGAACAACAGCATAGAAGTACTGCTCTGGGAGTCACAAGTGAAAATTAAATCAGTGCTTTAGGAAGCTTTTTTTTTTTTGATACTTAGAAGACAGGCATCTCCAGAAAAGCCTCAAAGTTGATCTCTGTGGTCATACCCCTTGCAGTCAAAAATCACTGTACAAGGATAAGCAAGGATATCTGGTAGAAGCAAACGGAGGAAGAAGAAAACACCTTATAGAAGTGTGAGCAGATCTTGGCCAACCTAGATTGATAGCAGCCTCAAAAGGGTTGCTGAGGACAAACGAAGTGGTTAAGAGATGTGGAAGGGAAAGAAATGGAGTTAGGGAAGTGGAGGAAGGACTCCAGGACAATGAGGGAGGCTTAAGGGAGATCAAACTGATTACACAGAGACCTGTGATTGTGAGGTGAGGTACGCGAACTTCTTGGGGCAGCAGTCCTCTTTTCCCACCCAACACCTACCTTTGTTTCATTATACTTAGTCTACTCCCTCACAAGCCCACACTGCTCCAATTTCCTTCTCACATACTTTTTATTCATAAAAGTTCATAACCTACAATTGCACATAGTAGGTATTACAGTAAGGTCTCATCCTCATTCATTAATTCTTCTACAAATATCCTAATAAAATATACACCGGATCTGTATTTGGAACCACAGGAAAGACCTACAACTCAAATGGATTTGTAATCACATCAGTGGGTTGCTGTGAGGTATTGATACAATTTGCAATGATTTTAAGGTTATCTAATGATAAATATAATATTTATTTGTGATAAATAGTAATAAACCTTATTACTACTGAGTTGTTTAAATAAAGATGACTTGGGATTTTTTTATTAGATCATTAACCTCACAGGAGTTTTAGAAGATATATTCAACTAGTAAGTAGGATTAAAATTTTTTTCATGGAAATGTGAAAGAATTAACAGTATAATGTTAAGGATATAATAAGGCAACTAGTAATGGAGGATTTGCCTATACTGTGAGATTGTCCGTAATAAAAGCTGGAATCTTCTGTTAGAGTTGCCATAGCAATTTCTACCATCAAAAGTGAGTATCAGTTATATTCCATACATTGTTAAAGGTTTAAGGTAATAAGACCATTTCTGTCTGTCTACAAGCTATACAAATGAGATGCATGTTTAGACAGGCTTGAATTAAATGAAAAAAAAAGGAAAAATATCTAAAGCTTATACTTTGCCTATGTCTGTGAAGCAAATTAATGAAGTGTTCTGGGATTATTTAATTTCTACATACCAAACTGATAAGGAAAAGACATTCTGTTCAAATCATTTAACTGCGTGTTGTATTTACTGTGCAACCATATACCTAAAAGAACGATGCAGTTCCACAAAATTTTGATCATGAACATTTTTGAAGATTGAATACGTTATCTCACCTTTTCTCAGATGAAATTAAGATATCAGCATTCACCAAAGCACTGAATGAAGCTCCAAAATATAAAATTTAGTACTTATTTCCTCACATCCTCTTTGCCAGTTACAATATTTGAGCCAGAGCTATATCCCTCCACCAAAAACAGAGGCTCTCAAATGGCTGCTGCTTTTTAAGAAGAGCTTGACTGTTGAAGGATGTATATATCTCCAACTCACCTTGGTCCTGATAAGGCATTTGTACCATCTCCAGTGAGGAGAGCCTTTTCCTACAGTAATGAGACTATCTGAGAAAGCAGGCGATGTTTAAGAAAATACTTTGTTGAGCTAGACAAATTTCTGATTTGGCTAAATGATGAGATTTATCTCAAAGGATGTAGAAAAATATCTTGTGGAGAAGTAGATGCACCAGAAGCTTCTCTGCATGTTCTATTCCACAGAGAAAAGAATTCTTAAGTGCCTAAGTTTGATCTTTCTTTAGGGTTATGCAAACATCTGTTATCACTGTAATAAAAGAACAATTTGAGTATCATGTCTTTGTTCTGCAAGCTTCTATATACATTTACTCAATAAGAGGGAGAAAAAAACTAAAAAGAGTTCTCACTTTTGTGATTTTACTTCATATCCAAGGCCTTGGGTCTGTTTTCCTTGAGAGAAGCGGCACCTGCCTGCATCCCACCTTCTGCTTTTCTTCCTGCAATATACACTGTACACATGAGGAAAAACTGCAAAATTCTTAGTCTGGAAAACCAGAGTAAGAATCTTAGGTTTATTATTTTGCAACTGTAGGGGAAAATAGGGAGTTCTGGAGTGAGTGGCTATTATTTGACAAAACTGTATTTTCTAGGACAAGACACAAAGAATCAGAACTAAAATATAATTTAGCATTCCTGGCAACAGTTCTGCAAAACACTTACACAAACACAGCAAATTTAAAGTTTGAATATGACCTCTATTACTTACCAATTAGAACTTTTCTACTTTTATTTAAGCATAAATTTATTTCTGCAATTATAACCATTTCCAAATTAATCCATAGTACTTATTAAATACATGAACCTACTGGTTTCAAGTTATAGTGGCATACCTACACAGTGAAGTTTAGTTGTGATCACTACTTTTAATTCCTTCTTATATTTCAGTATAAGAAAGCAATTCAACATCTGCTCTTCTATTTTTTCCTATCAAAAAACTGTTGTATGAACATTTGTTCAGTCTGTCTAATATATACAAAATTCAAAATTAGAAAATATACATTGTGCAACTGATATTTAAGTTGATAGAATCCATGGTGGGACAGGTGTTTATTAAAATCCCTATCTACTCCCGTATCATTACAATCAATGCCATAAAAAATATGTGCAATTTAAAGTTCAATTTTTATCTTATATGATGTTCTGTATCAGAATTCTGTTAATATTTATTTTCTTTTTATGATGAGTACATTTTTTTCTATGCAACCAGCATGTTTTAATGCAAATATTCCTATTATGAAGTATATGCTTACATGGCTAATTTTAAAGAAAAACATACAGGAATGTAAGCATGCTTCTTACAATAAAGTTACAATGTAAAGTGCACCACCAGCATTAATGCAATTTATAAGTCCTATGACATACCTTTTGACATAGTTAAGCTATATGGAGAAAATCTGTAATTCTCCCTTTCCACATGGTCATCTATTTTATATTCAGCCTGACTTAATTAGCTAATATAATAAGTATTCTAACCTCACCTTCAGCAATGATGCAAACCTATATTAAGTTCATATTTTAGAGGATTCACTCCAAACTTATCATTCTTTACTGTGAAAGTAAAATCTGAACAATTATCTCTGTAGTTGTGTTAATGCACTCAGTGCAGGCTGACATTCATACTAAAGCTACTCTTCTAATATCCATTTCCATAGCTTCAAGAAGCACACACAAATCTCAAACCTTACTCCAACTAAACAAGCAGTCATAACTGTAGGACTCTGAGTCCCTGTTAACTGTAGCTCCTGTTTCTTTGAAGTGTTCACCACTCTTAACTTGCTATAAAAATTTGGATGTTGGGAAAAGCTCAGGAACAAGGAGAACAAATGCAAATAGGAAACATAAGATGGAGAATTAATTTCAGTTACAGGAAGTAAAGGAGCATTTTTCACTGGTAGAAATAGGAAGGAAAATAAAATTCATCAAACTGAGCTCTGAGTGAATTTGTGGGTCTGAATTCTAAGACTCCTCAGTGTTGTGGATATGCATACTACAGTGTAGAGTCTACTCTCAAACAAGCTTAAATCAAAATGAAGTACAACAAGTAACAACAGGAATGGTTGATAGTAGTAGATGATAGAAAATATACCTTAAACACATTGACATTTACTTGTTTTAGACAGGGACCGTTATTGATGTATGAGTATCTGCACAGAAATGCACTAAACTGACAGTAAATCTGTTTAGCTGAGCACAACCTCATATACAATCTGTTAGGGCTGGATGCAAACTGGCTGCATTGATCTATTGCTAGATTATATGAGAAGTACATGCTTAGCCTCGAGGTTTTACTACTGTGGCTGTATATAGACCTGAGTTACTAATGTTGATCATAATGTAGCAACATGTGTAGACAAGATAATTTATGTTTCTGAAAAATCTGAGTAATTTCCCTATTTTTCGTTCTCTATGTTTAACAAAGAAATAAAAGCAATGATAGCTTAGACTCAGATCTTCTACTGGAGCACTAGGTTTCACAACTGCACATAGAAGTAAGTTAGTCTGTTTAATGTGGAAACTCAGTTTTCTTAATATGAGCATAATAATTAAATAGACACACAATTAATAATCTTGGATTTCACGCTTGATTAATATTTTAAAGAGATCTACAAAAAAGATGCAATTCTATCTTTTTGATAGTTTTAAAATATTTTTGTTTCATAGAAAAACATAAAATCCCATCCAATTTTATGAAAAGCTTTCTGTCTTGAATAAAATGTACTTGAATTATATATGTTACCATTCATAATATTGAAAATAGGGGCATATGTATCTATCAACATATATTAATTTCACACAAAAGTATTGTGCATGCAATAGCTTCTTTTTGACAGACACTTATAAATGCCATTATTATAAACTAAATTCATAAATACAGAGTAAGTTCTATGTCACTAACACAGAGTGACACAGAGGGAGTGAGACAGTTTTAATACACAGATATTTTACAGAAGATGAGATATTTTTATTTTCCAGACTGGAAAACTAAACATCTTCATGCGTTGTTCTATCGACAGAACCCAAAATGGCTGTTTATTCTCAATCTGAGCTTTCTGCATTCCATAGGTGTGTCCTTCCCCAGTGACACTGTCCTTCCTTCATTATTTTTTAGTAAAAATATACTGTCACCCTCTCATGTCATAATCATAGAATCCAGAGGGGGTTTTGTGAATACTGGCTGACAAACAAGCAATAAAATCCTGTTGAAATTTCAGACAGACTACCACATAAGAACTGCACTGGAGAACTCTGCAAACTGCCTAGCTCGTATTTTATGAGCATCCTCAACTGGTAGTAGACTGAAATCACTAATGTGTCCTCATCCCTTCCATTTACGTTCACTGAAGACTTTTGGATCCAAACTGTTGTCATTGCAAACCCATGTAGAACATGGGTAGTGTTGCAGTCAGCAACCTCAGGATCTTGTCCAGGGAAGCAGCAGGATTCTGGGGACCAGCATGGAACACCAACAAGACGGGCTCCCGGTTCATGAAACCATTTATTCAGCATGGGAACAAACCCAGGTCCAGAACAGAGAGCCCCAAACAGAGGCGCAGCAGGGGTTTTTGAGGGACAGAACTTTTGAGGGTTTCCACCCTTGAGGATGGAGTTCAGGGTCAGGGACCAGTAGAAGCACACCAAGGGAGAAACCCCCAGGGACTCAAACCCCATCAGAACACCTGGGCTGCCCTTCACAAGGGGTTTGGGGAGGGACAATGTAACTCTTTGTCTCCCCTGAGGCACGCTGCAACAGGGTAGTGCACAAATTATTACCTGTTTTCACCCCTGACTGACTTCAGATTTCATGCTCACTCTCAATATTTACAATGACGAACAGGAAAGGACTTCCTGCTCTAGAAGAGGCTTATAGTAATACTTAACAAAGGAACTGGGTATTGGCATTGGTACAAAGTTAATCCACTGTCTAGAGCTCCATAACCATCATCTGCCATTTATTTAAATCTGATCTGACAATCTAGACTCATACAGTTAAAAAACCACTTTATCTCAGCAAGTCCCTATTAACCTCAACAATAAAAACATGGTAGCATTATGTATTTCTAGCACATTGCAAACATTTTCAGATGAAGCCTTTAAAGTATCTTGAGATTTGTTCTTGGGGTTTGTACCTCTCTATTTCCTGAGAGATTTCACTTGTACAGAGCAGATTCTCTATGTTTTGGTAAGAAACAGTGCAGATTTTATTTAATATGTGTCCCATACTGAAAGAAAATATGCCCTAATTTTATTTTCTCAGTTGGAATGTTAAAGCAAACTGTATACTGCCATATGTCTCTGTGTAAATACAAAGTTTCATTGAATGGTGTCCTGTGCAGGACAAGTAGATCACTGTTATTCACTATATGTGTTTCTGTGAACTTTATGTGTTTAAATTATGCTCCCAAATTATGGGTTTTTTTTTCTGAATGTCTGACTATAATAGGAAGACAGTGACTTGTAATGGAATTATGAAACCTTCTTTCTTCAATGAAATATAAAGTATGTTAGTTTTAGAGTTATTTACCAGAAAAATTAAGTTGGGCTCTTAAATACACCTGATTCTGTGTATATGCCCATAGAGCTAAAAGTGATAGTTTTATTTAAATTATGCTAAAGTATTTGCAATATATATACACAATTCACTTCTGGTTTCTGACTTAGGCATAGTATTATTCTGACTTTGCCATGAGACTGTAAGTCTCCCTGAAAAATTGTGAAAATAGTAAACAGAGTATTAAAGTTATAGAGTGAGGTTTACAAGCAGGAACAGATACTTTACATGTCTTGAATAGGAAACAGAGAAGTCACACAGTCCTGTTAACTAGTTTACTTCACATATACGATTAAATGACAATAAAATACAAAAAAGAACTACAGGAAGAATGTAGTCAAAAACTAAAACAGTAATTGTCAGTCAAATTTCTTTTAACTGGATATTTTTTTCTGTTTCATATAAACATTTTCAATGTTTGAAATTCAAAGAAAAGTAATTTTCTTCTAAATAGATTGATCTTTTCTAGGAAGAGTACTTTGGATTTGGTTTATATAGTCCCACAGACAGAAACCCAATATCAAAATTGGATAAAGAACAGAACACAAGTTTAAGAAAAGATCTGTACAGACTAAGTGCTAAAATCAGCAGGGAATCACTACTGCTCCAAACAACTGCTTAAGCAGCCGGTTAGTGATCACCAAAATACAAGCAAAATGATAAAAAGCAGCAGGAAAATAGGAAACAGGAGACAATGCAAATTACCAGGGGGTCCATTGAGAAGTTAATTGAAGCAACAAGCTGAGAGACACGTAATGCAGACTGCATCAACAAGAGAAAACAAGCAGTCACTGAAGCATCCAAAGAAAAATGTGATGTCACTCTGGAAAAAATCAAACCAAACCAAAGAAAAACAATACTCAACCATACAACAGGAGGTTATCAGATATAAGAGTCTTTTCCAAAATGACAAAGGGTCAGTACCCTGAAACCAGGTAAGATAGAGGTTTAAAAAATCCTAGACCAGATGTAATTTCAGACTTCAAATTGCTTCTCTTGCATAAGTTCAATATCCTAGATCCACGCAATATTGAAATACTTCAGTTAGCATCTATTGCTTGGGTTCTTATTTTGTGCTTTTGTATTTTAGTTTGGTTGGTTTGTTCTAAGACATGTTCATAACTCTTATAAATAAGGATTAACAATCCCATATGTGCTAACATGAGAGACAACACTATAGCACTGGGAGACTTTTACCCCTCTGGAAAGAGAAAGAAAGAAGGCACATGACTGTTTTGTCTGGAGAACACAGAGGATACACCATAAGTAACAGGTGAGAACCACAAAGATGTTGATACTAATGATATTATAACACTCTGAAAGCTTTGTCCTATTTTTTTTCTGGCATGTAATTTGAGCTAATTGAAAGGATCATTTTTCCTATTGTTTATTATTGTACTATGAGGGAAGGTAACTGTCTTAAGGTTCTTCTAATGAAAACTGAACATGAAAGCATAAATAAGCTTTCTTTCATAGTAAATGACAACTTTAAGTTAGATGAAAAATGTAGTAATAACTCTACAGTTACTGAAACTTCTGTACAATATCAGACACCTGTTGGGTCCTAGACAAGTCTAGATAGATAATGGTAATATAGATAAGCTAGATAATTTTTAATCTTATATTTTTGTGCATCTCACAGGCAAAAATAATTTGCATCACTTATTTAAAATAGTTTTCCTCACTCTTGAATCAGAGTTCAGTTGAGATATGTCTAGCTGTAATTCATTCACTAGAATTTGATCATTTTAAAAGTAAATGAGCTCTAAAATCATTTACAGTAAATGAGATCTAAACTTTTAGCAAATGTGCACATCCATAGGCAGAATCCTATTTGGTTTCAACAAAATACCCACAAAACAAATCACGAGTGGCAGCAAGTCACATAGAGCTTCTTCCACTCAAACTGCAATACACTCATCTGAAAATGTTTACTAATGAAGTCATTCAGAGCACCGGAAGTTCTCTAATGGCAGCAATTTTTTTATCTGTTAGTGAAACCAACCAACTTTCCAGCTCATGTTTCAGTAGATTCCCTATAGGGTTTAGTTTGAATGCAGATAACACATGGCATAAGTACCAGGGAAAAATGAGAAAACATTGAATTTTTGATGTGAAAAGAGTGGGAATTCTCAGGAATTCCTACAGATAACAGGAATTTCTCAGAAATCTCTAAATGAGGAAGAATGTACTAAACCAAGGATCCTCAGACGTCTCAGTCTAGAAGATGCAATATGTACCTTTCTCCAGAGTAGCATACATGATCACTGACATTATTTGGAGCTGTACTTAAACATTGCATCATTTCAGTTAACATTTTTTTCAGCCACAAAATTCATACACTCAATATGGGATCACAACAGCATCATAAAATAGCATCTATAAGAGGTTTCTATTAATTTTTCACAGTCAATGATTTTAATTTTGACTTCTACATTATGTACTACCTGTAACTATATAATTAAGATTTGCCAACATAAGTACCACTCATGCTGACTAACAGAGATATTTGGAAATATGCATTAGGAATAAAAACTGCCAGAAAGTCTTATAGGAAAGAAAAGAAAAATAAAGGATAAAGAAATGAAAGGTTTTGAAAGTTCAAATTAAATTTGCAGTCTTGGTTTGACAGAGAGAATAAATACTTGTGTGTGTATTTCTGTACATGCAATAATGGGTTTTTTTCTGTTGTTTGAATAACAAAACTAAAGCAAATAACTCTTATTACAGAGAAGCCAATGGGCTACACAGTTCAGATATAGGACTTTCAGACTAATCAAGCCCCTACTGTGAAACTGGTACTGGCAGAGGCGTGACATGAAGTTTTTAACCTGTGTGAAAAAATACCATACAGCTGTAGGTTGAGAACGTAATTTTTACATTCAGGAGAAAGGTTCACATCTTGTGATGATTCTATCTTGAATCTAGCAATACCAGCAGCCACTGGTACAAAATACCAAAGAAAACTGGTAAATTAGATCACATGTTTAAGTCAAATTCATACTACTTTGTTGTATGTCATATTTAAAAAATCATATTCATTTGTGTGTCCCTCAACCTTTTATATGCTGCACACCTATATATGTCTTGAAACAATTTACACAATGAAAGCTCTCTACTATTCAAAAATATCATTAGGTTTTGCGTAAAAGCTCATCTGCACACCCACAAAGGAGAACAGGAAGATAATGAGAAGTCAGAGGAGCTCCTCCAAGGCCCATCACCAGCCATCCATCCAGCAAAGGCCTGTCTCCACATCCAGAGGAGGAGTATGACAGACTGGGTCCCAATGGCCAGGCAGACCTCAGTAAGTGACAACAAGTGCCAGCCCTTGGGGTAAGACCAGTGGTCAGAGCCTTATGCCTGTGGTATAGCAGCTGGAGCAAGTGCAAGGGTACAAGCCAAAAGCCATAACTGGAAAATACTCCAGAGGGCATCATAGCAATTCAGAAGTATTCGTGATAAAATCCAGTGCCCAGGAACATTCCTGGAATTGTTTACTTTACTATCAAAGATATAATCACAAATTGCACATAAGAAATTCCCAAAATGAAGTAGTGGTCACTGTGAGAAGACCTGGTACCAGCTCAGCAAAGGCATCCCTGTTGTCAGAATTTTGCAAATATATATTGTCACATTCTCACCACCCAAACCTTAGGGTCATATTCTGACTTGACAGCATTGTATACCCAGTCTGTCTTCACAAAATCACACAGGACATGTAATATTACTGCAGAGACTGCAAGACAAGGAACAGATTCTAAGTCCATAATCAGAAAATATTTTAGAAGTACCTTATTTGGGGAACGCAGTAAATCCTTTAGGCAATTTGAGAGTTATGTAGAATATAAAATACAAGGAATGGGTTTCAAGGTAATGAATCCGGCAAAAGGACAAAATGTGTTATTTTGAATGATTGCTACTTGATGAGACTATAATAAAATCTCCAGCTCCATCCTATTAGACTAAGCAGGAAGGTCAAATGTGCGACAGAGATTGGATTGACATGAAGCAGTTAGCAAAAGGATCAGAGGTACCAATTCTGCCTTTAATATTGTGAAGTTTGTTGGATTATATTTAAGCTGTGTAAAAAGATGAAACTGTTACAACAGATAAAGAAGAAAAAAGAAATCTCCAGATCTATACACAATAGGTTGGAATAAAATGTAATATGCTACATTGGAAAGAGGACACAGTAAATTAATATGGACTATTCCAATTACAAATTAATTAAATAGGAAAAATATCAGCTTCCATTCAAAGATGCAATTGGTGCCTACTGTACCTGGACTCCAGGCTGAAGCCAATGAGAGCTGAGGTTTCTGGTGGGCAAAACAATTATGACCCACAATATTCATCAATTGCTTTAGTAATGACAAGGAGCTAAACAAACTGCTTAGGAAAGTCATTATTATCTCTTGGAGCAGATGCAGTATCCAAAGTCCAGTCTATGCTGTTGCCCAAGAAAACTGACAGCCACAATGGCAAAACAAAGTAAAACAAACCAAGTAGGAAAATTTACACAGAAATACAAAAGAAACAGTAGTGAATGGGTTAAGAAAGAAACAAAGAAAAAAAGAATAAAAGAGTCAGAATGTCAATCTGAACTCTATCTGAAAGCTACCCGAACTTACTTATGAACTTCTTGACATGCATGCGCTGGTTTTGCACTTTAAGCATACATTAGTTGGGTGGTAACTGCACAGGGATATTGTATTTATGGTAAATGAAAACATATGAAAAAGAATGTGCTATGAGAGACCATGTGTTGGAGTGTATTTTTAAAAGCTGAAACAATTCATCTTCAAAAAATGTTGTATTTTCTTCTGTTTTAAGCTATTTTTAAACATCTAAATATATTCAACAACACATTTTTATGTTGATGTTTTAGTAGATGTTTATACAAAGCAGAATGGTGCTCCAGAAGCTTGTTTTCAGAGGTAGACTGGCAGAAATTACAAGCAGATGGAACAGCATTAGCTTTAAATGATATATATATATCTCACCAGATTTTAAAAGGTATGAATGCTTTGGAAGTCTTGAGATAATTACTGGAACAAAGATTTTTTTAAATTATGATCATTCTAAATGAACCCTCTCTCTCTTTTAAACAGCAGGAATTCTCTAATACTGTACATGCTTTTATAATTACTTTACTTCAATGTAATACTTTAATGAAGACCAGTTTAATTAAATTAAATTTCTCCCTAGTGGTAACTCAATCAAAATGCATTCTACCCTCATTATGTTATCCGTAGGAGTCCAACATTGTAAGTGCTATAAGAGAAGCTGGTTTTAATGAGAATGGTAATGACGTATTATACGTGAGAGTCAAGTCACAGAAACTTTAAATGTCATATAACGAAGAACTATATAATAAGATGAGAGGGTAGACATTTCTGTGCTAATTGGTTCTGTTTAATATTGTCCTTTAAATTATAATGATATTTATTATTTATTTATGACAGGTATTTACTTAGAATGTTATACTTTCTATATATAGTATATAGTATAGTGATTAAACTTTTATAGATAAATATTTGTCTCTTTTGTAATGATTAGGATAGCAATCACTGATGTTTATTCTGAAATGACATTTATCATCACCTCCTGCAGAGCTGTTTAACAATGGCACATCAGTAACATATTTACAAAGACGCTAATTTTAAAAAGGTTTTTTTTAGAAATGTACATGGTATACATCCTGGTAATACTAAGTATCTCTGCAAAATGAACATCCATAGTAGACTTTGTAAATCATCCTTTTTCTGGCTGCTAATCTCTGGTTTTAGTTAATGAATGTGTTTAGTAATCATAAAGGTAGCCAGAAGTTAAATCACAGAATCACAGAATGGGTCAGGTTGGAAGGGACCACAGTGGGTCATCCAGTCCAAGCCCCCTGCTCAAGAAGTGTTATCCTAGAGCACATGGCACAGACATTTATTGACTAGCTCCAGGGAGGGACACTCCACAACCTCTCAGGACAATCTGTTCCAGTGCTCACTCACCCACACAATAGAAAAGTTCTTCCTCCTATTCAGGTGGAACTTCCTGAGCACCAGTTTCTGCCTGTTGCCTCTTGTCCTTTTGCTCCACTGAGCAGAGCCTGGCTCCATCCTCTTGGCACCCTCCCTTCAGATACTGACAGACATTGACGGTCACCCCTCAGACATTTCTTCTTGAGGTTGAACAGACCCAGCTCTCTCAGTCTACCTTTGGAAGAGATGGTCCAGTCCCTTAAACATCTTTGTCATCCTAGGCTGGACTCACTCTGGGAGCTCCATGTCTCTCTTGTCCTGAGGAGCCCAGAACTGGACACAGCACCCCAGATGTGTCCTCAGTAAGGCTGAGTAGAGGGGCAGGATCACATTCCTTGACCTGCTGGAATCCCCTTTCTAATGCACCCCAGGATGTCATTGGCCTCTTGGCCACAAGTCACATTCTTGACTCATGGACAGCTTGGTGTCTACCAGAACCCCCAGATCCTTCTCCACAGAGCTGCTTTCCTGCAGATCAGCCCCAGTCTGTCTGGTGCCTGTGGTTATTCCTCTACAGCTTCAGGACCCTGTGTTTGTCTTTGCTGAACTTCAGCTGGTTCCTCTCTGCCCACCTCTCCAACCTGCCAAGGTCCCTCTGAAGGGCTACAGAGACCTCTGGGCTATTGACCACTCCTCCCAGCTTTGTGTCATCAGTGAACTTGCTGAGGAGGCTTCTGCCTCTTCATCAAGTCATTGATTCACAAGCTAAACATTTAGTGATTCAGGAAACCTTGAATCTTGGAGAACACCCCCAGTAAAACGCCTCCAACTAGACCCTATGCCACTGACTACAACCTGGATCTGCCATTCAAAGAGTTCTCAATCCACCTCACTCTTCAGCCCACACCTCCCAGAAGACCACATAATGTAAGCCTCAGGTATGGAGTACTGCTTTCCATATAGTTCCATCAAAGTGGCTAGAGTATCTCTAAACTACATCAGTAAGTTTTCCTTATCAGGAAACTTTACTGCTATCAAGCTATCACATTAAGACCAAAAGAACAACATATGCTGAATATTAAAGTGCACCAGGTCAAAATAAGGCAATTTTAGACAGAAGGAAAATTCCTTTCAACAGGTTATCAAGAAAGAGACTGTGCTTGGCATAAAATCAGCTCAGCATACATTACAACTGCTGAACATCTCTGTGCCAATGCATAGGACCTGCCCACAAGTGATCATCTACTGTTAGGGAACAAACTTAAGCAGAATGTTTATTCAAACAACTTCAAAAATTACCTCAAAACTGACCAGTCTCTTACTATAAAACACAAGCAAAACAGACTATTTCCTGAATGACTAAACCAGGACAGAATCACAACTAGTGATATAGTTTCAACCATGCATACTTTCTTAAATTTGTATGTACACATAGAATTATATACAATATATGTCACATATACACTATATATATATATATACACACAATATATATATAAAAGATATATACATATGTACACATATACATTATGTATGCATTAATATATACAATATATTTTTAAATATTACTATGGTGTTTAAAGGAACAGTTTTGTATATGTTCCTGTGTAATTTGCTTTGGCCTTTCCAGATTTGGTAATTAGCACCATAATTTTTCAGAATTTATGCTGAATCAGTTACAACTGTGGATGTTTGATAGCTTTGAAAAGCTGGCTCTAGAAAAAAGCAATTCACAAACTTCACATAGACAGCTTTCAAAAATTTCTGCCTCAGCCCAGTGATTAAATACTAGGATAAAAATTTATTAGGTAATGTGAAGTACCTTATTTTAAATGAAAAAAAAAATAATTTCTGAAGGATTTTACCTGCTGTAAAATTTATGAATGTCATTAACTGGTTACTAGATTATTTTATGTAGGATTATGTCAACAGAGGACTGAATCTTAATTCTGACATTGGAAGGACAAAAAATAAAGAAGGTTTTGAGGAAGTTCTGATTTGTGGAGAAAAAAAGAAAAACCAAATTCAGGATTAATTCCTATAGACTTGCCTAGCTTAGACTTGTAGAAATATGTAAAGGCTCAATAAATGCCACCTTTTAATTTTGAGTCTTCTTGATTGTTTTTTAACCTGCTGTTAAAGTTGAAGGTGCTTCTGCAGTATTCTGTATTTCACTCACCGTCAACCTTCCCATTTTTTTTCATTTTTGCAGTGACAGAAGTTATGATTTGAGAAATATCAGTTGGATTTAATTTCTATGCTGCAGAGTTTAAAGTGCTGCTGCTATGTTCTATATATTCTATGTAGACACAATGTGTTCTTTCTTCCTGTGTTTATGTTTACAGTTCACTTGTTCCAGTATATTGACCTTTGCACATTTCTTTTGTTAATTTGCAATCCCAAACTATTTTTTGGTATCTGTTCAGTGATTTTCAACTTTTCTCTCAACTGCTTCTTTTTCTCTTAAGTTAGAGGCCCTCAGGTGTTATCCATTGTAAAATTAAGATTACACAGGGACAGGTAGGAAGGTGAGACAGAAGAAATTCTCAGATAACACACACACAGAGGACAATCTTTTAACATGAATTTAGAAGTAGCAGCTGAAGCTCAGCATATGACAGGAATAGGTAATAATGTAATTCTTTCACAGAGGCATATACTTTACATTAGAAGCAATAGAATTCAACTTATTTTCTTTAGGAGAATAAGCAAATGTTAATTTATATATTATACATTAAGTGAGATTTAATTAAAAATAATTTAAAATCTCATTTCAATTTCACAAATTGCAAAAAAAATCAATGCAAATATCTTAAGAATGTGGAAACAATATTATACAGTAGTATTATACAGTATTATATAATATTGCTTTTAGAACTACATATAAAATTAACTGCATGTTTAAAACATTATTTTCCTTTGATTTATCTTTCTAGTGAGTGGCATACTCAGTATTTATTCCAGTCATATCTCAATTAAGTTCTTAAAATAAGTGGAATGGAATATAAATAATTGAGTCTGCTGAAACTCACTGACCAGTTTAGTAAGTGAATATGATCTTGGAATGGACTAGATATTAACATGAAATACAAAGTAACCAGTTTGCAGACTTAATTGCTATAAACTACTACTACATGAGAAATATGCTTAAAATGAGTGTGTTTTAAGAAAGCAATTGTAAAGTGAAGGGTGAAGAAAATAATTTATTAACTGCAATGTAATCTTCCTGCAGACATCTTGAATGCTTTGAAGTCATACTAAGCCCGCTACAATAAAATACAGCTATAATATTATCCCAGTTGAGGTTATTTTTAGTTTTGTTTGGTCCTTCTGGCATTGCTGCTTAATGCATTACTGCTTTATTTATCTCTTCCTTTAAGATTCTAATAAAGTAGACACTTTAAAAAATACCTGAGGGGATAAAAAAAAGGTATCAGAAATATTTAGTATACACAAATACTACTTATATCAGGAATATCTCTTTTCTGCAGAGTGGAATAGAGTCCGTATTGTTGCTTTATAGTCTTTGTGTGGCCTAGGTAAAAGCTTCAATTTGTGGTACTTCCTCAAACATTTAGTGATAAGTTATTTTTGACAGTGTTTATTGGATGTTTATACATTTTCTAGTCTGTTGTTAAAAATAACTTTTTAAAAGGAGCTACCAGACTCTTGGACTTGCCCAAAGGACATGATACCAATACACACTCCAGCTACTGAAAATATTTCTCTCTTGTACAGTCTTCATAAAAGGGATGTATATTTTGTATTCGCCTCTCTACTAAGGCCACAAAACCTCATTCAACAGAAAGCAAAAAGGTGACACTTGTATTATTGCTGTTGAAAAATTGGTCAAGGCCACAGATTTTTTCATAATTTTATGTCATTTTCAGAGAAGAAATGAGGAAAACTGTCCACGTGATCTTTCAGAGCTTATAACTAGGCTAAAAATGAATGAATTTTAATGAGGAAAGCAACTGCGGTCCTCAACCTGACAAGATTCTGTATTAAATATCAAGTTCTGCTTCACAATCAGGCATGTGAAATCTAGTCCTGAGCAGTAACTGCTTAGCACTGTGATCCCTGACCTCTTGTATAATCTAGTATCAAAAGTGGCTTGTGGTAAAGATTGTTCACAGTGCATTTCCCTTTCACCAGAATAAAAATATAATAATCAGACAATAAACTTTTATGTCTTTCTGAAATTTAGCATTTATAGAGTTAAAAAAAGAATGCTGATGGGATACAAGCCTATCAGAAGTAAAAAAATATATGCAAGATTCCAAGGACATTCACTTTAGATGATATAATTATATATACAGTTTAAAAGTCTGTGTCTGAACATTTATTTTCTAAACAGAGGGTTCTTTGTAGGTAACAAGCTTTTTCAAACAACAGAGGAAGACAATTAGGACAGGACTATTTTGTCACAAATTGATAAGCAACGGTTACACAATGAGAGGAGAAACATGAAGCCAAAGGATGGATCACAGAATGTTATCAAGGCACATTGTGTACCACGTTATAAGATGTATCATTGGAAACAAACATTGAAAATGCTGACTTGAATACAGTCAACAGAAGAAATAAGTAAACTAATACTTAGCAAAGTAGGCAAAATGGCTGTCATAGTCAAATGACACAATTACTCTGACTGATAGCCATCTATGTTCCTTGTCTTGAACACAAGTAAGAACAAATTGACTACTATCACAAAATACTACTATCACATTATTGCAGCAGTGGTACTGCCTACCCAGATATGTTTTTCATATTCTTTAAGGATTACAGAAATCACATCCTTTCTTCAGCTACTGAATAAATGCCACAAGATCTTGTGACAAACTGATCACAAGAAATTGTAATAAAAAAACATCACACGATCTGTTCTAAGTATAGCTACGTTCTAAATAATTATATTCTGTGATGAAATTTAGTTCAAGGATATTAATGCATTAAATATAGTTAAGTTGTATTAGAACAAGAAAGAAAAATATAAATAAATATTGCTGATAACCGTGAAAATAATTAAGGGTTTAGAATTTGCTTCTCTGATATGCAGACTTTATGAGAAGGTAGGAAGAACATGAAGATAGTGACAGGACAGAAGTAACATTCATGGAGAATTTCTTCCTTCATCTGACACAATTTTATTCTATGTTTTTGTGTTTTTTTTAAAAAACCACACAATTACAATTTACAAGCATTTGAAATGCTTATACCCCGTCTTCTAAAGAAACTTTTTCCATAATGTCTCAAATCTCTTTAACCAGAGTGCTTCACATTAGACCTGCTAGCAGTAAAATACCTTTTCATCCAGTCTTCTCAGAAAAATCTTACCAGCAGAGAACTTGATTAGCTTGAATCTCTGAATGTCTTGATACTCTTGAATGAGAGAGTGTCTGGAAAATAGAAAGACCTCTGCCTGATTTCTATGAGAAGTCTTTACAGATCTCTTCACTTTTGGGAAGCATATCTTGACTTTTACGTAAAATCACTCTTACAGTTTTAACTGTTAAGTTTTCCACATTAAAAGAACTTTGATGTCTCCTTTTCAAAACTGAAGTTGTTGAGGGTGTGCAATAGAAATTACAGTCTCCTATTTTATAAAGAAAGTCATCACTTATCTAAAAGGGACCACAGAACAAACATATATCCACTTTCTGTCCTGATGAAATGACAAAAAAGTACTTTGTTTTGTAAAATGTTATGACTCATGGTCATAATAATATATAGATCACAAGTAAAAGAGAAAAAAAACAGTTTAAAGACGGTTATTGTCAAAAGCCTTTGAACTGTTCAGTGTTTTCTTTTGCAGTACTGGTGTAGCCTTTTGCTGTACCATAATGTTATTATAAATGTGACAAAGAGATTGCTTTTCATGTATTTTCTCAGCAAAAATACAGCAAATTCTTTAAGCAACATGGAATTGGTAAATTGCAATCAAGCCAGAAAATATTTCAGAACATTTTTTATACTCTCCAACATGAGAAAAAGTTAGCAATTAAGTATCATATAAAGAATATAGATTTCTAGTAAAAAATATCACAAAATCTGTATACTTGATCAGCTTTACAATCAAGAACATTATTTCATTGTCTGATCTATGCCAACAATTAAATTTTACAAACATTAGGAAGTTCTAAGTACTTTGGTACAGCTTTAAAGATTAAATATGCTTAGATGGATTCTGACGATCATTATGCCTAATTAGAATGAAAGAGATCACTTTTGCTGTTTTAGGACTTGTCTGCTTTGAGGCAGTCTAACCTCTGGGTGTTTTAGTCTAGGAATTATTCCTGAAGTGACTAATAGAGATAAGAGCAAAAGTCGGCTATATTTTAAGTATGTAACCTCTTAGTTATGGTTTTCTCTCATAGCACTCTCTCTCCGGTTTTACACCCTCAAACTTTTCCTTTCATGCCAGTGTAATATTTATAACAGCCTTCTGTTAATCTCACAGACCTATGGCTTCCTTGCAATAGACCAAGCTACCCTGGAAATGACAAATCTCGAGGATTTCAGACACTAGGGGCTGCAAAAGTCAGTGTGGGAACTAGCACCACTCACTGCTAGAGTGAACAGAACAAACAGAAAACCAAAGCAAAAACATGTCATTACCTACTCTGTCCTTCTAATTCTATATTCTGTCCTGCCAAAAAGGCAGGCTTTAGCTGGACATCCCATGGTTCTAGAACAAAGTCACTAATTTTATTGTTAATGGAGCTTCTGGAGAGACTACACACACATACATACCACCCTCTGCCTCATTCCAGGAGACACTGTTTGGATTCAAGTATCCTGATAAAATAGGTTTTGCCACACTCTTCCAGACTACAGTGTAAGAGAATAAGCAACAACCATTACCAAGGCATTTTGATAAGGAAATATGTTAAGTATAAACAGAGAAAGACAATGATGTTCCTGCTTTGTAAAAGATTAAAATTAAAACAAAAAAGAAATATAAGGAGGAAACTGAGAGGAAACATGAGAGGAAAACTGAAGTCCTTCTGTCTGATCTTATGACCTGTTGCAAAAAGCATGCAAAAATATGTGGTACAAGAACTATAAAAGAAAAAAATAAATTGATTTTATGCTCAAAATACTTTCCTAATAGTCTATCCACATCAGGAAGTCATGGTTCTTACCATCTGAAAATAAAAAAATCTATGCTTAATCCAGTAACACAGTCCTGAAAAAAAGAAAAGGAATACAGAGAAATCAATGTAAGCATATTAATTTCAATTCCAGTCTCTTGATGAGGATAGCTCTCAAATACATCTCAACACACACCGAGAGACTGAATGCTGATGAATAATACATATATTTTCCAGCTTCAAGTAAATCATTTATCTCTGCAATTACAAGTGAGCAAAGATACAGAATGATTTTTAACATGTGACTCTTGATATGTTTTTTTCAGGATAAGAGAGGCAAACTGAACTTTTCCTGCAATAAACAATTGTTAGTTACTAAGATCAGTTTATTTTGCAGCTTTAATTATATTGAAACAAATAATAATTGGGTATTCTTTAATGAATAATTATCATAGTTCACACATTTTTAGAGAGATTATGTTAAAAAAAAATAAAATTAAATTGCAATGATGTGCCAGAATAAAAGCAAGACAATAAGTTAAATGATAAAATTCAGTTTTGTTTTGTTTGTTTTTTTTGTTTTGATTTTATGTAGGGAAAATAATCTTCCCTTATGCCTCACAAGAAAAAGGTAACCCAACTTGTTTTCATTAAGGGGTAGGAAAAGAAATCAAAGTAAATCTGCCTGAGTAATACTGATCTTTGCTAAGATTTAAAATGTATCCCCTTTGAGAAAAAAGAAAGAGATATTTATCCTTAAATTCACTTCCATATAAATTGGTTTTATTCTAGGCATTCAAATGCATTCTATGCATCCCAAAGCATAGCTGATAATCAGATATTTCTACATGCTTTGAGGTCATGTAAGTGATTTTTGGTAAGAAAATATTGAGTCATTACTCAATCTATATTACATACTTAAAACCTCAATTTTATAATAACAACTCACAGCCTTCTAAACAAAAGAAACCTCACCTCAGCATTGCTAAACAAGCCCAAACTCTAACACTGGCCCAGGAACAGTTAAAAAATAAACTAAAAAATGCAAAATATTAATATTACTATGTCATATAAAATACAAATTCTTGAGTGATACCTATGACTTCTGGGGAAAAGGTGATTCCTTTTGAAGGATTCACCTTGAAGTGAATTTCACCTTGAAACCTTCACCACATTGAAGGATTTTTAAACCACATTTTTATTGTTTGGTTGGTTAAGTTTTTTGAGTTGTATGAAGGAGGAGTTTTTGAAGATACATTCATCTCAAGAATGTAATACAAGAAATTCCAAAACTATGGATAAAACAGCTGTTCTGAAGTAGATAACAGCTATTTTTGCCCTTGGAACCATTTGTTCTCTTAGTGAAATACATGTAGTGACTTTTTTTAGTAGACTCCAAAGGATTTTACATATATTAAATTTAAGACCACAATCAACATTCTTTGTGTCTGCATTTGCTTTGCATTTCACATCATACTGAAGAATAATTATGAATAACTGAAACTAATTTGCCTTCTTTCCTAAGTCTCTGTTTCATTCTTTAGAACAACTGCTAAATTACATGCATACTAATAAATATTAGTATTTCAATACTACATATTAAAACGTTCCAACAGTGTCATATGAGCACAGGGGGATACTGCCATTTCTTGTAAAGTAACTAATCATTTAGCTAAGTATGTAAGATTTGGCTAGGTAGGTAAGAATAATCATAGAAATTGCATCATAGGGGCTTTTTTTTGTCTCAAGGTTATAATATATCCTTGCAAAAAGTGATATGAGAGCTATTAATCACAACAGAAAATTGTTGGTTAACCTAAAACCCCTGGGTTTATTTGAATATATTAATACTAATAATCATAATGAATTTAGTCAAGGAGTTGCCACTAGTCAATAGCCAATATCAATTTAGAATATATGGTTCTAGTATCCTGTTCCATTGTTTTGGAAGACAGGGGACAACGTGCATATATACAGATATATGCTGTAGAGATTCATTGCACTTATTTAGGAGTAAGTTTTCTAAATTATGCAATGTAAAAAATCAAAGTAAATAGATGTTTTGTCTAAAAAATAACTGTCCCAGTTATTTTTTCCAGAATTTGGGATAGATATAATCCCAAATTCTATATAGGCAGTATTAAACTGACAACATAGGCTTGCTAAAACTCTATTACATAATAACAGCTACAGAATTCATAATTACAGAATTTAAGTTGTAAAAATGGTATTTTCCTCCATACAGATGAATACATATAGGATGAGAGCAGAAACGTATAACAGTGTCAATGTTATCACTGGTACAAGGACTGTTCCTATGGCTAAGAATGATAACAAACCTTTTATTTATGGCCTGCATTTAAAGCTGTAATATAAGATAAAATTTGATAAATATAGCTGCAACACACTGTAACAACAGACTACTAAACTACAGGAAAGCATGCACATGAACCTGAAAAATGAGATTCCTGGATCTGATTCTGTTCCCAATTGCATTAGCAAAGCTGTTTTATGTTGGCCTGAACTACATCAGTGTTCTTCGCTTAGTGACTACTGACTACTTGATATCCAGAAATATTGTATGCAAGATAAATCAGTATCTGTCACATCTATTCTGTACATAATAACTTATTTTTGGTTAAAAAAAAAAATAAAAAAAATTACACTATTCAGTGCAAGGAAAAGTTTTGCTAAAACACTGAAGGGGAAATTTTGCCCTGATGCAGAAACACTTGTGTTGGGGGGAAAAACAGTACTTAGCAAAACTCCAGGTTCAAGGTAGGCTTCTCTCTGGGTAAATAACTGTCCTGCTCATCCAGACCACTAGCTTACAAGGGAAATCAGTAAGAATCATGTACATATATCTAGCAAGGTAATTTTGCCCATAAATTCAATTGATCCATCTCTACTGACTACATCATAGATGAAGTACTTCAACTCACCTACAAAATCCCATCCACTTAAAGAATAAATAATTTCAGAGTATCTCCTTATAGTCCAGAGGATGGCAAGTGCAAATATATTGTTGTAGGTAAGAGAACCATAATAGAGAGAATTCTGTATGTATAACAACATTTGTAGATATTATAATTATATTAAACATTTTCCCCATGGTGAAAAAATACACAGTAATTTTTATCTGTAGGTAACATAGCCAGGAAAAGGATATAGTGCACATATAATGTGTCTCCAACTCACCACAATGACAGGGCAATTAAAAAATCAAAGTAACACTCTATGCTTTCAATATAGTTCTTATAAAGCATGAATTAAATTAAAATTTTGCATAATAATACTCTGGTTTCAGTTTGAGAAACATTGTACTGTGAATCTTCAGACTTTGATGAATACCCTATTAAGATAACAGCCCAGTCAGCTGCAGTATTGTTTATAATCTTAATGGGTTTTAGACAGCAATGAAGGAGCAATAATTTTGTTCATTTCAAATAATGTAGCATTGAAGGGCATTCAAGGAAACAATTCTATTATTCATTTTTGCATCTCTTGGTGTATGATGATTACACCACTTTTTTTGTTCCATAAAATAATGTTAAAAAGCCAGTCTGAAGTGGTAACTTTTCTCATGATATTTACTTACCTACAATACAGCTTCTCTATTATTTGAGTTTAAAGCTACATTCATGTGGACAAACCAAATTACACTTACTAGGTAGTATTTTGAGAGTTACTTAACTTAACCAAGTCTTTGTTTCCATTGACTTAATGTAATCAGGACTGAACAAAGTGCTTCTTTCACTGAGAATCTATCTGAATAAATAATGAATAAGTTTTAAGAAACCCAGGATTTGGGCATAATATTTTCTCCAAAGAAACAATTCAGCTATCAAACTGTGCAAACTTCTGTTGGAGTGACTTGTCTTTGGTGAAATAACAATATTAAAGGTTACTCTTAATGTTTTACAGAACTTGTTTCTGAATTTTCTAAAGGACTAGGAGTTCACAATTGAAGTTATTTCTAAAGGAGGGTATTTTTCAAAGGTGTTACCTTTTTAAATATTGTGTTGATAGACAACTGGCATATCAGTAGAGAGAAATACTTTTAAGAAAGCACATGCAATTGCGTTCACCAGTTAGAAGACTTTTTTTTCTGTACTTTCTCTTTGTGCTCTGAAATAATTTTATTGATGCCAGCAGGACTTATATCATTAATGTAAATACATCAGGAATGTAATTTTTATTCTAGATTTAATCTAATAAGCAACATTCATAACCATGACCACACAGGGTACATCTGTAAATTTTTGTAGGCACTGGAACCCTGGACCAACCAGACCCAATCTTTCAGCCATTCCTGGGGACAGCACACTGTAATTTGAGTACAAAATCAATCCAAATAGCAGGCTACACACAGCTATCTTTTAATAGTATTGTGAGCTCTTCTTCACACTTGATCTCACTGCCAAAGCAATCTTTAAAATTAACTAGTATAAAAATCAGGGTAGTCCACTGAAGAGTTCTGTACTTGATGTAGATTATGATGCAATAGGGCATATATGTAATTATTTCTAAATGTCACAGTTGTTTAGAGCATATTACAAGTAAAATAAATACAATTACAGGGAGCAGGCTGTTAAGCAGATCACTAGATCCACTGAAGTCTGATTTAAACATTCAGCAAATATGGAGTCTTTATAAATGTGGAAAAAGATGAGGGAAGTGACACACTACTCCCTGTAATACAATAAAGTCATCTGAATATCTAGCAACTGTGGGAAATCTGCAGTTCTTTTATTTGTGTGACGAAGTTTGGCTCTTGTTAGTAGTGCAAACTACTGGTCTAGTGGTATTGTGGAATAGATATATAATCCATTTTTCCTGTGGAATACAGTACAAGTAGAAAGGCAGAAGTGAGTTTAGATCAGACCTCTTCACCTCACTGACACTATTTCTAGGGCAGGAGTATCCTCCATTGCCATTTGAGAGAGCAAGAAATTATGCATTCAATGTGCTTTCATTTTTATTTTTTTTTTCTCCAAGTACCAGCACTGCTGCTGGTTCTGTAGAGTCCAAAGCTAACATCAGTTAAACACTTTTTCCCACTATGATTTGGAATAACTGATTCTTTTGTTTAAAACTCATTTCCTTATTTTTATTTTTCTATGGGTTATTGATTTATAATTCTGGGAGTCAATTCTTATTATATAATTTTAAAATAAAATTTGATAGCAGCTGAGCTGTGCAGGGTTTTAAATAATTTTAGAATAAAATTTGATAGCAGCTTAGTTGTGTGGGGGTTTTGTTCTTAGATTTTTCTTTCCTTCCTTTTTGGAAAGTTCTCTTATTACCATTTAGTATATTAGCTTGGTCATATTTTCTGCCCTTTCACACTGAAGCAGAATGCCAAGCAAAGAATATTACTTATTGGCAAAGGTTTTCATAGAGTGTAATTAAAAGTTTGTCTCCATTTTTATATTTAGCTTTTCCTGGCATTTGACTAATTTGGCAGCATATGGTAGGTTTGTTTATTACCTTGTGCATAGTAATTAAAGCAGTACTTTAACAGAGACACACAAGAAATGTGTTCCATTTATATTTGAGCTGAAGGCATTTTTTCTGAAATCTACACATAATGAAAAGCATTTCTGAATTTAATTCTTAAATCTGGACATATAGGGATGGATTTATATAGCTGTATAATAATTCATTCTTTATTAACAATGGTATTAAGAGATATTTTTGTTAGTGTTCCAAAAATGTGGAAAAAATTAACAAATTTTTTTTTGGCTAATCTGTACTCAGAGACTGACAAAATATCCTTTGGTACAAAGACTTACAGTTTTCAGACAGTCTGTGTTCTTAATTCAAAGTCCTCAATTTTGCCTTGAGAAACAGATTTATGTCCATGATAGGTAAGTTTCACATTGTCACTACATTTTTTGGTAACGTGCTGATAATTAGTGGCCACTTCTGGAAATTTGAATCTAATTTTTTGTGAATAATAAAATTCTTACAGTTGGTTAATTCTGTAAAAAGCAATGCATCCCATTATATACGGCAATATAAGTAACAGTTCAGTTTAAATGTGTTTTATTAATACAACATCAGCTACTTATGAAATTTGACCATTTCAGTATCTATTAAAAATAATGTTACTTTATTTTTACTCTTCAATATTTGTTGCCCATTTAATTTCCTACCTTAAAGGAAAGATAGATTTCTATGTCATAAAGTTATACAAAATTTACATTTTCAATAAAAATGTACTCTTTCATATTTTTTTACTTCTTTTCTTCTCTAAGACTTTGTATGCAGTGAAAAGCCAGTATTTTATCCAGTAATTTCAGGAGCCAAGGTAGATGCTTAGGATCTGATGCATATACCTCCCTCTACTCAGCAAAGAATTTCAGAAATCAACAAAAGACCCCAAAAAATAAAATACAAACATGTAAAGTATTTACGATGGGACACCCATTGACAGTGAGACTGGAACTTTGAATGAAGTTAGCTTGGTATGAGCAAAACAAATTGTACTAGGATGTACAAAAGACAAATTACTTTCAACAATGGAAAGATGGATTTCTTCATTAAGTGTACGAAAAACAGGAGAAAATTATATACCACCTTGCAAGACAGAACAGACTTATTTGATAGTATCTGAAAACCCTTCATAGCTTATACACAAAACCACTAATGACACTTTCAATGCACTGAAACAACTGGTTAAATGTAGGGAGAGCTCAATCAGGATTTTATTGTTGTCATTCCTCTTGCCAGCCCAACAACTTGCCAGGATAACAAATACAACCTAATAAAATTATTATTTGCTTGCTCAGATTTCTAGGACTTTTTTAGACTTTTACTACGTGATAGTAACAAATCTTTTACTACAGTGATGAATGATAGCCAAAATTACTTCATGTGAAACTAAAAATACATTATCCTATATAAAAATTGAAAGTATGAAAGTAGAAAAGAACATAGAAATTTTTTGCTTTTGTATGCATCCATTCTACAATGGAATTTAATCTCCAACACACAATCCTCACCACTGCCTCAAAGTCTACAGAAAAATTTCAGGCCATTCATAAAAACTTTAAGTGGTGTCTCTACTGAGATGCTTATTCTGTTTGTTTGCCCAGAGCTACCAGAGTCTCCAGCTGCCCTGGGGTCAGATGCTCAACTCCTTAAATTTTATTTCACAATAAAAATAAGAATATTTGTAGGTCCTTACACTACCAAAAGATCTGCAGAATACTGGGTGTGTAGCCCCACTGAGACCCAAAAATATTTATTTGTATCTGTAGCAGTAGAATCTTGAAGTGCAAGGATTCTTTATGCTCCTATGCTGCTTAAGATATCTCTAAATATTCCCACTACAAGCATTAAATAATAACAGCTAGAATAAATATTGATGTATTGTTGTGTAGCATCAAATATACTCTTTCAAAGCAGAAGTAGCTGTCTCACAGGAGAGGAGTGATTCCAAGAAGCCAACCCACAGTCTTGACAAAAGAGGTGTGTCAGTTCTTCCTTTTTTTAAATATTGGCTTGTATGTGCAAAACCAAACTTGTACATCCCGAGAAAGTGTCACATGTAAGGGAAAAATTTAGTTCTGCTGCTTAAAAAATTAACAAGTCTGCTTACTTAAAAATGTATGTTCAAATATTCAGGAGTTTATGCAGAGGACTTACTATGCAAACAAAAGTAGTTCAGGGACAAGATTTAGATACCACATTTGCCACAGATCACAGGTTTTGTAATACTGCTTTTAAAAAAAGCATTTCTACATAATTCAATTTTACCAAGTTCCTGTGCTTAGTCCTGGGAGCTTTTAAGTCATTTGGAATATGGATCATATGTGTCTTTCTGGTAATATCAGCACTGTGGAAACTTATCCGCTTTCATCTTCACAACTGAGGCCTGGTGTTTACAGCAGTCAAATAATGGAACAGAACACCAATGCCCACAAATTCCTCCAGTGACAGGCATTCCCATCCTTTTCATAAAAAATCCCTTCATACAATATGGAAAGCACCATGACTGTGAACCTGGAGAAGGGGCTGTGAAAAAAAACACAGAAGGTTGAGCACTAAATATTGAAGAAGCATAAGAAATAACAAAGGATTCTGAAAGTAAATTATGATATACTGGAGATTCATCCTCACTCACTACGTGGTGAAAAAATACTGCTAACCAGATGGAAATATTTAACCACAGAATCACAGGATAGCTGAGATTGTCAGTGACCTCTGGAAATTATTACTGTCCTATGGCCCCATTTAGTGAGGGACACCTAGGGAAGGTTGCCCAGCACCATGGCCAGGCTGCTTTTGAACATCACCAAGGACAGATGTTTCACCACTTTTCTGAACAGCTTATTCTAGTTCTCCATATAGATTTGCCTAATTTGTTGACTTATGAGAGCTGTGTTACAGCAAAAATCTAGTTAAAGCCTGTGAAACCATGTTAATTCAGGTCCTGACATGAGTTAGAAAACAAAGGCTAGTGACAGCTTAAGTTGCTACTTGTAAATTTAACTACAGATAAAACCATCCATCCAGTAATGAAGAGCCAAAGAAAGAAAGAAAGACCTTTCATCACTAAACTAGGCAGTTTGCATATTTAATTATGCAGCTTAAGTGCTGAGCACTTGTGATTCTAAGATTCTGAACTTCTAGTCAAAATGACATATGAAACCTAGCACATTTTTCATATGTAAGAGGCATTTATTTAATGCATGAAACTAACTTGAACTTCATTCTAGTGCCTTGGTCCACTGATCTTACCCTTTGGTTTCAATAGGTTACTGCCCACACCCCTGAAAAACTACAGCTTTCACTGACTCTGTCTACATGGCCTCAAAAAATCATTGCTAAGGTAAAAGTATATCTTTACAATAGCATATAAAAGGATGAAATTAGCAGTACAAAAGGTAAAAGCCTGGAACTGAACTACAGTTTGTAGACTTAATATGTCACAGAAAAACTACACTCCAAGTTCATAAAACTTGGTATATTCCTTTAGTGGAAAACAGGCATAATTGTATCTTTCTTCTCAGGTGCTATTACAATGTATAATGTATCCATTTTGATGTGTTTGATTTCTTCTCTATTTTTTATATTGTCAGAAAGGATTACTGTTTCCTGATTAATACATATATAAAAGTGATTATTCTGCTTATTCCTGCCTGTTATTACATAACTGAAAAAAAGAATATTAAGAGTCATTAAGAGACAAAATGGTTTTGCTTCCCAAAAATCCTGTTTTATATGAAAATGTGAAACCCCATAATTTTTTTGATCTTACTTTGAGAAACTCTGAGAAAAAAAACAGTAAAAAAATTGATTGTTCATTATACAAGACATGAGATATTATGTTCCTTCAGTAGGTGAAAATTTTCTTTTTAAGTCAAAAGGCACTGCAGTGGACGTTTCCTGAAAAATTCACTTTTGGATCACACAGAGCATCAGTCATGCAATATGTGCACACAGAAGGAACCAACAGACAAAACATTTTTCTTCTTCATGGATCCATCATTTCAGTGCACACCTTGTATTTCCTTTTACATATAAGCATGGTTTGAATGTGCAATGAAGGCTGAGACTCTAACGTAAACAGAACGTAAATATTAAGAACTCATCGAAATGAAGGTACATTTACCATTCTTATCACCAGAAACTAATGTCCTGTGTGTTGCAGTTACAGTTATGAGATAAGGATATAAAATATAGCTGCAGAAATTGTAAGCATCACCCTCTTTTCCTAAGGCAGAGATGGTAGTCAAACTTACCAAAGTTTAACAAAATACAAAGTATCTGGTAGTGTTTAAACAAATGCAGATCAAGTTTTAAATACAGATTCTGGGGTACTGAGGAAGAAAGTATTCACATGAATAATTAGAAAATACAATTGTATCTTCACTGAAAGTACTCCTTTAGTGATTTCTAAGCAGGCACTGGGGCATGTTTAAATGACACAGAAAATATGCCTTTACTACAAATTAAAACAAGTCTGGGTAAGCGACAAAGGTAAGTAGAAAGTTCAAAACATGTTTACCAAGAAGACAACTAGAAAATACAACGGGAAAAACAGTTTTGCCCTCAGCTATCAATAAGTATGAATTTTTTAATAGCTTTACACTCTTCAGTCCAATCAGCTTCAAGACACCAGAATTTATGTCATCTGTCAATTTGAAGGTTCATTTAGGAAAATATTGAAGAGATTTGTGGCAAGTAATATCGTAAGTACCAAAAAAAAAAAATGTATGGTTCAGTAGTTTCTTTCTCAGATGGCTTCTTTTCCCAGGGTGACTGAGGATCAGGGTACTTATTTCTTACAGACTCTTTCGTAATACTATTGAAAGTCATCCAAAATTCTTAGCTTCTGTTTCCTTACTTATGTTTATTAGTGCATATAATTAGCAACATGTATACACACATACATATTTGAACTAATGCCCTCTAGCTATCTAAGTCTGGCCAGTTTAATAATTTAATTTAACAATATATGGTTAAACAAAAATTGTAGCATTCTAATCACTAAAGTAATAGAAGAGTGTCACTCTGGTTTTCTTTCACATACGTAAAACCCAATCTTTTATTATCTTTTTGTCATGTTATAAGTATGAAATTTTTCTGAATGGAACTAGGTGATCTTTAAGGTTCCTTCTAACCAAACTATTCCATGATTCTATACTCATACATTCAACTGCCCAACTGAGACAAGAATATTTAGGAAAGACCACACTACAGATACATCCCCGTAGTTCTACTGAAAACTTGTTGGGGATACTATCAGTCAAAATTCTGGATTCTCTCAACCACATGCACAGGAACTTACTTTAATACTATATAATAATGTAACAGACCAAAGATATAAGCTAATTGTCACTAATTGTATCATTTCTATGGCTTCTGGCTTTATGAGTGTGTTTATGTAACCACATATGCACTGTGGGTGCAAAATGCTAATAGGTTTATGCATCTCCCATTGTAGTCTGCAGGCAGATACAGTCTGCAGTACTGCATGAAAATCATTTTGAGGTAAGTGAACTGAAAACCAATACACCAAGCAGGAATCTGACTGCCATATAAACTCAAACTACACAGTACTTTCATTGTTTCCCTCTACAGAAAACACAGATAACAATTCAGAAGTGTCTGTGTGAAATTCTGACTATTAGAAACTTAAAGAAACTGTACAGGAAAGAATCTCTTGAGGGTACTTATGAACTAATAGATATCCCTTCTCAAAATGATAGAGAACTGCAAAGTTGCCTATTGATGAATTAAGCAATATGCCATGCCAAGGTACTTATCCTTGACATACACTATGTCATGATAAAGTAAGCTTTACCTATCTGTCTTATGACTCATAGATATTTAGCACTCACAAAAATAATTTGTTAGCAAAAATTATGGATGAGTATGTGTTACAGAATACGTGTGACCCTCAAAGGATGACAGTTTCTCAAATTCTCAAAGAGAGAATATTATTCCCATAATCATGCTTTCATTACTCTAGACCCCAGTACTTGCCTTCTGATTTGATCAAGAAAAAAGTCAACAGATAAAGAGATTGTTGTCAGGTTGAGATTTTCAGAATAATATTCTATTTGGTACAGAAATATACCCTAAGGAGTATGCATTGTGCATTCTCTCTTCTGCCAAACTCACAGTATGAGTAGGAGTATTTCCATTCTGGAGCTCTGGGACTTGGTTCCTAGTCTGATGGCTAAAAAGTGGTTGTCAAACTGTTTCTTTCATGACAGATATTAAGTCTTTGTTCCCCTTTGCTTTTTCACAATATGGCAACTTTCTACTTTGTCTGTTTCTCGTTAAATATACATTCTTGCACAGTTTCCAACTGGCTTCAATTCAAGTGCACAAGCATCAGCTATGCTTATCAATGCAGTGGTGCACACATACCAACAACTTGGTGTTCCTTAGTTTAGGTGGCAAAGTGCTCTGTGAAAACCAAACTGACATACAGGTGTGTGTAAATATGATTAATTTTTTTCATCTTTCTGTTTTTGTGTGCAGAATATTTTAATTTCCTATGGTTTTGAACTTATACACATAGCAGTCAAAGTGAGAACTTCCATGAGCTCATACTGTTCTAATATCACAGTGAATATAACATAAACAGGTACTAATGAAGAGCTTGTATACAACATAATTAATCATAAATACAAAGACATTTATTTCAGTGTTATACATAAATGATATTATAAATATTCTTTTTGTAAAAATGAAGGGAATGTAAACATTCCCTAACTTCTATTTTACTCTTGCTCCAAAAAAGAAACCCACTGCTTTTCATAGAAAAAACCCACTACTGATTAGGTTTATATTATTACTGTTTTCTGTACATGACCAATTAATCTTTCTACTAACTTGAAATATTGACAGGAAGGTTAGGTTCCAAAAAAGGAACACAGGATTTAAATCCTTATTGGTTACAGCATTCATTAATCAGTGGTAATTTACATTAATATAAAAACATTGATCCTTCTCTGAGGGCCCTCTCTTGTGAGTAATTTCATCCTCCAGCAGACATTATGAGCTACATTAAGAACTGGCATTTCAACAAATGAGAATAGCTCAACTGTAAGAGAAATACCTATTTAATGACCAAACAGAATTTTATTTTTTTTTTAATACTGCAGTGTTTAATTATATTTCAATTTTCAAGGATTCCCTCAAAAATTTCACTGATGAAAATGTAGTTACATTCATGACAAATAAAAATATCAGATTTTTCATGTCATACTTTTCATATTTTATTTTAGAAAATCTTTCTCCTGAATGTATATTTTCATTGCATTAAAGTAGAGTATCAAACAACTATTTCTCCAAAAGAGTAGCTACAAGAAAGAACTATATCCACATTTTAACTGAGCTCTTCTTGAAATGACAGACTGAGCCATTTTTATACTAACAGGCAGGATTACCTCAGTGTTCTTCCCACTTTCTTACCTTCTAAAAATTATCTGCTAAGAGAAGCTGTAAGAAACTAGATGTAAACGTCTCTGATTAACTGGCAGCAGTATAGACCAAAGTGCTCTCTATAAATTTAAGTTTTCACCTAGGCAGAGACAAAAAGATTGAGATCTAAAAGAAGAAATAAAACCTCTAATAAGGGAAAGCTGGGACACCTTAAAAACTTTACTGCATACAGACATGGTAACAAGCCAAGACAGAAATGATGAGTGGTTAAATTAAGAGAAAGAATTTGGTCTATTTACTTGCGTCATATAGCCAGTACAAGCCTATAAAATACAGTGATAACGTCCTCTCTGTATCTCAGTTTTTATTTCTGTATAATGTGTTGACCACTACAACACTGGGTATGATATTCTATAGGAGAGAAAGGTAAGTAAGAAAAATACCTGATTAGAAATTCTCCTCAAGTAAATCAAGTGGACTTGTGTCAAAAAAAAAACCCCAAAAAATTGCATTTCACGTATATTCTTCAGATTATGCCTTAGAGCTAGAGAATTCTCAACTCCAATTTCCAGATGTTCCAGAGCTGTTTTTCTGTACACCCCACCTTGTCAGTCTTAATTTAAAAGTACAATCAGCATCTAATGAAACATTAAAACAGTAACCCAAATCCCTAAGTTGAATACCATTCTGTTTTAGTTGCAGATTCCATAATAATTTTGAAGCATATCAGAAATTACCAATCCATTTTGCATATTCAATGTGAGACATTGTTATTCAGATAATATTATAATCACTCTCATCTGACCAAATAAATTTGAAAACAAGAAAACTGAGAAAAGCTGTCACTGTAACATAAAATACATTACTTGCATTAAGCCCTGCTCAGTAGGAAAGAAAACTAGATTTTGGCACTTGGAAATCTATGTCAAGTAGAAGGAAAGGTGAAATGAGCATCTGACTGTGATCGATGTCGTAAAGACCCAGATTACACAGAAGAAATCATTTCTACAGTGCTCCTAAGACTTTTATATTGACTGGAAGAATAACAAAGTAGTGAGATGCAAAACCACCAAAAATAATGTACTGAACTAACATCTTCAGGAAACAGCATAAAATCAGGGAATACCACAAGGACCAGAAGAAAAATATGGGAAAGACTCTTCTATGGACATACATATAGTCTCTTTAAATCTTACCAAACCACTATTCAGCCTATTTTTGTCATAGAGTGAATTAGTACTACATTCTCTTTTTTTTGTGACAGGACATCTCACTCTGTATTTCCTTTGTTCTGCTATGGTAATACAAAAATGTTCTCTGCTTTCAATTTAAGAATTCTCTTGCTTCCTTAAGAACAACTGTTGAGTCATTTGAAAGCACTCCTTTTCCACTAGTGAGGACCAACTCAGTGGCAAGTGATGGTTATCCTCATTTGGTGATTCACTTTAGCACCTCACTTGGCAAGAAAACTGAGCGGATTCTGACATACTGCATTAAAAAATCTACTTCCAAATGAAATAGCACCACATGCTAAGAGAAGTTTGCCCATGTAAACTCTGAAACGAAGACTATGAATGTGGCTCACAAAGGGAAAAAAAGTGAACACAAAAAGATTTGGGACATTTTCTGCACCAAAAGACCATACTACAAACTGGAACAGAAAGAAGAATGACTAGTCTATTGTTTTTTCAGAAGTATTTTGAAACTTCTGAAACTTTAAGGCTGAAAGGTGTAAGAGGTTATAGGTTTTTTTTCTGCTTAATTTGCAGTCTGGGTAAGGAATGCCTTCTGATACACCCAGTTTAATACAAGAACTTTAGAAACCTTAATTAATTCAGACATATGTTTTAGCCAGCAATAACAACTTTCTAAATATATTTACTTATATGATTTGGTTATTGTTTTGCTATTATTATTTTTACTAATTCAACTGTAGAGCGTAAGAAGAAATCACCGTGACTGCATGAAAACAGTTGAGAAAGTAAACAGTTCTTCCTAACATCAAAAAGAAAAAAAAAGTTTATTTTTTGAGAAAATGTATTATAGGTACAAATGGAAATATGATTACCAGTCAGGCTGATTGAAACTCTAGGAATGATCACTGAAAGATATTATGAAGAATTCAGTAAATGACTGTTACAGACATAGACATGATAGGAATACACAAAAATAAAAAACAATTGAGGAAGCAACCAAAAGCCTACCAGTGAAAGGGACAGATGCAATTCCAATCAGAATGGGAGGGTGTCACACAAGTACAGAGGCACTAAGCAAAACTCACTTAGCACCCATTAGTAAATTTATTCCTGAATTAATAAATAAGGAAGTGACTGAATTTGGGTGATTATGGAACACAACATCTCTGTTTACTGAATTCATAATCAAAAAAGTAAATATTGACTATATTGTCATTGCAACCATTGAGAAAAAATGGACAAAGGAATATTTCTAATGACTGAATGTTTTCAGTCATTATATTGGAAACTCTCAAAGGTACTAGACACCATTACTACTAGTAATTAATTACAAAGAATAAGGGACCAATGATTTGTTAGTTTTAATTTTTCAGAAAAATCAGCATGCACATCTGTGTTTTGGTTAGATTTTTATACTCATTATAAGTAATTTCACAGAGTTCTGTAACATCATGCCATAACATAACCTGATCATTCTTTCTATTGATCTATTAAATAGTTTGAACACTTTCAATAACTCTATTTCACTCTGCTTTCAGGGTCTACTGTGGTTTTGAGTTCTAAATCATATTCATAAATTGCACAACTGCTATGGCTTCTATATGGAAAACACTTGTTTTAGATGAGGTCTGGTAACTGCATGTTTCTCTCTTCTTCCTAAGGTTCAGAACATGTTTTTGCAATCTTTCCTTTTTGTTTTAGGTATTCAGACCAGTTTTTTCTCTAATGTCATAATTTAATGTATTTCTAGGTGTTTCTGTAAGCGGTAGAGTTGCATGTCTTTATTTTTTTTTTGTTGACGGTAGCAATGTTTTTGTTTGTTTTTTTTTTTAAGTTCTTTGTATTCCTTTATTTACTTTCAATTCTATATGCCTCAGTAAGAAAGATAACTTCCAAAGGAAGAAAGCTTCAGTGGCCTCTGGGCCTGTCACAGGGCACCCATGGAAAGAGCTTGACTCTATCTTCTTTGAACCCTTCCTTTCAGATATTTACATACACCAGTGAGACATCTTTTTTTTCTTTAAATACTTCCAGCAGAAGAAATGTACAAGATAAAGAAAAAGTATGGGCAGAAAGAGGAATATGAGATTATTATTCTTTAATAAAACAAGAACACAGCATGAAGTTGAGAAAGATTAAAAGCAAGCAGTGATTTAGAGGCTTTTGCAAAACTGCCACAATATGCCATGGATTTAAGTATAAACAGCCTTAAAAGCCTAACTGTACAGAAACTCATGATTTTAAACTCTAAAACTTATCTTGCAGAGTATCTGTACTCATTAGAGATTACACAGGGGTTTAAAATACCTATGCAAAAAAGTATCCAGTTATAAATAAGGGAAGTTTGCCTGTGAACACTTGACTATAAAATGTTGTAGTTGTTGTTATGGTTACATGATTAGATTGATGTAGCTTAGCCTACACTTAGTGGATGTCATAAGTAAAGTCAAGGTAGCAAGTAGAAAAATAATGAGAAGAGAGATGAATATTGAGCTAATGGTTAGTGTATATACTTAACTAAACTATGTCATACAAATCAATTGTAGGATGAGTATTTTGAACAACTGCAGGAAGTGAACTCCACAAGAACTCTAAGATTCTCATCACCTGAGGGTGAATGAGCCAGACACAAAGAAATACTGTTTTTTCAGAGCAATTATCCATGTGACTGTGATCCTGCCAGTCTTGGTTGTGGTAATGTATTTTTTAACTTACATCAGCCCTTTACTGGACAGTCTCTCAAAACTTGACATCCTGGTTGGAAGTTACAAACTACCACGTATGGTGCAGATAAATTTCCAGCTCTGGAAATCTCTCATTGATGTTTCTGGAAGGGGAAGGGAACACCACAAAGACAGTAATTCCATTCTCAATAAAGTATTTGTTAAATGGTTGCATTTTGACAACTGTCCAAGATAAAACATACAGTACTAAGGTAGAAGAAGCATGAATTTACTAGTTCATGTTATATATTAGTTATACATTTTTTTATAGTTGCATTATATTCTCTTGTCTATGACACACTTTAAATCTTATACAAATGCTCAATTTTTTTCCAAGCCCTAAATATAGAAAAGCAGAAGCAATATATAAAAGCAGAAAAATATTTTACAGATCGGCCGTATAATTAGGTGGTTTAAAGACTGCCTAGAATATCATGTTTACTGCTGACCATGTGTGGCAAAGCTGAACTGTTTGATAAGCAGAAAGCATAGGTCTCCAGGAAGGTTTCAGAACATCAAAATTTTAATACTCCAATCCAAAAGTAAACTTGAAATGACCAATTATTGATTGAAAGGAAAATCTCATCAAATGCTGGAATGTAAGGAATACAAAAAAACAACTTCAAATTTTTCAGAAATTCTAGCAAAATATGATACTAATTTCTAAGATATAGTAGTATGTCAATAAAGCTCTATCAAAAACAAGGCCTGCTGTTCTACCCACTTATACTAGGATTGAAATTGGTCCACAGTGATTAATTTTAACTAAGTAGAGTATGTACAGTATATGGTTCAGGTATTGACCCATAGCACTCTCAGGTCCCTTTGAGAATGGTAGACCTAGTGGTTCCAGTGCTGATGTGTGAAATGTTATAACAAACCAGAAATCAATGCAGAATACACAGTAAACAGACACAGTCAATGAGCTATTCATTATCTTTTGTAAACCTCCAGTGTAATTGGCATGTGGTCAATTTATAAACTGTAATCAACTGAGGCTTTATTTAATCTCTTATATAGAAAAAAGAGTGAAAAGCTTCATCTTTTATGTAGTCTTAAGAACATGAATCGGGAGAGGTAAGTAATTAGATATCCAAATGCACCCTCTATCCAAAAAAAAAAATCACATTTGTCTAATCTCTAACAGAAGCTTTTTAGTAAACACCTCAGTACTGTACCCAGCAAAGACAGTTTTTGGGTGTGGTACTTTTATTAGATTTTTTTTATGATTAATAATTAAAACCTAAATCCCAGATGCATTTTTTAAAATAAATTGTTGCCTTCAGGACAGCAATTTTTCCTACCAAAAGAGGGCACAGAGAAGGCACATATTTAATAATTTATGTTTACCCTCATTTGCTTACTGATAGAAACCTTTTTATCATAAAACTAATTAAAGTTTGTAAATGACAAAGTTAACCTTTTAATTTCAAATTGAAACCAAAAAACCAAACCACATAATTGCATTATGTGATACTAAAAAGAATCAGACCCTAAACAATGACTGCCTTCAGTAGAGAGCACCAACGTAGGATTTATTTCAAAATCTTGAGTATAAAGAACAAGTAATAAAACAGGGAGTCCTGTACTAGAAAATTAAGATGAAATTTATTTGTTTTACCATTCACCCATTACTTCTTTCCCATAAGCCGATGGATTATAGGCATCTAGACAACTTGTCCCTCTTTTTTTTTTTTTTTTTTTTCAGTTTGGTTCATTTCACCTTGCTTGGCTTCCAGAATGCCTAGGTAAGTTTTCAATTATGGAGTCCTAAACAACCCCTTTTCTGCCTTCAGTGAACTTTTGAGTTCTGCATGGTTAGCACATGTGAAGGATTTAAGTATCTTACAACACAGTTCATCTAAGGGAATGTTTACAGAGTTTTTCTAGTGTATTCATTCATACACCGTGCCAAAGGAAACCACGGAGTGTAATCACATTGCAGAGCCTAAGATATCATACTTCATTTCATTGCTGGGTTAATTGCAGCCATCTGGTTTCATGGCTCAGTGCACAAGCAGAATGGACTTCTTTCTGCCTGAGAAATTAGACAAGTGAAGTTGAAAATGTCTGTGTGGGCATTCCCTTTAAGTGACAGCTTTTCCCCATGTAAGCTCATGGGTAAGAGTGAAATAGAGGAAATTAAATGTTGTGAAAGGTAAGCCAAAGAAGGCTGAGCAACTTACACACACTCACACACACACACAAACCAATTAAGATCATATCTGAATTACAAAGGTAAAAAATATTTTTACTTGATACCTATATATCTCTATCCAGGTTGAGTAGATATATTAGTAGAATATTTCTTTTGTTATTTCAGTTGAATACCATCTCCATGTGCTCCGACACTATATTATGGATAACTACAGCCTATCATGCTTAGACTAATAGAAAAGAAACATGATGGGAAATGAGAGTTACCTAAGCTATAGTGTATGTACAGTAGCTCTAAAGTACAGTTTAGAAAAACCAACTGCATACACAGTTACTCTCAGAATTTTTTTAATTACTTGATTTGTATATCTACACAAAATTAATAATCAACTTTATTAAAAAAAAGAAATTAAATTACTTCAGCTACTGCTGACATCAGAGTAAATGCATGATGTGCCAATGAAGACTGTTAACTATGTTAGAAAACAAAGATTTAATTTAATTACAGACTGTTAGATTTGGAAAATTTGTTGATTACATTGTTATATTAAGTTAATAAATGGAGTAATCTGCCTGTTATAGTCATTCACTCTATGGTTACTTATTTGTCTATCAGCCCTGGTAATTGTTACTAGCTTTCTAATTTTTAAGAAATAAAGGAATTGGCTGCGCTTCCAGGTTATACAAACTGCAAATTAACATGTTTGTCATAAATAAATACATAACACATTTTCTATTACAGCTTTATTAGTGCTTTGAGCAATATTTAGTTCAGAAGTTCTTAAGTAGGAAATAAAAAGAGCACTAAATGGTGGATTATCTTCTCTCAGAAAGATTTAGGATTCGACTATAACATGAGTCTTGCTGAATCAGTCAAAGAAGTATTTTTTCCCTAGAGAATTTACTCATCTTAATTGTTACTTTCTGAAAGTAATTGAAAGACCTGGATATAATTTCATTATTTGCTAGTATGTTCAGCAAAAATCAAAAGAGAGACACATTAAAGACTGTCTGGATGGCCAGATCCAGAAAGTGGTGGTGAATGGTGCTGAATCTAGTTGCCATCTGGTCATTAGTGGTGTCCCCCAGGGCTCAGTTTAATATCTTTGTCAGTGAACTGGGTGCAGGGATCAAGTGCACCCTCAAGTAAATTGCAGACAATACCAAGCTGGGTGGGAGTGTTGATCTGTTGCAAGGTAGAAAGGCTCTAAAGAGGGATCTGGACACACTGAACCAATGGAACAAGGCCAGCAAGGCCAAGTGCCAGGTCCTCCCTTTGGGTCACAACAACCTCATTCATCAGTACAGCCTTGGGGCAGAGAGGCAGGAAAGCAACTCAGAAAAGGCCTTGGAGGTGCTGACTGACAGCAGCTGAACGTGAACCAGCTGTGTGTCCAAGTGGCTAAGGAGGCCAACAGCTTCCTGGCCTGTAGCCAAAATAGCCTGGCCAGCAGGACGAGGGCAGTGATCGTCCCTCTGTACTTGGTGCTGGTTAGGGAATAGAGTGAGTGGCTGTGTGGGATTTACTTGTCAGCTGGGGATAAGCCATATCAGTTGTTACAAATAACTTATAGATATTCATACTACTCTCTTTTACACCTCACTTTTCTTTCATAGCCACCTGCTTTTGCAGTAAAAACTCAGTTTTGATGCACTGTCCACCCTAGATTTATCATTAAACAGCACACAAAATATTCCGCGATACCAGACGTTGAAATAAGGAGTAAGGAGTGTGTCCAACACAGGAGTACAGGAGGACAGTAATGTAGAGAACATGAGAGCTGCTGAAGACTCTGGCACTGCCCAAATCCTCTGAAACTATATTACCTCTTTGAAGGTGTTCAAAGGTTTTTATTTTGTGATGAAGGCAAGTTCAGATGCTGAAATAACAACTTAAGAAAATGTAGGTATATTTTACTTAATATTGCTGGGACATGAATAATAAAGTAATCTGATAGTCTACAATTAAATGAAGGAAAGCAGAAAAAACAACATAAAATGAAAAAATAATTCCTATAATGAATGTAAATATTGAAAATGCCATGGTATCACACAGAAACAGAAAAGAGTTTTGATGTAGCACACATATGCTCTAGGAACAGTTGCACACATGGACTGATATTGATATGGTACTATGTCTTCAGAAGAATCAGATGGCTATCACTTATTATTCTGACTATCCAGACACAGCATTTTTGGAGAATACTATGTAGCTATTCTAAAAAGACCTCTATTTCACTGGATATATTAATAACATGACTACACCACAGCTCTCATGTTTATTCATTTACCTTTTTTTTTTCAAAAAAGTATGAATTTATCCTCATTCAATTTATCCTTATTCAATCTAACAGTTTCGTGGAAATATCAAAATTATTTAAGCAATGCTGAAAAATATGGATTGTCAAACTTAGGGATGAAACTTGATCCTTATTTGATAATATTGATTTACAGGACAAGACATTTAAAACCAGAAGCAATACTTGTTGAAACAAGATGTTTACAATCAGGTTATCTGACTAGGCTCCATTAATGATGACTCTATCATTATCAGAAACCTTTCAGACAACAAGAAGAAAACAAAAAAAAAAGCCCAAAACATTGTTTACACAAATGCTACATGGATGAACCTTCTGCCAAGGCAAAATAAAATAGTGTAAACTTAATTTTAAAAGTTTGGACACAAAATGTAACAGTACCTCCTCAAGGTCCACCTCACTATTACAAAATGATGACAAGATGAAGAGAATTATGTAAGACAATGTTAGATCTCTGTTTAATTTCCCCACAGTAGATAGCCTTGTAAGACAGTAAATATAGTGCCACCATCCCTTGTAATAAGTCACAGGTTTTGTGTTATGGGAACAGCTGAAGTTTCCAAAAAAATCACAATTAAAGTTATAAAATTCTAATTATTCCTATAATCAACTCTCTTCCCTGTCCCTGACTCTCCAAGCCACCAACCTCAGGACCAAAAAAAGCAGTGGAGGCCTGAGCATAACACAGAGATGCTGTACAGATACCAGTAAATAGGTTAAAATGGCATCACCAGAAATAACCTTGACTTATAAGTAAAAACTAAATAATGTGTATTATAAGAATCTAGGATCTTTGTAAATGGGCTAATAGTTCTCTGTTTAGATTGTTAAGACCTGTAATTAGAATAAAACCTCCTGGTTTCACAAGTAAATCTCACTTTGAGTCATGAAAACTCTGCAAATTATATTGCAACTGCTTCTAGGATGTAATTCAGATACAAAAAATTGGTAACTTTTCAGGGAAATACTGTACTATTTACATAGCTCAAATCAGGATTTAATCAGCTTTCTGATTTATTAATAAGAAATAATGAACTAACAATCAATGAATTTTGCATTCATTATTACACTAAAACGAAGTACAATAGCAGACACAAAATGTTGATAAACACCTTTTAATTTCTAAATCCCTTCTCTACCCAATCCTACAAAGTTCTAAGGGCACTCACACCCACTGAGTTATGGCAATTCCATATTCCCATACGCCCCTCCCCTGGGAGGACAGGTTACGCAATTGACACAAGTCTTGTGTGAGAGAGAGAAGAGCTCTAGCTTTGTGTGAAGCTGTGCCTCTCCCCGCAGGCTAATCCACATTTCAGTGTGAACGGAGGATACATACACACACCCGAGGTGTGAGTCCCTGCTTGTTTCGTCTCGCGGTGCCATGATGGAAGACTTGCAGCAGGAAGGAGGTTCAACTGCCACTGTTCCACTGCAAGGTATCTCCCCACATGCCAAAGGTTTTCCTTTTACACATTTTTTTAAAGCTGACTCCCTTATTTCAGAGATCTCTTCAGAGTTTCCCAGTTAGCATTTAAGCAAACACCCCCTCAGACAGTTTTGGGTGTTCCCCTTCACGCATATCCTTCACACCCACATCCTTGTCTTAACATTTGTTGTCAGGGGTGGGCTGTGCTGGCATCCCTACAGTAACAGATTAGTGGATGGTGTAGCCAATTAAAGACTTAAAATTTAGTGCAGAAAGAAAGTGAAAAGAACTGAAATACATACACGGAGATCATAGGAAAAAAAGTGAAATAGTATCACAGAATCTTAATAGAGTGATACAAAGACCAGATAGAAGACCACTCAAATTAAAAAATATCAAATACATCATAGACTGAAGTGACAACAGAAACCTAAGTAAAGACTGCCCAATACTGTTGAATGATGTATTTTATTGTAAATTACTTTGGGAGTCTTAATTATTCTAAGTTACTTGACATCCTGTTGAAGTCTAGTTAAATGGAATGCCTTTTGGTACATTCTGCATTTTTTTTTTGAGAATGAAATTATGGAACCATAATAGGAAACAATCTCCTTTTGCTCAGAACCTACCTGTCCTTGTGCAAAAAATTCTTTTTTAAGTGTAAGATTAAGTTTTATTAACCATTATCTGAGACTGCTATATTTTTATTAATTTCATTTCTTAGAATGACCATTGATTCTGAAAGGAACAATGACCAGTATTAGAATTGCCACGGGAAAGACTCAGTTACAGGGAGTGTAATAAACTAAGAAAACTGAGTCATAAACCTAAGCTGAGGTGTTCACATATAAATCACATTTTGTTTATATTTTTGTTAATGAAGTTGGCTGATGATGGCCTTCTTCACAGACTTAAAGACATTCAGAAATTTAAACTGTTCAATGCTACTAGTTTCGAATTGGAGAAGCTTCAGCTGGATAAATGAAGAATTCCTTCACTAAATGTTACTATTTGGGTTTTTGATTCAGGTTCTTTGAAATCCTCTTGAATTTCTTTGAAAAGCTTAATGTGGATGCAAAATAGTTTTCTAAAGTGTAAAACGATAATCATTATATTGGCCCTACTTTCAGTCTGAAATTTTGTCTAAGGTTAAAGTATATTATTTTCACAGAACAATGCGTTCTAGCAAACATCTATATCAAAGTTCTGTAGAACATTTCAGAATAATGAAATAATGCAGGTCGTAACTTCACAATGAACTCATGTCAACAGACTTTCAAAAGTAAACTAGTAATACGACATTATGCTCTTTGATGGCAAAACACAACTTCTGTGAAACAAAACATAACTTCTATTGTGACGTCACCTTATATCCAAAAGCATGAGCCTGGAAGATCTGTTGAAGATCTGAATTCATATCAGACAGAAGAAATAATTACAGATGTCTTTAAAGAGCAAAGATGTGGTTCTATAGAATTCATTGTTGCCTGCTAGGGTAATATATTCATTGACCATACACAGCACATAAAAAATGGGCATAAGCTCGCTTAATACATGAATTCAGAAATTAAAGTGGTTAATCAGGGATTTAAGCAATGGGGACCTATGTACTTGAGATAATACTTCTTCAGAAATTCTGTGTTCTGTCTTCAGTTTCATGACTTAAATGATTCAGTAGGTTTCCTTGATTTTCTTAGAAATAATATAATAAATGCACTTTCTTTGCACATATTATCAAACAGCTAACTTAAGTAGCATAATTGGTTCCCTAAGTAGTTACACCAGTCTTAAAGGGAATTATTACCATCATGTGTCACATCCTAAAGTAAAAACTCCTAAAACCTTGGTACTAGCATAAGCATATTGGGCTAGCAACATGACTCTATGTGCATATATATTCAAGGAATCATCTTTTAGATATTAATTAAGGTCTGAAATTATTTTATGAAGCTGGATAAAATCCACATTATCTTCCCCATTGTATAGTATTAAAAATAGCTATAATCTCTTACCATTGATTTTAAATTGCAAATATACATTCACTCAGTCTGAAATGAAATCTTGCTCTATAACCACAGTGCAGAACTTGAGAATTCATTTTACTGGCTTTCCAGTATAATTGCAAACACTTTTTTATTTTCACACATATGTGTGTGTATAGATAGATGGATGGATGTGTATGTGCTTGTTTCAGTGTAAAGAAATTTGTCTTTATATAATGACTCAAAACAATAAAAAACAAGAATTCTACATAAATAAATGATAAATTTTTTCAAAACAGCCAGAAGTTGTTTGGCACACTAGATAATCTGTAACTATATTATTTTCATAGCAAATGCCAAACAGACATCTGGATACAAAATGTTCTTGGAGACATTCATTTATGAAAGAAAATATGACAATTTCAAGAAGAAAAAATGCAGTATTTTCTGAAGTATCTAAGTGGCTTGCAAGCTACTGGCCCTAGACTTTGACCCTATTTTGCAACCTGGAGCCCATTACCCATACTTGCCTGCATGCTACAGCAGAAACTGTGGCCACTTATGTACTACCTTGATAAGCACCCTGCATGCAACTTTTTGCCTTCAGTGGGGTGGCAAGCTGCACAGAATTTCAGCCGATGTTGAAGCTGACAAGTACTGCTAAAGGTATGATGGCTTTTGAGAAAAATACCACACAGGCTTAAGTAACACAGGGTTCCAGGCAGAAGGCTCATCTCCCCAGATACAGATGGCGAGCAGAAAAACTGAGGGGGTGTGACTGGCATATACCCTTTGAGTACACTCTAGGTGCATAGATACTTCAGAAATAAATGTTCTGATTACTGTGAAGAGGAAAAACTGAGAAGTTTCGCTCGGATAACCCAGACTTTAACCAGAAAAGAATTTTATGCAGAAATTACATAAATTACATAACTTTCAACCAAAGTTCAGTCTAGGTATCTGAGACAGATTAAACAGCTTACCCAAGATGAAAGAAAGTTTAACTCTATGCACTATTGACAAAGGAATGCCTCTGAACTCCTAGAAGCCTTAAACTTAAAGGCTACATTTTTTCATAATGTAATTCATCATAGTATGTCTTATATTTTCTTCTATTCTCAATCATAGAATCAAAAAAATCATAGATGGTTTGGGCTGGAGGGGACCTTGAAGATGCTCTAGTTCCAACCTACCTGCTACAGGCAAGGACACTTTCACTAAACCAGGTTGTTCAATGTCTTTCCAGCCTGGCTTTGAATACTTCCAGGTATTGAGCATCCACTTTTCTGAGCAACTTGTTCAAGTGCCTCACCATCCTGACAGTTTAGAATTTCTTCCTAATGTAAACCTTTCTAATTCTAAACTTCTTTCAGTTTAAAGCCATTCCTCCTTGTCCTATCATAGAATCATAGAATGACTGAGATTGGAAAAGACCTTCAAGATCATCTGGTTCAACCTTGACGACTGAATCACAGAACCAGATGTCATGTCCAGTTATTTCTTGAACACCTCCAGGGATGGTGACTCCACCACCACCTGGAGTTAATCGAACTACTCTGTTTTCTTCAGCACTGAAATGCTCAGTCACAGCCTCAGCTGTTGAGATGACCTCACACTGCTATGGGTGGCAGCTCAGAGAATTTCTTCTAGGGATAGATACTTCTTAACACAGAAACATGTAAAAATGCTGAACCACAGAGGCTACAACAGCTTCATTTTTAGTATTTCCTAATTTTGGAGTGCTTGACTTGGAAGGGATGATATTAATTTTTATTGTATTTTTTTGTCTAAGAACTTATTTGTATCACAAAGACCAAAATATTTTCTATAAATTATCCACCAGAGTTTTATAATGACTTGCATTATGATGTTACACAGCAAATTCTAAATATGGCACTATAAATTACTTAAAGGATGAATGCATAGTATGTCTTGATACTGTAACTTTTCAAGAAACTGCTAAATTAACACAAAAATTGGTACAAAAAAACCCCCAAAAAGTTGGTACATTTGGCTAAGTAAAATATTTTAAAATGTATTTATATTACATAAATACGAATACTTGTAATAGTTTCAGACTCTAAAATAATCAGCATTATTTTGTTTGTGTTTTCTTTGTGCTATTAAATTAAAAGGTTTATTCACCATAAATTAGATGCTTTTGACACAGTATCTGAAATAATCCAACTGTTTGGAAGTGTGAGTTCAGTTTTAAAGTTTTTTGCTTTCTGTCAGAATGGGCTTTATATTTCAGAATTTCAGATTTCAAAGCCATGCACACTTTTTTACACTGTTTACCTAATGCAGTAGCATGAAAATTAATACTTAACTGTGAATAAAAAAAAACAAACAAAACAAAACCCCCAAAAAACCTGCCTTGTTTTCTACCACATAACTTTCTAGAGGCATCTGGATGGAAGTTGAGTTACCAGAAATGTATCAGGAGTATGATTCCTTTCACTGTAACATCTATACTTTATAAATACTAGCATGAATATACACTTTCAGAGCAATGCAGATGTTTAGGAATTTTTACAACAAAATAAACATCATAAAAATTAAGCTCCATTAATCAGGTGGCTGATCTTTCAGCTCTCACCTGACATTTATTCATATCACTACAAGTGGTTAGAAGTAGAACAGAGAGGATCTAGAGCAACTACTCTAAGGAAGTCAGAAAAAGAAATAGCTTGAGCTGGAATAAAGTGCACGCACACACACACACACACACACGTGTGTGACTGAAGAGCCTGTGGTATTTCATAAAATGTTTTAATAGTTGCATCAGTGAAGAGAAAAAAAGTTCTCTAATGACTAAAACCCACATAATATCCTTGCAAAAATACACACAGCACATGAGTTTTTAAGTTTTGAATTTCAAGAGGGATAAGTATTATTCATTGCCTTCCTGTGGTAGATTTTTATGTAATGTACAGTCTACTGGCATTTTATAGCCAGAATTTTCTAAAATAAGTATAAGAAAATTCATTAGAGTGCTGTGTTATGACTGAAGTAGTTAAAGGGACACAGTGATAAAGTCCCTTACATGGCAACGCAAAACCCAAAAATCACCATATTTTTAATGCAACCTCCTACTCACAGCTGAAATAGAATGCTTCATTGCTAGCCCAAGAAAGAAAATAAGGTTCAATATTTTTAATTCACGTCATATTCTTAGCTCAAAATTTAATATACAGATAGAGCTTCTACTTTATAAAAGCTGAAGTCTAGGGATCTCTTTCCAGTAAATACAATGTAATATAGGGTACAGGGAAAAAAAAAGTAATACCCTGGTCACAGTAATATTTCTAAGATAATTTCCCAAACAATTTCAAAAGACTGGCAAGGTCAAACCTGAGCTGCTCAAATCGTCCCAAGACTCCTGAGCAAATTTCTATGTTTTCCAGGAGAAAGCAGAAACTCCATTGCATACAGTCATAACTATCAACTGTTTTCAATTTTGAGAGTCCTCAAGTATCAGCACTCAACTACTGGCTTTTGAGAACTGGATGTTCTCAAAACATCCAAAACATGTGATGCTAGAACACTTAAAGTTAGCCCAAATCATGTGCAAGACACAGATGTATTGACAAAAAGAAATGCAATAAAGTCCTAGTGCCTGCCCACTAGGGAGCATTTCCAAAGCTTTTACGAAAAACATCTAAACTCTTTCACAGCATTACCTACATGAACAAATGAATGATCAGTGGTATGAGTTTTATCACTAGGTGCCCATGAGTGGGAAAATGATTACCACTGAGCTCTACAGTCATCTCTTCATTGAAACAGTTTGTAGTAGTAAAGATTTATTAAGTACTATTATTTCTTTTATTACTTCCTATGTTCAGGGCATATACAGTGCATCTGGTAGCTCGAGTTTTAATTTCTGAGAAACTGCCATGAGATATGAGAGCAACTAGTGTCAACAGAAGGTTCACTGTGAAAAAATAAAGCCATATATAAAGTTAGATAATGTAAAAAAGCAAACGCTATACAGTTCAATTTCATTAACTAAATTTGGAGTATGGTTTTGCATTTAATTTCCCTGTTTCTCTGTTCTTTACTTGTGAAACAGACTATCCTTTAGCCTCATAAGTAATGAGTTTATTAATGTTTATGTTTATTACCGAGTTATTAATGTTCATGAAGTACTCCAGAACTTGCATGACAACAGCCACACTTCTCCTATTAAAGAATTAACCATTTTGTATTCAGAGCATTCTTTACATAATGAACAATAAATATGACACGTTGACACAGTGTAAGCAGTGAAGGAAAGCAAAAACTGTGTAACAAATACTTTTCCTGAAGTAATCATTGTAATTTCATACATAAATAGTGTTGTGTACCTGTTAAAAAAAAAAAAAAAAAAAAAAAAAAAAAAAAAAAGAGGGATTGTATTTAAAAACTGCTCTAATGCACATGCACAGGGGAGCTGAAATAAGGGTATTCATAAATTTAATTCTAGCAATTTCTCAGCCCGGCTAAATTTCTTTTAATAAAGCTTTTATACAGAGGGTAGTAATATTTCTGAAGGTGTCTTTGATATGCAGGCAGCACATTCTAACTGTCAGAACAAGCAGCAGTAAACCTTGGCAGAAACTGTTTCAGATTCTGCTAAAATTAACAAAGCTTCATGTTACTCAGCTGTAAAATACTGCACACATAAAGAAAGAATGTTTTAGAAATCTCTGTGTGAATCATATATTCACAGCTGTCATTTAGTAACTCAAATAATTTCTTATGATATTTAAAAGAAAGAAAGTACCTAACATATCACATAAAGGCAATCATCAATAAATACTGATTTTCTTCACATTAATCATTAAAAGGAACAGCATAAGTGTTACTAAAAATATTAATTATTAATCATAGAAAATAAATTTTCAAAAGTTTGTAAGGGAAGTGGTCTCTTCCAAGGTCTAAAGGAAAACAATTTCTGAATTTTGGAATAGAGACAGATCTCTCTTGCATAGCTGTGGTATTCTCCAGAGATAAATGGCCTAGAAATGTGGAATCCTACAGCAGAAAAAGCAGAAACCCAAATTTTATTACCTCAGCCCATAAATTATAATGTTGCCTTTTTGTTTCTTCTCATACTGTATTTTATTACTTTCAGTGGTCTTTCAACACTCTGGTTTTATAAATTCTAGCATTGTCAAAAATATCTTTGTGCTAAAAACCACAAATGGACCAAAACTTGGCCTTGAGTAAGAAGAACATTTTGATTGTTCAGATCCGTAACAGTAATTAAGGACACTGATCCACTCAGGGTTGAAAATGTGGATGAAACACTGAGTATTCTGTCCTAAGGTCTACCTAATGGATTTGTTTCAGAGTCCCATTTCCTGAGATTCTCCATCCTACGTGTGCTGATCCTGTGGGACTGAACTACTAATGCCATCACAGGATGAATGTTCAGTCCAATCAATATGGATGTACTGACTGGGTTTTGTATGTATGTAAGCAACACTGCTTAAAAATAAGATGTACATGAAAAAAAATAGATCCTTATTCAAAACCAACACATACACTCTATCTATTTCTGGTATAAAATATCTGTGTCTGCCTATATTTCCGAACACAGCAATTTTCCCACAAATGAAAAATATTTGGCATTTCTTCTTTGAATAATTTTTAAAAATTATGACTGGGAAAGGACTAACTATAAGTTTCACAATGAAAATCAGTATGAGGTTTTAATGCAAAATATTATTTTCTCAGGACTCCGTGTAAATTACTTATATCCTTATTACCATCACTAACAAACGACGAGGTTTAATTATAAAAGAACATACAGAGCAAAATCAAACTGGTATTTAACTATTTTCCAATGAATAAGTAATAAAAAATAGAAGTCTGCCTTATCCTCTAATTACTGTTAAAACACATTTTCTTTCTTTTCTCTTAGCCATGATCACACTAACATCTAACATATTGTAGTTGCAGTGGTAAGGAGCTAAAGCTTGCAAACAAGTGCTATGTGCTGCTTATGATTTCTTTAGCTAAGCACTACCAAACATCTCTAACAGAACAGAACATAAGCCACAATTCTCTGACAAAGCAGTCAGTGAACTCGGAATATACTACCTTATTATCTCCTAACCATAATACAAGAACATTATAAACTAATGCTGAGAACAAAAAACATTTTAAAAGCTATAGAATCATACAAATTGAATAGCTGTGAAATAAAAAAACCTTAATCCCTTATACATATGATGATAATTTGATCTTTCTCATAATATTGTGAACCACACCTCTTTACGCTTTTATAGACAAAGCTTTTATTAACCTAATTATAAATAATATAATATAATTGAATAAAAATTCAAATATTTTATTCACTGTTTCATTGATCCCAACAATTATTTTCTGTAAACACATATGCATATGTATATGAACTTCCTGCTTTTACAATAAATTGTATTCCAGTAGTTCTAACATTTAGTAAACTTTTCAAACATTATGTGAATTGTAACTGTACTTTTATGCCATCACTTTGACTGTACTGGTAATCATAAAGGTACTTTCATTCAGTTATTTATTCTTGTCTTTTATCTGTGTGTGAGATATTTTGACTTAATGCAATCTTGTGACATTAAAAATGAAATAAAATTCCATACTGGTAGCAAAAATATTTTAAACCTCATATCAACCCAACTGAAAAGATGCAGTATGCTAACATTTTGACAAAATATTTTTATTTGCAATGAAATAAAACTATCAAATATGAAAAACAGAATCATCATTTTAAAGCATAATTAAAGAAATCTAGATAATTCAACAGCTATAGATCTTCGGTCTATGATATACACCATATGAGTATATAAACTTGACAGTCACATGTCTTAAGTATAGGACACATTCTCTAATACACAGGAGTAAAGTTCAGATACTCAAAAACTGATGGAGGGATTTGGAGAGGGATTGAGTAATAATTAAATCACATATCAAATTCTCCCTCTAGTGTTTTTGTGATTCCTACTGTTAACAAAAAAATCTAGCAGTGTTTCTGATACATGTATAAATTTTCTTCAGTACTTAACTGTATGCTTAAAGATAAGCTCGTATATAAGTGTTTTAGTCAGTGAGATCAAGGGTAAAGAAAAACTAAAAGCACTTTTCTAGAAGGAAGACACAAAAACTGTACTGTAAAATCATTTGACAATAACAGAAAATTAATTCCCCATAAATTGTGTGACCCCTCATACCCACGTATGGATTTCTTGCTATTCCATTTTCATGCCTGAAATGACAGTAGATACCTAACTTCAAAGAGTTGAAAGCACTGGGTTTCTTTGTTTTGTTGACATCAGTAAAAAAGGAACTATGGCCAAGTGACTGTTCACTCAGCCACTGCTCAGACTTTGGCTAACGCAGCTCACGCTGACATATGCTGGAAGCAGTGCCATTAGGTCAAACTGAGAGTACCACGTAGGCAGGACAGGTGGCCTGAAAGTGCTAAAAAGCCATAATGCAGCCATTATCACCTGCAGATTGCTGTCACCTGCAGCCATCATTTTTGCATATTTATTGTCTGGCAGTTTCCTGAGAATCTACTAATTTACAGAAATTGTATAGATGAATTTCAAAGCTGACAGATATAAAATATCAACTTACTCAAAAAAGCTTTTTTAAGAAGCGGATCTAACAGCAGTTGGACTGCTGATTATTTCCAGCTTCCCAGTGTGAGGAGGTGCCTGCATTGTGACAAAGGAGGATGAATCAGCACTCTCACTGTTGGCTAGGTAACTAATTTTTCCTCAGACGTGCATGAATTAAGAGTTATGGGTTATAAGTTATGAAACCACAAGAACTGAGTGGTGAGTAAGTGAATGCATGGGAGAGATGAGTATGTGCAAAGGGAATTGAGCCATTGTTTGCTCTTCTTTTATTTCTTAATGAGTTCATAAAAAAAACCACCCTAAATCATAGAGTACATTGTCCTGTAAATGAGAGAGATTCAAACAGACTCTGACACTATGGTTGCAGAATCACTTCTCACAAGTGGGTAAGTGGGCAGTGTGCACCTCACCAGTGGCCAACAGCACATACTGCTGTACCTATAAAACACTAAAGAATAGCTAAGCACAATTTACTGCAAAAGTGCATTAAAGGTAGGGCCATATTCAGCAGTGGAAAGAATTAGGGGCAGGGGCCCCACAAAATGACAGGGAAAGTGTGCTATGCCTGTCCCACCAGGGATGAACAGCCCGCTCATCTACCTTGTTTGCTCACCAGTAGCAGTCTACGCCCATGATGCAGATTACCAGAATTAGGAGGGCATGTGAAAGACATAACAACAGAAAAATCCTACACAGCTTCTATAAATAGCCCACATGGGTTTATCTGATGCAGAGGAGAACACACCAGCTGCTAGGAGAACGAGACAAAACATCTGCAAGATATGTCAATTACTATATCCACTATGCATACTCTACAGCAAAGAGTATCTCTTTAGCCTCTGGCTGAAAATAATTCTCTCTTTCTCTAATTCCAAAAGCCAACTTCCCTGAACAAAAAGTTCTCTGAGATGAATAAAACCTTCCTGTTGCAGGAAAATTCAATTAGTATTTCAATGTGCCACTGAAGCAGAGCTACAGGGATTAATCTCACAGAAATAAATTTACAAATTGGTAAGGTTTTTTCCCCCACTAACAACTTTAGGATAATGATACACAATGCAGATTTTTCTAGAGAACATTCAAATAAACTCTGATCTTCACAGAGCTCAGAAGATAATCTCTCATTCATGTAGCAATGTTAGCACTATTGGTAAACATAGCAGCATTTGTGCTAAGACTAGACCTTTGGAGCCATAATGTTACCAAAATTAGCTTTTCTTTAAAAATACTTGCAAGCGTGTTTCTAGTATACCTCTTCTTCTCAATAGCAGAAGGCAAATTAAAATTTCCATAAGCTAAAGATACTCTGTAGTTCTCAGACACACAAATACAAATATATATATATTATACACAGTACACAGTATACACATACATACCTATACACAATATACAAAATTTCAAGATTAAAATAATTTTAGAGTGGACTCATGATTTCTGAGTGTTTCACACTGTTAACACTATTTTTGTTAGTGTTATCTTCATCTAATTTCTAGGATATATTCAGGAAGTACAGTTATTTCAGGTACATCTCTCTTTCAAAAGAGCTTACCAACAGTAACTCTGCCAAGATAATCTGTTATGTATCCTTTTGTCGTGGTATTCCTTGCTGCTGTTATAACCTTTCAGTATTTAAAAAACTACAAATGGTAAGTATTGCTGTAGGAAATATGCCGTAACATGAAGACACTGAGGAATACTACTTGGTATTTTCATAGGAACAGTGGCTACTGATGTAAGGTCTTTAAGCACAGAAGAACAGAGATATAATAATCTTTGAAAAAATAAATATATTCAAACAGTATGAGATAAACAAATTTGAGGAGATGGGGAACAGATGATAATGCAAAATAGTAATAATACTATCACATGTAAGTTTTAGACATTTATAATAAACACAATCATTAAAGAATAGAAAGAAATCTATTTTTTAGAAAGAACTCTATACTGAAACTTATTTTAATTTACTTAGGGGAAGAACACGACTTGACAGCTGTTTAGACAATTATGATAAAATAGTTGCCAACATTTGGACAATTATAGTAACAGTGTGCTGGTAGTGTGAGAAAGGTATAGCTGGCTTTATGTCCTGCTTTGGCTGGGATGGAAGTAATTTTCTTGGTAGAGATTTGTGCTTTGGATCCAGTATGAGAATAATTTTGGTAACACAGTGGTTTTGGTTGTTACTAAGCAGTACTTACCTTAAATCAAGGATTCTTCAGTATCTAATGCTCTCCCAGTGAGGAGGCACACAAGAAACTGTGAGGAAGCGTAACCAGGACAGCTGATCTAAACGGCACAAAGGGATATTCCACAGAATGTCATACTCAGTATATAAACCCGAGGAGTAACATGAAAAGGGGGCTGACTGCAGCTCAGGGACATGGTGGATATTGGTCAACTGGTGAGCAGTTGCACCATTTCACTTGTTTTTCTTGGGTTTTAGTTTCCTCTCTCCCTGTCCTTTTGTTGCAGTTATTGTTAGTTATAGTATTGTAATTACTATATTTAATTTTTTAAAAGTTATTAAACTGTTCTTATTTCAACCAACAAATTCTATTTTCTTTTCCTTCCTGATTCTCCTGCCCATCAAGCTGGAATGGGAGTGAAAGTCTGTGTGGTACTTGACTGCCCAATGGGGTTAAACCACAAGCCTTTTTGGTACAGGCACTGTGGTGGTTAAACCCTTGCTGCCAACCACAGGCATCTTGCTCATTCCCTGCTGGTGCAACAGGGGAGAGAACTGTGAGAGTAAAAGCGGGAATACTTGTGGGTTGAGATAAAGGCAGTTGAATAGGGAAAGCAAAAGCCACACGCAAGCAAAGCAGAAAAATTAATTCATTCACTACTTCCTATGGGCAGGAAGATGCTCAGCCATCTTCAAGAAAGCTGGGCTCCACCACATATAACAGTTACTTGGGAAGTCAAATTCCATCCCTCCAAACAGGCCCTCTTGTCTTCCTTCTTCTTACAGCTTTATACACCACGCATGACACCTTACGGTATAGAATATTCCTTGGGTCAGTTGTCCTGGCTGTGTCACCTCCCAAGTCCTTGTGTACTTCCAGCCTCTTCACTGCTGGGCTGTGGTGAGAACCAGAAAGCCTTGATACTCTGCAAGTGTTGCTCAGCAATAACAAAAACATTTCTGTATTATTAAGACTCCTTTCAGCACAAATATGAAACTCAGCTGCATACTAGTAACTGTGAAGAAAATTAACTCTACCCCAGCCAAAATTCAGAAAACTTTACGAGTGTGTTATCTTGACAACAGATTATATTTCTTGTGATGAAAAATGGTGCCCTGATGAATTTCTACCACTGTATTCTAATAAAATATTTTCTGTAATCAATCAAATGCTATGCCATGGGATCAGTGGAGGTTGGCAAATCTTCTGTGACAGTTATTATCTGCTTTTCTTCCTTGCAGGGGAAGAAACTATTTTGAATTTGCATAAATGTAACAACTTAAAATTTAGTAAAAGTCCTATAATTCCCAGATTACATATGACTGATATTAATAGTGAGGATAGCAAAGGGATATAACTACTAAAAACTCTTGAATTTGGTACTATATAATTCAAAAGGTACCGTGCTTACAAAATACAATCAAAATAAGTTCATCTTGGATATTTTTATGCCCCTATGCAATGTTCAGTAAGGATATGAATGAAAATAATAGCGTCTTGTTTTTCTGCTTTTATGTATTGTATCCTCACAAAGTGACACAAATAGCTTTGGACAGAGAAAGCCTCTATAATCCTCTCACATATTGCAAATTATGATTCATCAAAACAAAACAATTCAGGTTGTAGTTCGTCCCTGTTCCTGGACTTTCACGCAGAACACATTTATTTAATGGTTTTGCTCAGATAAAACAGAAAATCCAACATTTGCCAAAGCTTTTCAACCTTACAATATGATCACAACAAACACATATTTAATACAAGATTTTTGAGGCTTGCATAAAAATCTAAGTGCATTTCAGTGAAAGGATTCTTTTCTGACTAAGTTTCAAGGAAGTTCAGTAATTTATCTCGTGGACTAAACTGGAAACTTAAAGGAATTCGATGTCATTTTTTCACTTACTTAGGAGAAGTAATTGCTTCTCCTAAGCAATAAATGAAGCTACCCTAATTGAAAAAGAATACAACGAAGCTAATTCAAAGTCACAAATTTAAAGCAACACAGTGCAGCTGAACAATCAAAGTGATCATAGAATGAAAATGGGAGTGGATTTTTGGAAAAGGAATTGAACTTTTATGTAGGTAAAAAAAGAGAAAATGTACTGGACTTCAAATCCCGTGAATATCAATTCATGAATTCAAAAGCTAAATAATGTCTTCCATTTCATTAAACAGTAAAAGCCACTAACATTTATTTTAATTATAACTTTATAGGTATCTAGTTCTGGTGTTTTAAAGCTTTTCTAAACAGGCATAGTATTAGCATGATATTGGTTTTGTCATCTGCTCCAGGAGTTAGGATAACTCTAATTGCCATAGGGGTCTGATTTACATTCACTTAATCAGATATTAATGATGGTGGCACTTTACTTTGTAATAATAGATCTGTAAATCTGTAAAGAACAAACAGAAATCAAATAAATAAAGAATATAAATGAGAAATGCTAGCACAATAATCCAGGCAGACAAACGTTTACTCCATTCACATTGAAGATTCTAATGAATATCAATTTAGCATCCCAACTGTTTGATTTCCTAAATGTTAAGCAAATAGCATGATAGCACATTTTACATTCTTGCTCCATTTCTCATTAACTTGACAGGAGACCTTTGGTCAAGTGAGGTCAACTAATTTTGGAACTAAACTTAAAATTTTTTATATTTTCAAGTATCCATTCTGATCAATTTTTCTCCAAGTTTTTATCATTGTGTCAACAAAGTTAAGCTGTGTGGGATAGAATACTTATTTTAAAATATGGAACAACTTTCAACTTCTGCAATGCAAAATAAATTGCACACAGCTCCATTATTCCTGTGTGTTGTGAGTTATTCAACTCATTTCCCAATATAAAAATTCAATATTACTGCTGGTCTATTCGACTCAATATTTTTGAGCAATAGCAAAAAAAAAAAAAAGCACAACACAAAAATAACATCCTTTATGACATGTAAACCTTACACTTTAACAAACTATAGAAGATAAAAAGAATTAGAAATGCCTTTATTAATTAACAAATTTGTAAATGCCTAGTGAATTCCTGCTATGACAAGGTTTTGCATTTGTTTGCAAAAATACCCAGGCAAATCCAGTTATTCACTGAGATTCTCATTTCAAAAGAATCTTTTTTTGTTTTTTATCCCCTACCAGATGTGGTATAAATAGGTTTACATCCTCAACGGACAAGCAAGAGAAGGGGAAAGGGGAGGGACAATTTATATCTTAGTATTACATATTCCATAATCCAGTATGGGCAATTTCCAAGGTAGACTGGGAATGAAAATCTAAAAAAATGTGACAGTCCTAAGGAAATGAATGCAAAAGAAAGAAAGAAAAATCATAAGGAAAGTAACAAACAATAACAGTTTTTAAGAGGAAGAGCAGCTTCAATTATAAGTTAAAAATTCAAATTCTATTCAGAACTGTCTACATTTTTTATAGTGGCTGCAGACAAACAAAGCAATAGCAATTTTTAATAAATATACAGCAATGCAATTGTCAATTTTTTACATAAAAATGTGTATTTTTTCCCTATTTTTTTTTTTTTGATGTCCAACATATTATGATTTTTTGGTTTTTTTTTTTAGCTATGCCAAATATACGTGAGATATATTCTGGTTTCTACAGAGTGAAAAAAAGGTTGGTTTCTAAGCTACAGAACATACTAAGGGGAGAGACAATCAGCAGAGAATTTTCTCTGCCAGGAAACACAACAATAATTTTGATAGAAGTCTGGTGGAATAATCACATTCATTGTAAAGAAGTAATTGTTAGAAAAAAGTTTTCAGAGTTGAAATAAAAAATTCTGGGTTTTTAACAGGATAATCACAACTTTCTTAACTATGACTAGAGACAAAAACGTCACTCACAATACCTGGGGTATGTATCGCTATGTAGACCCTAAAGAGAATAAAAATGCATAGCAATAAACTTGATTGACTGATGTACATTTTCTTCTCTTAAATTTGTGTAGCTAATTGGCCAAAACTATTGCGGCTATTAAGCTAAGAAGGAAATTGACTCTGCAACATTTCTTGACTGCTGGAGAGTGTCTGGAGTTAGGAAACTCAGGTCAGTTGCCTGGCTACAACAAATAGTCTCTTTTGTCTCTTGTAAAATAGCTAATTTTCTGTTTCAAGTATTTTGTCCATGATCTGCCAAAACTGACAAACTTCTCTTGGCTACCTAATAATAAAACTAATAAAGAAAGTAAGTAACTAAGGAATTTATTTCTATATCAAAATGATTATGGAAATTATTGTCATCTTAGACCTTTTCTGGGCAAAAATTGTTACTCTATATGGAAAAAACTCACTAAATCAACACTGCCAAATTTAATTTCTGGTGCACATCTGTGGTCACCATGATTCTAAACTCTGAATTTGAAGGAAGAGCTTACTAAAAAGAAAATTAAAGGCTCACTAAATTTCCTTAAAATGCTTAAAAAAAAAGTGGAATTCTATACCTTTACAATGAAAATTAATAGAATTACTCACATGTTTTTCTTACCAACCTGACAGAGAAAAGAGCCATAGAATCAGATTCATGGAGTAGTTTGGGTTGGAAGGGACTTTTCAAGATTATTAAACTCAATCTCCCTGCCATAGGCAGGAACATCTTTCCCTAGATCAGGAAGCTCAAAGCCCCATCCAACCTGAAAAATTCCAGGGATGGGGCATCCACAACTTCTTTCAGCAACCTAAAAATTTGTGGCTGAAGAGAGACAAAACAATTTCCTTAAAATTACAGAAGTAATTCATCTTCTTCCAGCACGTGACATCCTCTCATAAACGGTGAAAATGGACACTGAGAAATTTACTTGGACACTTGTGTTAAGAGCCAAAGGGTATGGAAACAAAAGACAGGAAGATAACCTGATGTTATTCAAGAGGATAGAACAGACACCTAGAGCAATCTGATATTGAAAGTTTAGCTAACTTAAGGTATAAAACAACTGGAATTTTGAGGACAAGACTGTAATTCAAAGAAGCCCAGAAGCTCTTATAAAAATTGCTGAGGCATTTGTTAAATATGTAACAACTTTAACTGAACCTTGAAAAAGCATCGCATAAAATTAATGCTAACTGACACATCAAGGATGTTTTTCCAATTCCGTTTTGATAAATAAAATAAGAGAAAATACTGATAACTGGATAGGCCTGTGTAGTAGGTGAATGTAGAATGTTTTATTACTTCAACTTGACGTTAACAAGTAAAAGATTTAATTACTGAATATTGGACTGATCAAATATTGAAGTCATTAAGAAACTGGGAAAAGCAACGTGAATGAGCAAAAAATAGATTCCAGGTGAAATAAGAAAAGATGAAATATAATATTTCAGAAGCCAAACTAGAAGGCTTCCGAGATAAAGGCAGAAACCTTAGCCCTTTGTTTCAGACTTTATAATTTGGAGATGCTTGGAGACAAGAGGAGTGGAGGAACAAAAAACATTGTTTTGAAAATAAATGTTCTAATAATACATTTTCTCTAATTAAGTGATTTTTAGGATACTTACAAAAAATTGAATTTTATTCATGGGTTATGTCTTTCACTGAGTAGTTTCATAAAATGAATTTCATCACAGTTATCTTATATTGCTATAAAATATACTGGAAGTACTGAAGAGCTTTTTCTTAGGAAGAGACTTTCTTAAGAGGAGACTCAGAGGTGACCTTATCACTCTACAACTCCCTGAAAGGTGGCTGTAGTCAGGTGGGGGTTGGTCTCTTTCTCCAGGCAGCAACTGACAGAACGAGGAGACACATTCTTAAGATGCGCCAAGGGAAATATAGGTTGGATATTAGGCGAAAGTTTTTTTATGGAAAGGGTGATAAAGTACTGGAATGGTCTGCTGTCCTGGTTTAGGGCAAATCTGGGAGAAAACCTCCAATGGGGCCCCCCTCCCGGGAAGCAAACCCACGTGGCCCCTTTCTCCCACCCCCCAACCGGTTCGGGAAGAGATTTCTGAGAGAAGTGGAAAAAACCTGTTCATTTCACAGGCACAGCACTACCCAGCACAAGAATGAACGATATCAAATTACAAAACCTCTTGCCATTCCAAAGAGGTGACGAACTTCACAGGGTCTCTTTCCTGTGGGTGTTCGCTCTGTTATCAGTCTCTCTGGCGCTGGAAAATGCCGCTGCCCAGGCTGGGCTCCCAGTAGTCCACGGGTGCAAGCTCCCGGTGCTCCCCTGAGTCCCCAGTTCAGAGCAGGTTCGATTTGTTTCAAAAAAAGGGAAAGAAAACAGTCCAGGAAGACCTCTCTGCTCTGGCTAGCTGGAAAACCAAGGCAATCTGTGTCTTCTTGACTGTCTGTGCTGTAGTCAAAACTCCCGATGCGGGGGGAGCAAGTACAGTCTCTGATAACAGACTCGGTGCTTCTTTTCCACTCACTTTTAATCTTAGATGAAATTTTAAGAATACAAAATCTGTGTCTGGGTTAGGTGGATGAATGTGGATACAATTTAACATCATAAGCAACCCAGGACATCTGCCCATGGAGGTGGTGGAGTCACCACCCCTGGATATGTTTAAAAATAGACTGGATGTGGCACTCGGTGCCATGGTTTAGTTGAGGTGTTAGGGCATGTGTTGGACTTGATCTTGAAGGTCTTTTCCAACCCCGTGATTCTGTGTGATTGTAGTCAGGATTCCCTACATGGTGAATTATGGAGGATTAAGTTAATTCTTGTATCCAAATTGCAACATTCAAGTCTAGATGTGTGGACAGCCAAGTGGTGACAACTCTGGTTGGATGGATACTCATACTCAAAGGGTGATTCACAAGTCAAGGTCTGCTCAGAAGACAGTAACAAGTGGCCTCCTACTGCAGGTGCCTTCACAAGACCTGTTCTACTTCACAGCTTTCTGACTGGAGGCAGCAACAGAGGATCTGTGCAAAAAAGCTAACAGGTAACACCAAACTAGGGGGGTAATCACTATGCTTGAGGGAAAAGCTACTGCCCAGAGAGTTCTAACCAGGCTGGAAGGAAGGGTCTACTATGACACATGATGGGATCATCAAGGATTCCATGAAGATTTCTCAGCCATTATTTTTTTCTCCATAGTCTGGCTTCATGTGCCTCTGCATACATCTCTTATGGAGAAATGGGTCCAGTTAACTTTTAAAAATGTTTTTTATTTCACCTGATAGTCTCTCTAGATACTCACATGATTGTTCAAAACACAAGGAAAATCAACTCTATCATTTTATTTCCCTGGAAGCAAGAACTCCTATTCCTCCCTCGTGTTCTTGCTTTCTACACTTCATAATGAAGACACCAAAGACACATAGTTTTCTGTATTACAGGACTGAAATCCCTTAAAATGCATCAATATTTTGGAATTATTTAAAACATGTAAGTAGTGAAAAATATAGAATTTGCTATTTTAAAAAAAATAATTATTTTATTTATATGTTATATAATATAATGTCTCCAAGTAATGAGAAAATAAAGGCAAATAATGTATAAAATACAGAGGTGGAGCAGTAAACACGTAATGATACAGATGTACTTGATACAGATGTAATGATACAGAAGTACTTCACATACCTGATCAATCTGGCTGCCCCCCTCTGGCATGTTTTGTACCTTTGATTGCTCCCAATGACCTTTGCCAGTTTTGAATCACTCAAGTTGCAAACATACTGGAACAAATTTGTTTTTCTTGTGTTTCTGAAGCTACTATGCTTATATGATAAATACAAATAAAATGCTTGACCCATAAAGGAATCGGCAGGAAACCTGAAATGAAGGCATTAGCCAGCATTTCATGCTCCTTAGTGATGCCATTTTAAATATTTTAGACAGCCTATAAATAATTAAAACCTCACCACAGCAAATTATGTCCTATTATGCAAATAAATAGCCTCCTCCCTGGTTTCATTAAAGATTCTAAAAGACAAGCTGAGCAGTTTAAACATGGCAAAATACTGCAGTGAGGCGAGAAACCTTCCAATTTTTTTTTTTAATTGTTAGTGCCAAGTTTCATGTGGATTTTTACTCTAAAACTTTAATTTGCATGAGCAAATAAACCTTTAATAAACCTTTTGTAAGTGGTGAAAATGCATCATTTAATTATATTTGATTTGTTGTGAAACTATTGTACCTCATGAATATTTAAGTTAAACAAACTCTATAGCAGAAAATATACAATTCTATTTTTTATAGAAAGTTTTATTTACGTAGTATTGTTTCTTTTAAATCTTTATTTGTTCACATACAACATAAATATTGACAATGTCAAGTTTTTACATGAAAAATTGTTAAATATCTGATTTTGGTTTCCCAGTAGAATTCAGATTTTATTTCAACTGAAACGTAATTCATCTACATTCCTAGATGCCTATAGCAAGGAGACTTACAACATTTGAAATATTTTGATATGGGATTATATTTTTGTAGCAGTATTTTTCCAGAAATCCTGATTTTTCTACCAAGGTTTGGATCCTTTCTACTAAGTTTATTATATTAAGACCCATGAAATTATATATTTTTGTATATAAAGACATGTACTGACCAAAGTACAAATTTATTTAATGAATTAAATAAAAGAAACTAATAAAAAATCTAGAATCAAAAGGAATAACAGTTTATTACCTCACATGTTTTTATCTCCAAATTTGCGATTCTAATCTCATTATAGCCTTACAATATTGTAGGAAAGATGAACTGCACACATACCAAAATATACATGGTATTTCAAAATTAAAATTAAAAATCTACATTTAATCAGCTAAAAATCTTTTAAAATTCTTTATCAATAGCAAGTAAATATCAACAGAAAACTGAAAAACTAATGTGTGGATACTTGTTAAACTTTAAAGCTGACCAACTGCAACTTAATTTATTAGAAAGTCCCATGCAAATAAAATGAGAGTGTCAGATTTATCTTTCAGTGTAACCCTGAAATTCATTTAAATCAGTTTTGCTCTGAGTAAAAGCCACATATTTATACCTCCAGTTCTTCAAGTAAGGTTCAAAATACTCATTAACATATAATTTTTCTATCATTAAATAAGCCTACGTTCAACTACTTCTGTAGTGGTGTTTATTTACTTGCACAATAACAAACCTTTCTAAAAATTCTCAAAAGAGCAGGTTTTAGAAAACACCAAAAATGACCACAAATCAAGAAGTTATGGTTAGAAAATATTCATGCATTCACTGACTCCTGTAAGATCTGAGAGTTGATTTACTTCTGTCATATTTCTGCCTGGTCTCTGCTACAATCCTTCCTCTGAGTCCCTCCCCTATTAACACCCCTGCATTACAAAGCTGTTTTTTATTGTTCGTCAATGCCTTCCAAATGCTCTCACTCTATCTCACACATCAACTTCATGCTAGAGTGCCACTTTTTGTTACCACCTTCTAAGAACATTAATTGCTTAAGGGAAAAAATACTTTGTCTGTCCTTTTCTACAAAAACATTCTTTACAGTCACGGTTATTCTGTTATTTGTGTTCATTGTCAAACTTTGCATTACACTAAATGGTGCAACCAGATAGCTTGTTCTCTGTCTTTGCAATAGAGATACATCATGTGCATCACAAGAACATAAATTTCTTTGTTGCTTTCTCAGTGTATATTCAGGCATGTGTACTGAGCTAAACTACTCAGAATCAAGTGCATTTTGGATGTTTGAATACCTAAACCTGTTTAGCTGGATGTGTTTTATATGGATCCCTCTTCCCATAAACAACTGAAATCAACTCCAAAGTACTATCAAGCAAAATAAATGAACTATGAAGTGTTTGGGCAAAGAATATAAGGAATACAATGCCAACAGAGTCAGTCATGAAAAGAGCAGCAAATTAGATTGAGTGATGTACATAATCTTCAATTTGGAATCAAGCTTGCTTTTCTGAAGAATATTAGCAACAAGCTTTTTGGAAAAGAAAAATCCAGCATCAAAAATCTGACATCAAAAATAGGAGAAATTGTCTGCTTGCAGTTTCGGCTTTGGGTTTTGTTGTTCCATTTGGTTTTTTTGGTTTGGTTTTTCTTCCGCAGTGACAATACTTCTTTGTATAATTGTGCTACACAAAGTAGTTTTAATACTGAAAATTAATATTAGTTGAAGCATGGAAAATATCTGTATGACATTTAATAAGTAAAACACTTGATGCAATTATGTTATACAGGTAAATATTTAATCATATCACTTCTGGTGCATTTGAATCTGCAATTGGAGATCATCTCCAAGGAGAAAATTTAGACGAGCAGTATTTTGACTGCAATACAGAATAACATCTACTGTATTTGCACCAAAAAAAAATAGGATAAGTAGGACATCCGTTCAATGAAGGGAAGAAATTAAGTTACATTAAATTGAATGTTAAATGTTCGTATTTCTATTTTTAATTAATTTTCATCATAAAGCTATAAAAGCTATTAAAACTATGCTGAAGTAATAGATATATAAACATAGTAAAAACTGGAAATACGAAAAGAATCCTCTCTACATAGAAGCAGTATAAATATGTAATTTTAAAAATTTCATCTACCTAAATGCTTAGAAGTCCAATGTTCTTGTAAGTAAAAATTTCAAGTCAAAATTCAAAACGCAAATGAGAAATTCAAAATGCATATGAGAATTTTTGCACAGAAACTATCAGTTATAGTATAGTACTTGTTGCTTTTAGTTATTCCATTTACCCATCATTCGCTCTCTAATCTCCTTTAAGCCCATGTTTCTCCATTCCATATACAATAGAAGGATTATGTACATTTTACCTCTTAACTTTCTCCAGAGGATAACAGATTTAATTACTGTTCTTCCTTCCATGCCAGCTTTCAAGTCAGCAAATTTTGTACAGCTCTGTATCATAATCTTTAATACAGAAGTCTTATATGTCTGTATTTGGGTGATAGAAGCAAAGCACATGTTCTGTCTGCAATGTTGAGTATGAATCTATTCCTTTTATTTCTCATTAATTAAGTTTTAAAAATGCATAGAACCTAACAGTTTTAAAATTCTGCTTTCTATATTGATTCTGGTTAACTTTTTAAAAAAAAAGAAAATTTAATGAAAGTCTGTTTTGAAGGTGTTACATAGTAATAATAAGAAACAGGAATAAAAGCATAATGTAGTGCATATACTGAGCATTTGTCCCAAAAGCATACTTTTCCTATGGACATCCCATGCTCTGTGACATGAAAATCCTCTGCACTATGAGACCTAGTCCAAGAAAAGCTTTTGCACAAAATCAATTTGTTTCTTCAACAAAAAAATAGCAGCAGTTTTGCTGTTCATGACAAGCTGCTTAGGCACAAAGGCAGAGGAGCATTTTCTCTTCAGTGTAGTTTCTCTTAATCTATTTATATATATGAAAACAGCTTTAAATGCATCTTAGTGAAAAAATCATCTTTTATTTTGTATTTTTTCACCCTGGATTGCTTTTAGTATAGGTAAACACTTTGAATGAGTCTGAAGAATATAAACAATAAAAAGTTTAATGTAATTTTAGCTTCACCAAAAATATTTTAAAATCGAAAGACCGAGCCAACACACAAATGTCATAAGAGAAGGTGAACTGCAAAGGAAATGGTAAATTTCAAATTCCTTTTGATACTGAGATTTTGTATCAAAAAGTACTCCACTCCAAGAAAACAACCCTAAGTTATGTTTTCACTCATCACCTGAGAAACTGAGAGGAACAACTGAAAAATCAGATGTATAGCAATACAAAGAAGCTGTACTTCAGTGTTGATTGTAGAATATTCTAAGTTTTCCTTCTTCAAGATGAAGTAAGCCATTAACAGTAAAAAAGTCAATTATGAAAAACCACAGCATTCTTCAGGTACTACTAGTTTTCTCCCTAAAATTCAGAAGTCAGCAATATATGGGTAAAAGGAAACAGAAACAAACAAAATAAAAAAGAACTAATAGGAACCATGGAAACAAAAGAGCATGTAATTTAGGAGATCTGTGGCTTCCTAAAATTTGAGCACTGACAGAGGAAGCAAATTTAGTTTTCAAGGTTGTAAACCCATATATCTGTGCTCCAGAAGTCATATGAGATTTCACACATCCTTTACATTTAAATAAGGTGAATTATTCTACTGCATTCCATGTCATTTCAAAGCAACATAAAGCACTGTCATATACTAACTACTCAGAAAAAAAGCAGGAATCATCACTGCACACTGGTCACATTCTAGCAGAGATCACAGTACAGGGCTAAATTGCTTCTAGAACCCAATACACACTGTGGGGTTTTTCCCACTGGAGAAATAAAAATACAACTCTGTAGAACAGATTTGTAGTTAAATCATCAGATATGCTTAGCAGCCGGAAATCCAATATTCCTGTAATTTAGAGCAGTGTTTTAATGCCACATAATAATAGCAGAAGTTACTTTATCAGGAAAAAAAAAAAGTGCTAATTATATATTCAACTATGCCCATGAGAATAATAGGTCTAAAGCTAATTGAATACCAGCTTTCAGACACAAGATACATTTCTAGGAAAATTACAAAAAGAAACCACTGAAACAGCATCTGGAATGAAAATTAAATGCAAAAAGTAGAGGGAAAACCCTGAAGATCCACAGCTGGAAAGGTCAGTCTGGAACTTTCACTTTTTTTGATGCAACAAATGCATATACAAAACATATATATGGTAAAAAGGGTTGCATGATGTCCCCTGTAACTTAAATAAGTATCTCAAACAAGTAGCTTAAAGTTAAAAGATATAGGCACATTTTTAACTAAAGAAAGTATGTTAAGGATATTAAATTGACTGTACCTTTAAAATGCCTTTTTAGTTCAACAGCAGAGTGTACCAAATAAATAAAAGTGCTGTGAATAAATATTTTTCCTAAAAACTTACAAAAGGAAGCAAAAAATACATGCCATTTTATTTTATTTCTTCAACTTGCTATCTATTTTGTATTTGCAGATAATGCAGATTTTACTTTTATTACTATCACTATAGGAAAATCTACAGTAAAATCACAGTTAATATCTGATTTTTATATCACAGCACATCTATTACAATGTGAAATTCTGTCCGACACTATTCAACTTAATCAGACATTCACAGATTACTTTGTTCCTTAAACAATTATGTCATACAACAAAAACTGAAAGTGTGATACACCAACTATCTCAGCTTCCTTGTATACCTACAACTTATGTACAAAGATTTAATTTACAGCAACATATTTAGCCTGGGCTTGGCTTGTTTTTTTTTTTTTTTGTTGTTGCTTGTTTGTTTTTTTTTTGTTGTTGTTTGTTTGTTTGCTTGTTTTCTTTCATTTAGCTGCCTCAATATGCACATTGAAGGTCTCTAGAGTGTAATTTGAACCTTGATCTCATTGGCTAAGATGCTGAACTGGCTTAAGCTGCAAGTATTGCTAAACAGTTTGAGTATCAGATAATACCTGTTTTTACATTTTCTGAAAATACAGTTTCCATGTGGAAAAATACTCAAAGACACTATTTGTCCAATTCAGCTACAAATTCCTCAGCCAACTCTGCTGTCAAGGAATTACAGTAACACAATGCAATTTGGATTAGCCCCTAAATAAGCAAACCGAGTCCTTCATAGAGCTTGGGTATGTGAAGACTTGAGTGTGAAGCATTACTGGTATTGAAGCAAAATAATTTTGAAGTTCTGTTTATGGTGGAAAAACCCCACCAGATCTTGAGACAAAACTAATTTTTGAGAATTTTAATACACTATATATAAACATATGTGATACATAGTTGGATTTTGAATGTTTTATTTGCAATCAATACTGATTTAACGTGGATAGTATGTGGTAAATAGAGAAAAGTGAGTATATAATATTATAGCTGACCTCAATCAAATTAAGTTTTGTATTTCAGTGAAAGGATTCTGCTGACAGCATGATATGAACCATGCAAGTGCAATACAAACAGTTAGTGAAGGTCAACTCCACTGGGAGGGTAAAATGCAAACTTTGCATTGACTTATCAGTCTCTGAGATGCAATGTCTATGACAAACCTAGGCACTAAGCACAGAAATGCTAAAAGGAAATTGTACTTAAGGTCTATCAAAATGACAACTGAGTTTTCTTCTATTCCCAATTTAAAAACTCTTCTCTATTACAAGATGATTATCTATTGCACACTTAGCAATTTCAGCCTTACTTTCCTTTACCAAATTTCTTAGTATAGTTACAAGAATATATAAACAGAATTCTATTTTAATTATGAAAGTAAACTATGACTTTATATAATGGGGGAATTTTCAATTTCAGTACACATTTTTCTCATTCAATTTTAATATCAAATAACTACGTTATTTGATATTACTTAAATTCAAAACATGAAGTCCAGTCCCAAAGTCTTGGAAGACCAATTTTAAAAAATCCTCATAATTAATTCCTATACAGAGTCTCAAAATATAACTAAAGATTTGCATCAATGTGTGAAGTACAAGGGTGCACAAAAAAATTTATGCAGATCTATGCATAACTGTGATGGCTAGATAAAATAAAATCTTCTATTCTGGACTTAGGTCTTTGTCAGACACCGCCCAGGGCTATGACATTTTGTGGGTTTGTGCACTGAATCTTCACTGTTGCTTCTATAGCTTGTTTTTCTTGCCTAGCTGTATAACCTTTCTAAATCTTCAAGAACTACAGCTGATTTTAATGGTCTGACTGTATCAGTATGCACCCAACAGCAGGAACAATCCTCTGCTAAAGTGACCCTATTTGGGGTTTGTAGCGCACATACAGTTTTGGATTGTGGTGAGATGAAATGCAACATGAGCTAAAAACATATGGAACATTAAAGACCATAAGGAACAATATACTGTGCTGTGTGAAATACTTAATTTCTTCAACTCTGCATCACATTTGCCAATTTTCATATTACTATTAAGCTAATAATTCCTTTAAGTAACAATGTAAAGGAGGAAAAAATGTTTTGAGTTTTTCTCAGAACCTTCTCTTAACGGGTTGCTACAGCAGGAAGGAAAAAATCCTGCTGTGTCCAGTTCCAAAGGACTACAAACACTTTCAGCTTCTTCAAGTACCAAGCTGCAAACCTTTGCATATATGAACTGGTAAGAATAGTGAATATAATTTCAAAAGCATATGATTGTCCATATGTATAATAAAACTGTATACCTACATATTTTACCAAGTAAAACATATTCACCAGTAGGAAACATCTTTAATTTTTCAGAACTGTACTTAGAAAATTTATATTTTTAGTACATTGGGATTTTTTCTATAACAAATAAATTAAATATTTTGTGAATGAAGACAGTTACAATAATTCTGGCTTGAAATGTTGTATGATGGAAAGCTAGTTTCAAATAACATTGCACAGCCAGAATATTTGTTTGGTGTTCTTTCTCAGTGTGTTCCCTATGCACTCATTCAATTTCTTTAAAAATAAACAATCTCAATGAGATTATTTAGGGATCATGAAGAAAACCCACCATTTTAATAAAACTTACATAAAAGAACTCTCATTTTTAAACAAAAAAAATTATCAAGAAACAGTTTACAGCAAAAGCCTTCCACACTGACTTCTCTCTTTCATATGAGTTACCTAATGACAATTGAGTGACTGCTGTCTTATTCAAGGCCCAGTTGTGTTGTAGCATATGGAATCTCGTAATACACTGGAAAAGTTTACAGTACTTGTTATGCTTTACACATACTACAGTTAATGCTCTTGGAAATAAATTGCCTCATAGATTGATGAAAGTGACAGACTTTAGCACACCACTGTTCGCACCCAACTGAGGCCATTATCATTCATTACAGGGTGAGGATTTTTTCTTTTCTTTGCTAAGTAGCAATAATTTTCTCTAAACAATTAAGGCTCCTGTGTATTTTTTACTCTTTAAATTACTTTCAGCATTAAAGGTGTCACAGGATCATTTATCCTCTCTTGAGCAGCATTTATTTCAGCGACAGTTACTGCAGAAGACACAGTGATGCCTTTCCCTGATTCCTTTCAATATGAAACTCCCCAGAAGGATGAGTAACTATTGCATTGTGTACATTCACCGTGCAGTGTTGGGCACCACTGCTCAAAAGGCCTCTGAACAATGAACTGGAGGAAAAGGTTTAACAGTGCAAGCCAAGGACTTGCAGCCTCATATCCTAGTAAATTTTGCATTGACACTGTTTGTCACAGACTTGTCCTCTATCCCTTTTTTCAGTAATTTCCACTATTTATTTTGCTTGAGGAATTCAACACTCAAGCAAGGAAAAATCTCAAAAAAATTCTAAGTAAGAAAAAATTTCTAGAACTTTCATGTTATAGAAACACCAGCTCAGATATTTTTCAAGTGAAACAGAACACATAATTTTGTACAAACTCAAAATTACAAACAAAAATCTAAGATAACACCAATCAGAATATTATAGGAATTACTCACTGGAATATGATAGGCTTGTGGAACAAAACTGTTATGCATACACTTCTTTATGTGGAGCCAGAGCTCTCAGCTGGGTTCAAGCTTAGAAAGATAGTTCTTTAGATAACCATGGCACCATTCTCTTCTCTTCCACTGATAACATTTTTGCTTTCCATACAGGGAAGTAAATACATCTAATGTACAAGGTGTAAAAATGACTGTATCCACATGAATTTCATGTAAAATTGTGCTTTATAAATATAAATTTTAATAATAATGCATATTTTTTTTGGAGGCTAACAAAACTCTAAAATATTTGTGGTATATTATGTCATCACAGGAGATTCAATACTTAAAATTATATATTGTGCACTTGAAAATTCTTGTAGCTAATTTGTAAAAATCCTTTCTTCTTGAATTTATTGGTAACTACATCCAAGGGAGCAAGCCAAAGGAAGTATAGTAAAAATTATACATTTAAGTAGTGATATAATATTATTTCCTCTTCACATCTCACATTAGTTTAGCTAGCTGAACTGTAAAACCTTTTTTCAAAGGTCATATAAAGGATGTGCTGATGCCGCATAAGGAAAGAGGCCAACTCTCAGTGACCGAAAGCAGGAATAAAATGAAATGATAACTTAGTGGCAACATCCCATGGAAGCTCACTAATAATAGAGAAAGAAAATATCCCCAGATTAAATATCTCAGGCAGCATGAATAAGCATTTAATGTTCCTGTGACATATCCAAGTGTATATATACATACTAAAAAATGCTGCTTCATCATCAACCTCTTCCAAAGAAGGTCATCATTATCACAACCTGGATTGAAACAGCATTCTTAAAATTATAACTAACATGATAACAATTACTATAGCAAGTAATATTCTGCATGAGTAGTTTTTCTCTTTGCTATATTTTCTTTAGTTTTTCTAATATATCTTCAGAGTGTACTGTCTAGAGGGTGTTCTTGTTGAGGTTATTTGAACTTGCAAATCCTGAAACTTACACATTTAGCAATGCAATATTAAGTAAGAGAAATAGGATATACTGAATTTTCATTAAAAAGGAATTCTAATGCATTCCAAAATGAACTTTCAAGGGTTTTACATTTATAAAAATATATATTGAATTTATTCTAACATACTTTTCTAATAGAATCTATCACAAGATTGACAGAAAAAATGTGATTAAAAAGCTATTTCTAGCTTTCAGCATTTTGATTCTAAGTCACGAATATATCAAAAAGGTGACAAAATGAAAGAGTTTCTATTTAATATGTTGTGTAAACAATATACCTGATACCTTTTGATGCTATAAAATTTAATTTTTTAGAAGTTTTAATAAATTAAATAAGCTGTGCCATATATTTCCCACTGGGTGGTCTGAGTGCATTAGGGACCCACCTTCTGGCATTTGGGAGGCCAGCACGGACACACTGCTCCAGATGCAGCCTCACAAGTGCAAAATCAATGAGAAAAATCACTTCCCTCCACCTTTTGGTTACAGTCTCCCAAAGCAGAGTGGTATGGCACTAACCAAAAAGGTGCATTGCTGACTCACACGTGTTGTTCTCCAGGAATTCTCAGGTCCGTTTCTGCACAGCTGTCAGTCCAACCCCTGTCTGCGCTGTTGCATAAGGTTAATTAATTCTGTGTAACCGATTTCTAATTTGTCCTTATCAGATTCCACAATGTCTCTAGCAGCTCATTTCTCCAGTTTAATGAGATTGCTTTGAATGGAAATCCCCCACAGTTTGGTGTCATCTGTCACCACTGCTCTGGCTGTAGTCCATCCCATCTTTCTCATTGTTGATGAAGGTGTTAAATAACAATGGTTGCAGTAGAGAGCTCTGAGTAATGCCACTAGAAAACCACACACCTTGCACCAACACCTTGGCACAACTGAGGTTCAATTTCTTTTCCATTTGCCTAAGAGTACCACATCTAATCACAAAATTTCACAAAGGTGAAATCTTTGCCCTTGCCGAATCTTTACAAGTTGCTTCCAGTCATCTTCTTGTCTTTGACATTTCTGGAGATTTCTTCCAAGAGAATTTGTGATTGTCCTCAGAATTCCTCATGATATTATTGGGAATCAAGGTGAGGCTGACCAGCCTGTGGTTCTCCAATACTTTTCCTTCCCTTCAGGAGGATAGGCATGACATTTGCATTTTTCCGCTCACTAGGAACCTTTCATAGTCAGCATGAACTTTCAAAAAGAATACAGTGTGGTCCTGAAGTTTCAAAATTTGCTTCTGCTGATGCTGATAGGAATTGACATATTTCCTTTCCTTTTGTTTATCAAAAGTTATATTCATAATGATGATTAAAAAAAGTGTACTCAAGACACATGGAAAGAAAGTTGCTTAAAAAATGCTGTTTTTTTAAAGAGTTGCATTCTTTTTAATACTTTATGAAATCTGAAGATATGTTATCTAGTTGATCATGGGAGGTAACTTTCTTTTCACTATTATTTTCTTGCTAGCTTAAGAAAACTGTGTTTTAGGCTTGAATTTGATCATCTTCTCCCAGAACACCCACAACACCTCCAAACCTTTAATTACAGAAGTGGTAGGAAAATGGTGTCCGAATTTGTGGTCTTACTGAGGAGAACTGATCAAAGGAATACTGATAAACATGTCTTTGGCCGAGAGGATCTGAATATGGAATTACAGATTAACAAACAGAAGAAATATGATCATAGAGAAGTATGTTTAAAGTGATTTTTTTTAGGAATGTTATTCAGTAGATTTGCAACTTTCTCTAGTAAAAAATTCACCTTATCCACACACCCAGTACTCAACTTATACTTTCTCATTTAGCTCACTTCAATGTTTATCTGCATGAGATTTTTCTAAGTAAATAAAGAAAAAAGTATTTCTCCCTGCACAGATCAATGAGGATGTTACTCTGTACCTCCTGGAAGTGTGCACTTAGTAACTGGATAATTTGTCTTCCTTTTCACACTTAAAGTGAATAGAATTAGTACCCTTTCCATGGAGACATTTTCTGATACAGACAGAGTAGTAGTAGTATCTGAAACTATCTGATTCAAAGTATCAGAGCAACCATTCTTTTCAGTATTCTACAACCTGCAACAGAATTCTGATGGGAACCCTTTGTTGGGTCAACCAGCTGATTCCATTTCATACACTCACACCAGCAGCACATGTGTGGCCATGACTGACACTGCAGCACTACTAATTTGTGGCTTAGACATGCAGAAACAAAATGTACAATTAAACCTGATGCTTCAGGTGTTTTTAAACCATTCCAACTTCGCAAGGAGATTTTGAGGCTGTGGCTTGGCTTCCCATTCAGCAATTCTCCTTGTGTAGGGAACTCCCCGCGGAGTCCAGTGCTAAGCAGTGACTGTTGTTCCATACTGCTAACCCACAGTGTGAGTGATATAGAAAATCCATTCCTCTCTGTTATTGTCAAAGCCTTGGCCACTGCCAAATTAGCAGCCGTCCCACAGATTTACGACAGCCACAACAGCAGGTAGCAGTTCTCAGAAATTATGTCACTTCATAATAATTTACCATCTCTGTTAGAAAACTGACTAGCTTGGCCCCAACCTCAAAACAATGCCTACTCTAATTTTCCAAAATCCTACATTAATCATTTTTAAAAAAAAATTCACCAAACACCATTTTTCCCTTTTTAATATTTTGATAGAATATGTGCTTGTGTGATACATACTCATTTCCAAAATTCATAAAGAAAATGAAAGCCAGTAAGTGACTTTCAGTGTGAATCAATTTATTTTTTCAATGACATGTGAGTGTGTAATATTCACTTTGTTGCCACAGGTGCGACATGTACTCTGATATCACAATATCTCAGATATAAAAAAAGCCTTACAACTGATTTTTCTCTCCCTCAGATAGCTAGCTTCCACCTCTTTGACTTCTGCAAGAAATACCAAGACGAACTGTCACTAGGAATTGTCTTCATAATTTGGGTTTGTTTTGTGATGAAAAAATCACACACTTCCAGCAAATTAGAATTTCATCTCATTTTGCCCAGTAGCAACAGCACATCCATGGAACCTCCCTGCAGGGAATTTTTTAGAAAACTTCCAACATCTACTCATTCAAAATAACCAGACTAAATGGACATATGCTTAAGAATTGTAATGAGACTCTTGGAGATACCTTTGATCTTCTAATCAGTGTTCAACATTCTGAATGAGTATAAGGAATTCAATCTCTTCTAGTCCTGCAGTATATTGCTTACATTGTAGTATCTTAAAACTATACCCAAAATTCTTCTAAGTACTATGTCCAAGTCTTTATTGTTAAATGTTTCCTCTTACCCCATAATCACTTAGTTAGGAAAAAAATGGTTTATTCTTCCCAATGTAAAAAAAAAAATAAATATCAAAACTGGAGCTTTCTATATTAAATGTCAAAACCAACTACATATATTTTAGTAAATATACTCACCAAGAACAAGAAAACATGTCAAGAAACCTCACTAAATTATACTGTTGATGGAAATAATCTTTAGAAAAAAAAAAGTCTTTTGAGGTTTTTTTTTCTAAAAAAATAAAATAAAATAAAATAAAATAAAATAAAATAAAATAATAAAATAAAATAAAATAAAATAAAATAAAATAAAATAAAATAAAATAAAATATTGGAAGATGGCATTAATAGTGAGGAGAATCTCAGTATGGCCTGGGGATGGTAGAATCTTACCTTCTTCTTCTGGTTCATGTGAAGTAGGCAAGGAAAATGAGAAGAGAACAATACAGTGCCTGCCACTATGCCCTTCTCCTAGTCATCCACCACGGCATCTACGACACCTCACCTGCCTTAACCTCATATACCAGCCCATGTACCTATAATGCTGTATTTACTTTAGTAATCCAGTAGGGTAACCCACAAACATGTGAAAAACGCTTAATTGTTTACTTTCATTATAAACCTCATGAAAAAGAACATCAAGATGGAAAATTATTGCAAGTATTAACCATTTATAATTTATCATACTGACTTGGACTCAATACTTTGACTGATTTGATCTATCCCAATACACAATATACCTGTTATATCACTGCCTTCTTCCACAGAACTGAATGTAGGAATCTAAACATTTAGAATAGGACAAATCAGAATCCATTAGATGTACAGCCTTTCAGTGTAGTTTTTCAATTTACCAAATACTTCACATAAATATATATATATTCACATATATACACACACACACACACATATATATATATATATTTTTGGAAATACGGAACACTTTTCCCTTACGTTGTCACCTGTACTTTTTCAATAAAAGCTAGAAAATAAAGGTTGCAAGTGCCCCCTTGTTTAAACTGTGTAATTATTAGAACTCTTACAGTAAATTCTTTGAATTTCTGTTAAAATCACACATGTAAGTTTGAAAAAAATCGTTATTCATTCCTGATTCAAATATATTTTCAATTTTGTGTTGCCCAGCTATCTTTCTCACTTAGGGCTCTCAGTGTTAAGCAAAGTGTTGTTTGGTTTTTTGTAATCTAGAATGGTCTAGAATATCATCATAGTCTCAGGCTTTAATGACAGATAGAACATCATTTCAGCAAGACTTTCATCTTCATCACAGAGCTAAAGTGAGGAAGGAATAACCTTTATGAATAGCTCAGGACTGTCCAATTACTTTTTTAAGTAAAATTAGTAATATAATTCAAAACTCAATTATATTGATGAATAATAGGTTTTGTTCTTTCGTTTTTGTCCCAACATGTATTTAATGCCACGTTTCAACAAGTGCAAAGATTATTGCCAGTCTGAAGGAAATTAGCAAGAAAAGAAAGTGAAAAACTGTAACCATCAAGCATGGAATTTAATTACTACACTTTAGGAGAAACAGCAAATATCTGAAATGGGATTAAAATACTTTGCATTCCATACCAAATAGTCATTAAAATCTTACAAACTAAGCAACAAAAATATCTTTACTTTCTTCAAGCTGATTTCCCAAAGACTATAAGGAAAATGTGACATCTATTATGATGACATATGGTCAATTTTACATGAGTAAGACAGGTTATGCTTTACATCAGTGCCTCAAGGAATGCAGACTACTAATACTTGGTTATTACCAAGCAATTTAAATCATGGTATAATTATACAGACAGATGGATTGCAAAAGCATTCTAGCTTCCTTTAAGCATTTAAAATGGAAAAAAGATAACCTGAGACATATTAGTTATAAAATGCCTGAAAAATAGTAGATGAAACCAACAAAATCTACAAACTAAGCTTACCAGAGAGGGCTTAAGAAAATCAGAGTATTTTATTCATGGTAATGTTCACAGAGGTAGTATACACATTCAGAAAATTGTGAGGAAAAAAGAAGTTACATTAAAGACATCACTTCATCTTTGTGACTAGTTATTTATTTAATACACATGTGTAAATTCTATTTTCAAACACTGCAAATTAATAAAACTCTTTTCCCTAAAATTTTATTTTTACTTTCTGTAAAGTATAACACACTCATAGAGTACCTGGAAACTACATTCTTGAAAACATATATGGAGAAGACTAGAGAATCCATAAATGAAAAAACACAATTTAATTGTTCTTGGGCAGTATACAGGAATTTCATTAAAATCTGACCATCAGAGAGTTGTTCTAGAACACAAACTTGAGTACAGTTAAATTCAGTATGTTGGTAAAAAACAACTGCATACCCAGCATTGTTCCCTTTCGTTTTTGTGATGTGTCATTTCCATTACATTTTCACAATATCTTCATTTTGCAAAAAATATTTGTAACTAGGTCTACCAAAAATATTTTGTCTTTCTTTTGACTTGATACTTTTTAGAAAGGCTTGAGAGTATGATTGCTCTGGTTATCTCCCTGGTTTTTGTTAGAGATCCCTTTTTACTCTCTGCTGAATTTCAAAAAGAATTTAAAAGAAAGAAATTGCAGAGATTAAGTTCCTTGAAACTTTACAGTTCTGTGTTCAGTCTTTTGATGTCTAGATACAATTTTACTGAGATACCTCTGTTTTCTTATTTCAATTAAAACTAAAGCCACAGTTTATTAATTTATGTATGCTTAACTGTTAATAGAAAATATTTATTAAAATTACTTAGTCAAAATATTGTAGCTATATTCTCATGTACTGATTAACCGCGGAATATAAATCCCTTCATGGTGTTAAAAGAATTTTACTGAACACACAAGAATCTTATGATCCTAATCTAAAGGTGTCTCTCAGATAATTTCTCTGAACAGATCAGTCAGCAGTCACCCTTTCGTAACATTCTGCATACTCCAATACTATTTCTGCAAGCTTTATATCCTCAAACACCCTCCACAAGGCTTATGTCAAGTAATACAAATTTCCTGCAGTGCACTATAAAGCATGATGTTGATAAACTACAGTGCAATTGGATGTGGTCAATATGCTCTTGAGAATATTGAGCAGTGTGGCTCAATTTTCACCACTTCGCCTGAGGGCCAGGAGTCATCTGTGATGAAAATCTTAAGCAATGTGCTTATAGCCACAGGCCAAGTTCTGTCTGCAGCAAACTTCACCACCTTGGTCCAAAGCATGGCACCTGCTGGGAGTGTGGCAGGTCTGTTTTTGCTGTGATGTCAGGGAAAGAGCAAGAAAGGGAAAGAAACGGTACACCCTCAGGTCCCCGTGCCAATATGGGACCAGGATCATTCACCAGATATACTCCAACATTCCTTAACATTAATCTATGTGTAACTGCTCCCAAATCATGTCTAAATCCAAAGATGTAAGTGATTTTGTGCTTTTCTTCAAGGAGAAGTATACTATGCCTGTATGTGAAAATGCAAACATGAAAAAAACTTTAGATATAGCCTGAGAACTAATCGCCTTAGGACTGTCACAACATGCAGAAAAGTTGATTTGTGTTGTTGAGCTACAGATAAATGACTGTCTAGAACTGCAGCAGAAATCAGCATTGTCTCCATGGAAACATACTTGCATGAATAAATGAACAGGAAAATCTGTGTTGAATGTGTTTCAAAAACTACTCACAACTCTTTTGGGAAAGTAAAAAAAAAAAAGACAATCATATCAGTTTACAAAAAAAATCACCTTGTGATGTGACATGATAAAATGAGATCTACAAGTCACCATGGCTGCAAAAGAACTTGTATCTTCACAATAATTCAATACTGGGTCACAACCAAAGCATTACTATTCATGTAACCTAAAACCCATTCCTTAACTTGGTAGCAATAGTCACTGCCACCAACAAATCAGCAGTTATGCATCCAGTAATCACTAAATCCACAATGACAAGGAACTTACAGATCCAAAAAGTCACAGGATTTATCTGACAAACTTAAAAGGTATATTAGAAATTATTTCTGACACAAAAGCTGATAGTATATGTACTCATTTGTACCTCTATTTTGAAACAAACTTAGCTGGGAATCTAAGTAAATAGGTCACCAGACATTCACACAGTTAGAATCAATAAAAGCAGGGCAGACAGGTCAAAAGATTTAGAAATCATTTGATGACCATAAGACAATTTTCAGAGTTCTAGGAAAATATAATGAATTTGCTGCTTTCCTACTGCTGCTGTTTGACATCGCCTTGGAATGCCTGAAGGTATATACAATTCACTTAAATATTAGTAGAATTTGAACACACACAAGTAATTAACATCATAAAACATCTATTAATTTTTAAAAAGCATATTTTTTTCCTTTCTTTCTTACAGAACCTAGGATAAGTTATCCTTACCTAGGATAACTTAAATTCACTGCATCTTACGGGCAGAATCAATATAATACTTCAATTTCACCAGTATTTTCCAAAATAAAATGTGCAAGTTTTTCAAGCACTGTGTATAATTAAAACCAGGAATGAACTTCTGCCATTACTGCTTCTGTACTGTGCAGTTGCCACAGTGTTCACAATAACTAGAAAGAAAGGCCATATTCAAGTGTAATCCTCTCTGTAGCAATAAGGAGATTGAGGCATCTCTCTGACCATAACAGATGAAACACTGACATATAGAATGAACACACACGAAAAGTGAACCCATGGCCACTCAGGATAGGAGGAAGTAAGCATAACTGACATGGCCAAAGAGACACAAATGGTTTGGGAGACTGCCCTATGTACAGCTTACTCTATGAACTCTAAGCATCCTTTCCTTGTCACTTAATATGCTGTCCTTTCCTTCAGATTGTGCACAAAGTACTCAGAGGCACTTTCTATCTTTTTGCTACCCCTGAAATGTTTTTACCGCTTATGACTCACATCTCACTATACCCCAGGCCTTCAGTATCTCATACATACAAATAAATTGCCTCGCAATAATCTAAAACATTTAACATGCATCCACATTGGCATTTTAATTTTGATTTGGAGTAGATTTTTGAAGTCTGTCTCCTTATCATACTTAATTCTTACACTTTGCTTTCCTTGACAGAAAAGTCCTGCTGCATTCAGATCTGTTAGGATGAAATTAAACTAGAAAGTGTGCTGGAGAAAAGCATAAACACATTCCAGTTCCCACCAGGTGTTCAGCCCAAGTTGGTCTGAAAGTAAAACTGAACTGTAGGTGGTGTGAATGTCAGATTCAGATGTCTGGCCGATCTTTCTATTCAGCCATTAACTTTCTGAAACCTAAAGAAACACAACAATTTTAAGACAGTTATTTAATTATGACATATTTTTGAATATGCTCTAAAATTACTAGATGGAATGGGAAGAGCATTTGTTAAACCCTGCTTCCTTAAAAAATAGGCTAAAATTTCTGGGGTTACATACTTTTTGAAGGGTTATAAAAACAGATCAATTTGACCTTTTTGTTATAACTTAAAACTGATGAGCTCAGGCTACCCTTTTCTCTCCTGTTGATGGTTGCTTATGGCTGCTTTCCCACTCAGCTGTAAACTCAGGATGGTCATCAGCACCAGGTAATCAAGCACAACTCCTTATGATGCCAACTACTTCATTGTCATATGGTATTTATTAAGCATACAGGCCAGACCAACCTCCTTAGCTTGGAGGGAATTTTGACCTTGACAAATGTATGCAAAGACTGCAGCAAGATTAGAATTTTAAGCAGTCTCTGAAGCATCTAAATTCTTGATCCACTGTGATAAAGAGATAATGAAAAGCCAAAATAAAAGAACGATAACTAACACCCGATTCATGTATTAAATTTAGATGAATTTTTATGAGAAAATTAAATTACCCAGATAGTTTTGAAATAGATTTAGGAATTAATTTTTAGCCCATCCCCTTTTCAATTCAAATGTGTTTTCTATATATTTGGGCAAATTTTTAAAAACAAGAGGGGCACAGTAAGACTTAGAACATTATAGGAGTGATTTAGAAGTCTGAGATGACGAATTATACTTAGAAAATTAATACTTGTCATTGGTTATTTGAGCATAAGCCCCACAATTTGACTATCATGAGCAAAATCATCTGAAACATGTAAAGCCAGGAAAGCATTTTAACCATGCTGAGAACAATTCAACATTAAAGACAGACACGGCTTTCCCGTGTTCTTTGTGAGCAGAAATTTGTCAGTATATTCTAGAATACACAGCACTGTATAATGCAAAAGAAAGGTCAGAAGACTCAACATATATAAATGCCTGAAGGGAAGGTGCAAAGAGGACAGTCTTCTCCTCCGTGACAGGAGAAAAGAAGGTCACAAACTCTAACACAGGGGAGTCCCTCTGAACAAGAGAAAACATTTCTACACTCTGAGGGGGATCAAGCATGGACACAGGCTGCCCACGGTCTCCATCCTCGGGGATATTCAGAAGTCATCTCACCACAGCCCTGGGCAAACAGCTCTGTGGGCCTCTGCTTGAACAGGGACATTGAATCAGAAGACCCCAAAACGTCCCACCCAACCTCAACCAATTCTGAGCAAGTATCTAAAACCAAGAAAGAGGGTACCTAAAGGTAACATATTTCTATTTGGATAGAACTAGAAAAAACATAAAATTACATAAGGAGATATGCTGATTTAATTATTTCACTCAGTCCAACTAAAAATACACTAGAACACTATTAAAATACTGTGAGTTATACCAAACTTCAGGAAATGAAGACCAAATATAAATATCCACTGATATTTAGAATAGATTTGTTCACATTATTACTTGAGGATGATAGATACCTATTTTAAAAATTTATGGCAACAGGTTATTAGCTGGCTAAGATTTGAATTACCTCATTATTATTATTTGCTGTTTATCCTTGGAGCTACAGAAATTTTCTATCTTGAAAAATTACTTTTAAAGCAAAAACCCATTAATCATTAAAAAATAAAATTTAATTCTGCTAAAAAAAAGAAAAAAATTCTTTACTGAATTGTACTTATTACAGGTAAAAATCTGCATAATTACACAAATTTTAGGTATTCTTTGCATGTAATCATGTATTTTTTTTTTAAATAAAATCTCTATTTTCAACAGTACAGCTTTATAATCCAGCATACATACATAATTTATAGATGCATTAATCTGTCAACTGACTCAGGACTTTCTTGTTTCACATATTTCGGGGGCATTTAACATCTCCTTGACGTTATTGGATTACTATTTAGACATTTCATTGCACCAGACAACTCATTTTTATTTGAAATGCTAAATACAAAATACCAAATCTATATTTTATATATATATGTCATAGCTATACTATATATATATTACATATATTACATATATATATATATATATATTCTAAGTAACTAACCATTGGTTTAATATCCTGCAATGTTCAGTGTGAAGTATTGTTATTCTCCCCAAGAACAGAATACATGCATTTAGTGTATCCATAATATTTTCTGTTCCAAATGGTATTTATTAAATTTTAGCAGAGTATTATGCAGGGTATTACTATGAAAATTTTCATGGCACTACAATAAAAATGCATTGTTAACTCTTCCATTTTATAGTTATTTTGGGTAACTACAACCATTTATATATATATAAATGCATATATATATATATATATATTAAAAATGCATATATATATATATATATATGCACATATACTCCAAAAGTAGTATTGAGACATCTCAGCTACCTTTAAACTTTCTTGAATTTAACTTCTTGAAATTAATCCAGCTATTTTTTGGATATAGCTCCCTGGACTAACTAATGGTACATTAGAAACACATTCTTTGACTAATAAAGAAGGGACTGAGTTGCAGTCTGAATCTTCCAGGTAACTTCCAAAAGTAACTTCAACAAGCTGAACCATGAAATATAAAATCCTACCCTGTATCTAAACATCAGGGAGAGTGTACATTCTTCCTGAGAATGAGCAGAAAAGCTCTCCCACTACATAGTCAGTGGGGGTAGTTACTACTAAGACCTCCTAACTCTTGGTCATTCTCTAGCCAACACTGCAAGCTGCCATGTTCAGAGACACGACGAGTGGTGGTGGCAGGTACATAATCAGAACGTGAAAACAGTCTGCAAACTTCCCTTTGCCTACAAAAGATGCACTGGAGTTTTGATGGTCAACCACAGGAATGTTACTGTGCACTCCTTAAGGCTCCACATTACAAGAATTATTATTCAAAGTACATTCCAAGTGGAGTGACATCTGTTTCCATCTTAACCAGATGTATTACTTACTGAATAGCTGGATGATGTGGCATTAGGCTACATTAGGTTATACTTAGATATATTTTGTTTTAATAAAGTAAAGTTATAAAATATATAAATATATATGAAAATAATTTATATAAATATATAAAAATAATTTATATAAATATAAAAAATATTTAGTAAAGTACAGATTCATAGTGGTATGAAATACAAAAATAGCTTGTCCCAGTAAAATACACATGAAAAACTGTTTTTATACTAAAATTTACAGTTCTAAGAAAAGCAAGAAACCTATAAACAATTTCTTTAGAGACCAGATTAGAGTTCCACTCCCCTTATCAAGCAAGTGAGGTAAAGTGAAGATGCATGTAGGCCAGCCAACATATCTGAAAGATCCTTTAGTAGCTCATCTCCTAATTACTTACACCCAGTGAGCTCAACTATTGTTGTTCTTTTTAAGCAGCAGCGCCTAGACTTTAAAATTGTATTTCTCATCCTGCCTGTGGGAAACAGGCAGACATATAATTATACAAACTGCCTATGCACCTACAAATCATATGTATAATGTGATTTGCATGACTAAAATGGCATACACAGAATAAAAAGACTGGTTTTAAGGTACTAAAATTCTGCTCTTTGTCCTCTCATTTAATTAACCCCAAATAATATAGATAAATAATATATAAAAAGTTATGAACATCTCACATTTTATTTCCCTACTCTATAAGCTTGTAAACAAGCATAACCAATGTTTACTTAAGATATCTGATAAATACATAATAAGAAAAAAATTATCTTTTTTTCATCTCAAAAGTTCAAAAGAATGATGTTTTTTGATTGAACATAGTATCGAAGACTGGGTCACCTCACATGAAAGTCACACAAATTCTTAGAAAAAAGGTGCTGGAGAATTTTTCTTTGATTATTCAAATATCAAACATGCACTCCAAGAAACTCGTTCAAAAATAGAGTAACAGCACTGCACCTAAACTGTCATCATTTAATATGAAGTGACAAGAAAGTGACAGATAATAAAGAACAGCCTGAAGATGGAATTTCTTGTCATTAAACCTTCATTTCCTCCTCAGGCACACTGAGAAGATCACAAGATGCCATTGTGCTGGAAGAAGTTCCCTAAAGAGAGAGTTACCTAATCTTATCCACACAAGGAGACATGGGATATATTTCAACCAGAAAACGGAATCTGAATAATCAGGTAACAGAAGCTCCCTTTAGAAGATGGGCAGGGTCTAAGGAGGTCTGGTGAATTTCACAGGGACAGTAACGCACATTATTTTGTTTTCCATTATTGGCTGTATTGAGAATCATCATGGATGGGCCACAGAATCGGACTTGCAGGTACCACTGTCATCAGAAATAAAGTATCAGTTATAGGAAGGTCTATAAATACTAACACTGTTTACTTTTCCTGCAGGTGGTAGTTAGCCATCAACATACAGATTCAAAATTATCATGACAATCCTAATTTTGAAATCAGAAATATCTGGGTTCCTTATAATCAACTAGTATGACTGACTTTAGGACTGACTTTAACTACTGCCTCTTCCAGCTACAGTCTCTTCTACCAAACTAATTTGCATCATGGCTGCAATGACGTATTTCCCAAACAAATATTTTAAGGCATCTTGCTTGCAAAAATATGAAAATTCAAATCTTTCAATACAGGTACTTGAAATGAAAGTTTTTGAAAAGGACAAACTTCCTATTCTATACCAAGCATTTAATTTTTTCTTTTTTCCTGCTTAATTCTTGAGGCAGATCCAGTTCTCTCCAAAGAGTAGAGTTCTTGGTTTAACCCCGCCAGTTTAGAAAATATAATGTATTTGTAGCCTTTTGTGGCTTCAAGGTTAGCTTTCTAGACGTATAATGAAAAATTTTATTTTATGAAATTTTGCTAACACTTATGATTCATTTAGTACCTCATTCTCAAAGTATCTGAAATCTTATTCTTAGTAATCAATTATTTGCAGCATTTAAATGAAGATATGCAGGGATTTTTTATTTTTTTAATTTAAACTCTTCTTTCAAATAAAATTTAATTTCAGGAAGAAAACAGAAAGGAAGTATTTGAAGAGCTTAAAAAAGAAAACAAACTTGAAATTTCAGCTTATGAAAAAATAAAAATGTATATCTGGTAAATACAATTTGATTAGCCTTATGATCTGCAAGCAGACAAAAAACAGTAGGTCAACAACTACTATTATCACACCCTTGGTCTTGTATACCAAAATATCCTGCCTGGTGATTAATTTGTAAAACTCTGATTCCACATACACTGTGGGATTTTCAATGAATCTGAATCATTAAGATGTCAAGGAAAATAAATTATAAAATCTATATATTATTTGACTACATTTTAGAACAGGGTTCATTTATATCAAAAAGGAATCACTGTAAATAATTGAGAACCACCCTTTTTACCTGAAATTTTCTAAGGGCTACAAGCACAGAAACTGGGTTTTCAGTTTCTTCTGTTAACATGTAGTACAGTTCTAAGTGGGTGAGGCTGTGTTTGACTTATTTTGACAAAATATGAGGAAGAAAAAATGTGGAATCTTTGAACTATACCAAAGGAGTAAAAATTCATTACATGTAAATTAAAATTATATATAGTTCTTCCAGTCTCCTACTTTAAAAAGTTGCATCAATGTTACCAGATTAATAATTAATGCCAGCAAATGAACAGATAACACTTATTAAAAGACATACTCAATTAAATCTCAATGCAAAAGAAATTTTTGAAAATACTTGAGTAAGTGGTGCTTGAATACAATTGCTAAACCATTGAATTAATCACTGCCAGTAAGATTTTAGCATGTGCTTACCCCTTATAAACATTCTAATTCCATTACTTTTCAGGTTATAACATTTCGAAACCATTAAGACAAAAACTCCTTTTTCTCAGAGGTCCAACAGGACCTTGAAATACCTGTTATTTTTATTTGATTCATATATCCTGTGTAATAATATACACCATATAAAGTAAATTTCATTGAAATAGCATTTATTCCCTAATAAAATGCAAATGCTCGATCCATCTATATTAAATTCAACCATTTTTATAATCAGAAAGTACCACTTAGTTGCAAAAAAATCTAAAACTTAATGGTTATATTATTGCCTGAAAAGAACATGAAAAATGAACCATAGGAAATAGGCCTAGAGGGAATCTTAGTAATTAATTTGGTCCATTCTCCTGCCCAGACAATCATCAAGCAGAAAAAAAAGCTACATTCTGGTAGGGCATCACTAGCCAAAGAATTTTTCAGTGCAACTGCAGTGAATTTTTTATATTTAAATAAATTTGGTAACTGTTCAAAGATTCTGCATTTGTTTGACATTTTCTGTTACAATTTAAAAGACAGCATTTGGAGGCATTTTAACAATTTAATGCTTTAGAATTCTAAAGAAGTATAGCTTCAGATAAAATCCTTCAAAACTATGGAAAATATTGAAAATTCAAAGTGCAGGGCAAAGAGAGTAGAAAAAAACAACTAAGAAACCCCTGTCTATAAATGGTAGATTTAGGCAGGGACTTCAGGATCAGTTTTTTCAAGTGTTATACCCAAGAGAAAACAATGCAAGTGACGTAGATCGGAATCTTTAAACACACCATTGTAGAGTAACAGAACTTATAAAAATTTTATGGGTGTGCTAAGGCAAATGGAGCAAGTAGTTGTATTAGTATCTCCCTTAATGAGCTGACGTGTGATTTATATTGTATAGCTCTGTAACTTGATTGCTGTTCAAGTCCTACTGAATTCTAAGAAAATGCTATGTAATCAGGTACACATAAAGCAATTACATTTTCAAGTGAACAGGTCCTAATGAAATTAAAATTACATTTTAATTAGATTTGTTAAAAAATGCAGGAAAATAAAGAACCAAAATCAAAATAAATACAAGAAAAACATTATTCTACCAGTAATCTCATTATTAGCTTGAGATGTGACATTAATTTTCTATTTGTGTGTTCTTTCCTTTCTCAATTAAAAACATAAATGAAATAATGTCTACATGCAAACGTCTTCATATCCACACTATCATATCTCAGTGTGCATATACATATATGTGTGTGCATGTGTTCATCCCTACTGAGGTCACCAGAAAGTCATGTGAATATGATAATTATCCTTCTAGAGAGACATACAGGACTATGCCAAGCGATTGCTTACGTCCTTTATCAAAAACCTTAGCATTAACAAAAGATGACAACTTTCATCCTGCTGCTATAAATTGAAAAAATTGCTTGAAAAGATGGAAAGTGTCAGAGTTATCAAAGTAGCTTATAAAAACCAGTTATGATCCAAAACAAAATCAAAAATATTCATGGTTTCCACATCTCTACGTGTTTGTGGGACTGAAGCTAAGTTTAATGAAGATGACAGGCATTTAAGTAGAAAAAAGAAACCAAGATGTTTTTATTTAATGTGAGATTTTGAATAATTAACTTTCAATTTTTTTTATTTTATTTTATCTTCCAGAAATCAAAATAAATACAGATGCTTGTGTGGTTGAATTATTCTTGGGGTTATTTTTTATTATAACAGTAATGCAACTCCCTACCTCAGTATTTTATTCCACGATTGTGTTATTTTCTACTCACAAAACAAATCTCAACACAGAAAAGTTAATTTTAAATCTATATAGACTCACAAACATGCCTATATATAGTATGAAATTTATCTTTATGTTAGTGTTTTCTGTAGAGCAAGGAAAACGCCTTATCCAGTTTAACCTCTATAAAATTCCATTGTCTTAACAACTTTTCTATGTTTGCTTACTCTATAAACTTCAAGTTATTCCTTATTATGGTCTTGTGTCTTTTACTCAATATATGTTTCCGACTCAGCCAAAAAATAAGTTTGCTCTTAAGATAAGTTATGAAAATGTTAGTCCTTTTAGCTGCTTTTCCCTCCTGTTGTGGTTTAACCCCAGCCAGCAAACAAGTACCACTCAGCCACTCACCCCCCAGCAACGGGAATGTGGAGGGAGTTGGAGGGTAAAAGCCAGAAAACCTGGGCTGACATAAAGACAGCTTAATAGAAAAAGCAGGAAAAGGTGCTCTTGATTAAATATAGAATCAAATCCTCTCAGAATAAGAGGGAAGCCTGTTTTCTTCAGTCAAATACTATAGAAATAAATCTACTGAAAAAAGAAATGGCTATCAACAAGCTCAGGTAAAATGCCCACTCCAGACTCTTGTAAATCTAAAGCTGTTTTTCCTTAGAGTTATGCAATCTCTTTCATGTTGTAACAAGTAGAAAAACACTAATTTATTCCTTACAGAAATTAAAATATCGTATTTTTTATTTTAATCTAAAATATCATTTCTGTCTTTCTTGTCTGTCTCTCAAATTAATTTCAAAAAACTAAACCATTATGTATTTATTACACAGCTTGGTCCAGTGCAGCTGTATGATATGAGGGGGAAAATGCAACATATTATGGGCTACTGTACAAGCAATTCCATTGCAATGGAGGAGGAATAAAGGAAATCTATTGCAGGTTTATCACTCAAATATAATGATAAAATGCAATTCTGAAGTGAAAAACTTGATTAAAACCAGAAAATAATGATAGGTAATAAAACTCAGTTATTAATGATGTGTACATACAAAACTTTGAAAATGGATGTGGATGGAGATACCTATAAAAGGATGCAAAATATATACATATATATTTCATTATATTTGAAGGCATTTTTCGAGAACTAATATTTACGTTTGCTTTGCTACTACCAAATGATGCATCTCATCTGGATTTACTAGACATTAAATACATACTTGCTAGTACAGCATTCCTATGCCAGTGTTTTCTCATCTTTTCATTTCCTAATTTCCGTTCTTTTCAGGTGAAAATCGCTTCAGTAAAACAGGTAATTGCTTCTGCTTTGCAATGTCAAACATTTTGCCTCAGGTTATGGCAGTGTCTAAAATTAAGATGGGAAAGAAAGTTCTCATTATCTTTCTCTGTTTCAAGCAACCTTTCATCTCATCCTCTTTGCTGGTGTCCAAAGTCACACTCTCCCTATTGTTTATTCTTTTCTACTGTTTTCTTGCATTTAGCTACAATTTCAGTTCTTCTCTTCCCCACAATTCCTCACCTTCAGTCTCAGTTATGAATGTCAACATTTTACAATGGCTAAATAGGAAACCTAGAATATGTGCAATCCACTTGCTCAGTCCACAGCATTTTCAGTACCAGTCATAAATCTTTATGTCTTCCTACTTAATTTTTATGCTAAAAATTCTTCTACATCTCGAAACAAAAACAAAAGACTCCTTTGAGACTGCTTATATATACACTCTATTTTTGAAACCTTGAAAAGTCTTAAGATAAAACTGTCACTCATTTCCATATGCCTATTTTACACAGTCTTGCCTTAACTGTCATCTCTTGGCAATGAAGTTCTAAAACTGCGTCCTCACTGTTAAAAAGACAAAGTACAAACTGACAAATATGAGGCAATGATAACATACAGTGGCTACTAGTGCTGGGCTATCAAATATTAAAAGTATCAGTGAAGCAACCAATCATCATGAGTCTCCTTCCATTATTGCCACCTAATTATGCTTTTATTGTTGGAAGGACTGAAGAACACTTTTCAGTTTTCTATTCAAGGAAAACAGCATGGTGCTGATAACGCCAAGGTTGTGGTTTCATCCCTGTATGGGCCATTCACCTAAAGTTGGTCTAGATGATCTTTGTGGGTCCCTCCCAACTCAGAATATTCTGTCGTTCCAATGTGTAAATTTTAGACCTCCCTTCAGCTGGATAGCATTGCAGGACTGGGATCTTTTGCTGAATATGTATTTGAGGTTTTTTCAGTCTAACCCAAAAAATACATTTTAAACCCCCAACAAAGACATTATGTGTATGCTTATCCATATGTAGACTTCTATTTTCCATATTTGTGGAATTTATCAGTATTTAATAGAAACAAATAAACAAAAAATTTCTGATGTAACAGGTTGCCTAAATATATGCTTTCCTTTTCCCAAATGAGAACTAACATTTTATATTTTGACATCACTTGATGAAGAATGACTTTTTGGTCCAGTCAGAATGCTCTCTCATAAGTGAAATTCCAAACATTTTTTGTAAAAGCTGGAGAGACCAAACCTCAAGTAATGGGCTCATAAGCCTTTTTTGACCTTTGTTTCACAAATCTACATGCATCTTATTCGCAGAAATTCAGTTAACCCAAAATATTATTTGTTTTAAAATGCTGCCACTAGAATTACTCACAAATTTAATTGTTTGATTACCTGAAATAGGTATTAATGAAATACTATATCATGGGTTTATATTTTAATTTTTTACTCCCCTGGCACACTTACATAGCAGAATTCCACTCATACAACTGTCATTCAATGTCATTTAAACATATTATTCAGTTCTAAAAAAGAAACAGCTGAAATAATTGGACAAGCATCATAGCACTTATTACATTCTGCAAAGGGATTTATTTGAGTAAAAGAGAAACAACATTCAAGAGATTTCAATCCTTTTGCAATTAGTAAAGTCATGAATTTAGATAAATATAACTGACAAAAGCATTAGATTTAAAATTATACTTCTATTTGTAGATTACCACTCAGATTTAACTGATATATAAAGAAATAATGCTAGTGATATCTGATGTTAAGCTTAGTCAAAAATCATTCAAGTGCTCTAGTGGAAGTACTAGAAGCAAATTGAAGTAGAAGTAGAGAAGCAGAAGTAGTAGAGAAGCAAATTGATTTTAAAATGCAGTGACAGTGCAATAAAACTCTCAACATAACATATACACGTATTTTCAAATTAGTTTTCAGTGGCATGGATTTTTCTTGGTGATTTGACATAATATTTAATGAAAAATGCATCATTCTTCAGCAGTTTACATACATGCCATTGTACTAAATTTATTATTTGTTTTAGTCTAAAGAGAAATAATGAGACCATGAAACACTTATGTTTCAGTATGCTTTCTTCTTAGTTTAAAAAGTTTGGTGAGACATTTCAAAGCAATTTTTTCAAACCACTGGAAGTAATTACATTATACAGTACATTATTAACCTGCAGTTGTTTTATTAAAAGTAAAAATGTATTAAAATTAATTTATATATTGCATATATAGTCTATATTTACAAGACTACATACACTGTGTATAGTTTGCATATATTTAGGCACTATATTTATATAAAGTCTATAATAATATATGCATATTAAGTGTATTCTAAAAACTAGTGAATAACTTGTAAGCCTTGACTAACCAAATAAGTGCAGTTATCAGAAACACCATAAAAGACTCCCTTCTAGTGATTTCATACAGAAATATACTGGATCACATAGAACTGACCTCAGAGGAACAGACAGAATTTAATCTCAGATGCAGCAATCTCTGATGTCAGTTATTTTGCTTGGGAACATGGAAGCACTAAAGGGTTGAAGAAAAAAAGACTGGTTTGGTTCTTATATTTTCAGGTATAAAATGTTCAAACAGATATAATTTTAGGAGATTTCTATAGAACACATGCTTCTGTCTTTTTGTTTGTTTGTTTTTTTTTTTTTAAGGTATAGCACATGGCCCAATTTTGTTATCTGTCATGTAAAGGTACATGTTAAATGTTTTCACTTTTTTAAAAATGTTTCAGAGATTGGCTCAACGATAGTCAAGACAGTTTTGAAAATGCTTGTGGCATCTGACATAAGAGGGATTACACAGTTGAGAACAGAAGACGCAAAGAAAAGGGAGCAAATCTTAAACCAGGAAATGCATAGGAAGCTCTCCTTTGTAGTATAAATGTTTGCAGCTTTACTGTGTTGCAAAGTGAAGGAGATAAAATTCAGCAATAGTTTTAAGCTCTTCATCATTTAATGAACATTAATAGGTTAATAGGTTAATAGGTTCATAATACATTTCCTAGACTTATGAACTCCTCACTTCCAAATTCTATATGGCTATATGGGAAGTCTGTTGCAGTCATGGATCATTGCTTAAATTCTCTCATAAAATATATTTACTCCCTTTTCCCCACTGAGATGATACTCACATTCCACATTCTTGAAACTGAGCTATTCTACATGAACATACACCAATACCTATTTACATGAGGAAAATAATCTAGACTTAATCAGCAACAGTGAGAACAAAGAACAAAAAGTACAAGGGAATAAACTTTAGCTATTCCTTTAAGAGCTCAGGAAAGAGAGGGAGATTATTCTCTAATTCAAGGCAAAGCAATAAAGAAACAAATTAGCAAGCACAGTAGCCTGGGAACAATAAATATGTCCGCTAAGTTAGACACAGTGCATATGTGGCTGATAATTTAACACCATGAAAGGGGATTACAAATCTGCAATGGTGCAGTGAAACACTAAACTCCAAAAAGATTTAGTGCAAGCAACACAAGGTAGCGTTAAACAGTTGACAAAAGACAACACAGAAAAAAAGCATGCACAGTGTCAGAGATTTCATAATACTAAAAGACATAAGGCCATCTGAACATGTAGACATTGCATCACTCTTAGTGTTGGCTTAATCTCTACCCTTTCAATCAGCAGCTTGGCTGGCAGCTAGAAAAAAAATTCATTAAGGACAGGCTATCTCAAAAAATAAAAAGCTTTAAAGTAAGCTTTGACAATTTGAAAAATCAATTCATGTGCCTAGATTCATACTTTAAAGAAATATAAATCCCTAACCTAATCTATTACAAAGTAGGATTAGAAATAAATCAAATGGTTTTGATAGTTTCCTGAACTACTTTAATGCTGATCTCCGTTGAAGAGTTGTATTATTGTGAATCTCACACAGATTAATATTTTATACTTCTAGGAGTAGCATTTCAGGCAAGGACTTAGACAAATAGCCTGGAAATGAAACCATAAGATGTCCTAAAAGTATTTGCTATTGCTAACCAGGTTTCATTAACTACTTCTGGTCTTTTTCCATAGAAATGACAAATCTGAAAGACCAGAGTTTTCTATTTTTTCATGGGAGGAGAAAAAGAAAGGAAACAACAATTAAAACTAATTTGATAAAGTCAGCAAACACACACAGTAGTGACATTTATCACACCATGATTCAACAAATATTTACCAAACAGCATTTCAAAATAAGTGTGTTGATGAACGGGCACATACATAGATTTTTCCATCAAGTTATAATACTGAGTGAATTTTAAGTGTTTCAAATTACAATTTTATAAATTTCAAAATGTTCTCTTACCTATCTAGGCTTTTTCAATAAAAACCAAACAAAAACCCAGCCTTCCAGACTATAACATATTGGCAATAAAGCTTTGCAAGAACAAAGTTATTTAAATGGCATTATCTGCTATTTGTCTTATTCTATATTGCCATTTTTTCCCCACTGAGTGCTAATAAGTGCTTGCTGTTGAAGAGGTTTACATTTAACATCTGTCAGTTGTATCCAGAAGTAGCACCTACAGGGAACTGTCAAATAGATAGCTATTCTCCTCTGTAGCACCAGCAAATCTGTCTCACATCATTTACATACAGATAGTTATAGGCATTCATCATTTCATTACGCTGACTGCCTCACTATTCTAATGTATAATGTCTCTTTAATGAGCCTCAAAAAATACAATATTCCTTGATTTATGACTGCTTAACTGAAAAATTATACAGATTGACAAAAGCTCATCATAAAGCTTTTTTTTGTGTTCCCACTACCTTGCACTTTAAATTTAACAATTACTCTCAAGTTAATCTCGTGATTTGCTTCTTAGACAAAAGAAATTACCAAATTTTACCACACTAGGCTTCACAGTCATTGCTGTTTTAATAAATATACTTTCACTTTCATGAGAAAATAGTATAGAATTCAACAAATTAAAATTGATCCGTTTTTGTCCAAGAAATAAATGTATTGAGCAATCTGTTTCAATATTATTATATGCCAATTACTATATACTTCCTAAATTATCATGTGGAATATGGCTGTACTAGTCATGCAAGAGTGACTCATAAATGAGCCAATTTACATGTTCCAGTAAATTGGACTATGGTTTATTGTATGAACTTCAATTATTTTACACACAAATGCTTAGCACCGAAAAACATCTCTGCCATTAAAAGCACTCTGAAGTAATACAAACATACCTAAAACACCAAACAGAAAGCTGAGAACAAGAGGCAAACACTTTGTTCATTTGACTGCACCCAGGCATTTCAGTTCCCCCAACTGCATCTCCCCATATTTACAAATATATCAGCATACCTCTGGTTTTGAATACTTAAGCTGAAAAGGTTTACAAATTGCTCGTGGTAGCCATTACAAGCAAGAATTTTCACAAAGTATGAGAAAGTATGAGAAACCTTGTTTCTGACAAATCTACAACTTACAGCTGAATGTTTTCAGCATGTGAGAAAGTGGTGAGCTCTGACTGAAGTTTCTCCCGTGACAGAGAACTGCCATTTTTTACTCCCTCATCTATTACAATTGAAGCTTACCCTATAGACAGTCAGTCTGCAACTCCCTCCCCTCTGCTCAGCCTTTCTAGTCCATATAAATTTTAGGAACCATAGTGAGACCCTCCCCTCTTTTCAAATGCCACTCCTTACAGAGGATTCAAATGTAATGAGTGCAGATAAACAAATGAGCATTAATGTAACCTTACACTGCCCTGTCTCAAAGCATCACTTCCTATTTCCAAATCACAAAACCAGGTTACAAAGGCTATCCATTCAATGTAGTAGAGATGTACAGAGATTTAAGCAACAGATGGTAAGCTACATTCCCTAGATCCCTGCAAAAAAGTCAACTTGAAGTGAAAAATCAAACAAAACGACAATACGGTACTACTGAATATTCAAGAGCTGTTTCAGTAGATTCAAATATGTTAAGTTATGACAGAATATAAAGTGCTCAAATGACACTGATATGTTTGACAATGACAAGTTAAATGCTCAATACAGTAATAATTTTTATTTCATCATTTTGGACCCATATTTTAATTCCTTTGCACTGAATATTCCAGTCAACATCAACATCTGAATTTCAGAGTCGAACTTCTAAGGAAGTTTGGTATATCATAAGAACAGAGGTATTTCATGCCCTAATCAGCACCATGTATTTTTATCATCTAGAAGAATTCACATATCTACACATTTCAACTATATAAAACGGCAGCCTATAAAATCAGCCAATGCTAATTTTTTTAGAATTTTTCTTTACATTAATATATCACAATAATTCCAAAAAGTTGTTATTTTGCATGCAGAACTTGTAACTCTGAATCCAGAAAACTAGTATGTCAATCCAAATACCTGTTGCTAACAAAAGGCCCTAATTTATAAACCTGAACACTTTATGAATCAAAAATTCCTCAATATACCCATTCCTTCCCATAACAATGAAGAGATTTGTATCTCAGCTTGTAGTAGTGATGAAATCCATTTTAAGAAATATTCAGTATTTTCTAATCACAACATACCCTTAGACTCACTCTGACCATCTCAGAACTGTATTTCTGTGTCCCTCGACAGTAACTATGAGGCACAGAGAAGGGCAGCCATGGGCAATATTTGTGTTGTTAGTGTTCATACTGAATCTCTAGCTGGAAGAGACCATGACTACTTGTTATCTTAGTGACACAGAGAGAAGTTGATAAGAACAAATACAGACACCTCCATAATCCCTTCATGTTACAATCCTACTTCTTGCTTTTCTTGTCTTATAAATTCATTATTTCATCTCCAATAGTATACAGAGTTACCACTTCCAAAAGCTGGCTAACAATGCCTGTGGACTCATGATTTTTCTTCCTCAATCTGAATTTCAGAAAAGGCAGTGGAGGAACATCTGAACAAGCTTTAAGCCTTCACATTGGTCTTTGTTATGTGAGCATATAAATATTTGTAATTGTTTCTCTGGTAGAATACTAAGTCATTTTCCTTGTAGCATACTGAATTACACAGAAAGCCAGCAAAATTTTATGTTTCCCACTGATTGGTCCTACTTACAGGAAGGTGGTGTTGCAAAACGATTCGATACTTCAATCAGTGTAGTCTGCACATCAAAAGAAAATCCAGAATACGTTCTGTTCCTGTGATTAATTTGCTATCTTTCTGTAGCTACACCTAGGAAATAACCAGTACAGAGTCAGTACAACTAAATATAGAAAATAACATAAACCAAATGATTAGAAATGAAAAAATGAGAATATGCTGAACAATAATTTATGGCAAAGTCCATACAATTATTCATCAATATGGAATTGTAACAGACAAAAGTTTAAATTTTGTCTTAATTTAATTCTGTAGTACCCAAGTAATTCTAGAGTTCTTCAATCTCAAGACTGCCAAGTAGAATCAAGCAGATGTTATCATTACACCTAAACAGCCATCTGGTAGCCTGAGAGGAGAAACATAATCACCATAGTGGGAACTGGTCCAGCCGTCCAAAACAGCACAAACTGCACTTCCATTCAGTATGTATAACTGGAGTATATAGAATATATGAAGTAAACAGCCATACTTATTTAACAGTTGAGTTAATTCATAATTTCTGTCTTTCAGTAGAAACAGAAGAAGCAGCTTCTCTTTCTTCTGATTCTTATTTACATACTTGGCAGAATTCTACACAAAGTAGAAAAGGCTGGAATAAGGCATTAAGATGGCCTGTTTTGGTATTTCTTAAAGGGGGTAGGGTTCAGATGTGTCATCACATCCAAACCAGTACTGACAAGGGCTGGTACTACTCCCTTTAAGTAGCTGAAGTCAAAGCTGAACCACCATCCAAATAAAAAAAAAAATCTACCCCAAGAGATAACCATTCTTACTTTATCTTTTACATCTAGGCTTTCCTGCAAATTAATTCCTCTTACTTCTTGACATATCTAAATCAGTTTATGCTTGTCTCCTTTCTCAACAATTTTATATATTGCTACCCTCCTTTTTCCAATTGTGTAGGTTGAATAAACTTGGTTCAGTCTTCTTTTGATGCCTTTAATATTTAATTTAATGAATGATCAATAACCAGGTACATTTTGTTTGTCCTTTTAGAAACTCAGACAGCTGGATCCTTACACATTATGCTCCTAAAGATCTGTAGAGATCAAGTGGATCTTGTTTCAGCAGTTTCTATCCCTTGTGGCTGTGCCACAGACTATCAACTCAGTAAACAGAAATGTTTGTCATGCCTCAAATTCATAAAGGGTGATAGAGGCATGAAATGTTTTCAGATTTGTCAAAAGGTGTCTGGCAGGCATTTTAGCACATCCTGAGCTCTGCTACTGCTGAAAGGAAGGAAAACACTTGTGTAAGAAAGCAAAAAATCTGGAACTGGCCACACATGTAACAACATGGCATGGTAAATATGCTGTCCCCATATTCTTCCCTGAAGCATTAGAGGGAATTCCCCATCTTGCATTTGTGCTGTTAATTATTCCTACTTAGTGCTTCTGCTCGTTCTCACTAAATTGAATGTCTATTATTTTCTAGTATTTCTACAATTTATTAGGATTATTTTAAGCCTGAGACAGCAGCAATATTAGCATCTACTTTATTTCCAAAAACACCAACAATGCCATAGAATAATATTACACCCAGTACAGAATTTTACAGAATTACACTCCTCCCCTCTCCTCCCACCCCAGTTACTGTGGAAGAGTGACTCCATATAAATGTTACATCTTTTTAACCCAAAAAAACTTGAATAATACTTTTGGTCTAATCTTATCTAGATTACATTTCCCTAGCTTGCTTAAAAGAATGCCATGTGTAATTATCAAAACTGCAGTTTACAAAATTAAAGTCATATCTCCTAACCCTTAAGGCTTGCTGCAGTTTTTGAAGAGACAAAATAGGACTGACTTACTCCCTAGAAATCTATGCTGTTCAATCTCAGTATCTCTTGCAGATGGGTAGAAAGAACAGTTTGATAATTTCAGGTCCCTCAGGGAAATTCAGGTAAGATAATTATGTGCAATTCTTTTTCTTCAGGATATTTCTTCAGGTCTTACTGTCAGCCCTTTTCTGAGCTACTGAAATTTCACCATCCTTAAGTTCTCAAATATGATGTTACTATAGATCATGTAAAGATTTGTTTATTCCTTCATGGATATCTTATGGCTTTATAAATAAAATAAACTTTGTGCTTAAGACCAAAAGAAAATACAGTTCTTTGTTTCTAGTTGAACTTTACCTTACAGTTAGATAATTTGCATTTAGCTTTATAAGAGAAGTTCATCATTTTTTGTGTAATTAATTTTTTATATTTACTAAAATCATTGGATTCTAACATTACCCATCTGAGATTCCAATACTGACCCCTGAATCTTCCACTGCTTTCTGTACAGAATCTACTAGGTTGGAAAAGACACTTCTTACCTCACACCAAGAGGCTAACAGAATGTGAGGCAGTTAATTAACTGTTTATGTTTAATTTTTAAGGTTTTACATAATTGTATGTAGATTTGTCCCACCAGCTCCTTTGATCTCTCAGTGAAGACTTCCTTTAAAAGCTTCTTTAGCTGTTTAGCTTGCACTAATTTTCATGCACAGAAATGGGAATTTTCCAAATTTCTGATTATGTTTAAAGATGAAAATGCAGTCTGTTATGTTTTTAAGTAGAACTGATTTTCAAAATGGATGTTTCTGTTCTGGGTCATCTATATTAGATTGCTGGGTGAAAAGTATACACATTAGATTACAGAAAGTATTTTAACTATAGGAAAAAAACCACAGAAGACAAAACCAGATAAATCTAAGACCATTCAAAACAAGTGTCTCATTTGCCCAGGTTCACCTGTGCTAGCTCACAGGAAAGATAATACAGGGAGGTCTCAGTTAACCACATGTGTACACGTGTGCATGAAGACCTACATGATATAGCCTATTCCTCAGTTCATTTTCCTAACAAGCTGAACTTAATAGCAAGTTGTCAGGTGCTCCTTTACACTGTCACAGAAACTGGTGGAGGATGTTGTTCCTCTTGAATAAATTAATGAGCTACATGTTCGCTGCAGCAAAATATTTTATATGCCTTTGTTGCCCATATTTTTCAGCTTCTCTACTACCCCAGTCCAGTTGTGCTCTTCTTCTCAGCACTTTGTCCTATCCGACCTACAAGCTCAATCTGCTTTCTTTAATATTAGGATAGAAATTAGGGACTACAACTTTCCACAAGCATAGTGGGGATTGTATACTTTTAGACGATTATCAACAAAAAATATAGTCCGCTGTCTAAAAAAAGTTTAAAAACAGGACAACAGAAACAAATGTGCTGCTTAGGCAAAGCCTTGGGATAGTTGTCCCTTTGGCATATGAACGCAATGAGAAATATCAGCTATCCCTGGCAAGAAGACTATGCTAACATCTGTATCTCATTTTAAGTACTAGATTAATTTTTTTCGTAAGACTTTCTCTGGCTTCTCTGCTCTGTAATATCCCACCCTTAACATATAAAATGACCCTAAGAAAAGCAGTTCAGACCTGTAATTCTACTACTTCCATGATAATAGCATCCCAGATAAGGAATATCTATCAAATATGTCAGAACATTATCTGTTCATTCCAGTCTCCTTTTTTGCCTTATTTTTCTTATCTTCCAGCAGCACATGCCTTGGCTTCTACTCAACATCACTCAGAAAGCTCATAGATAAATAAATCAAATGAATAAATAAAACCTAAAAATATAAAATAAAAAAAAAAATACCAACACCAAACACACCCTCACACACTCCTTTTTCAAGTCTGGAGTTTTTTTAACTCTGTTACTTCCTTTTCGATGAAAAAACACAACCTGCCTAGAAAACTTTGCAATCTTCTAAAAGCCTCGCAGTGAGAAAGGGAGGTGCAGTGAGGTAGGGCAGTATGGGACAGGGCAGGGCAGCACAGGACAAGGTGTATTGGCTCAGGCTTTGCCAGGAGTAGCTGTGAACCCTTGGCAGGCGCAGGAGGCTGATGCTGCAAGGAGCAGTGGCTGGGAGCAGCTGTGCACCAGGGGCTGGCAGGCACCACCAAGAGAGGAGACTGCCACTGCCCCGTGGGACAGCAGATCTAGAGAGAAGCCATGTTCATATTCTGTGCCTTTTTTCCACTGGTAAAAAAGTTTTTCCACTTTCTCCTCAAGCCTCCAGGGTCCCTAAGCATGAAGAGATTCTCTAGATATGAAGCAGAACCTGCAGGAGATATAAGAGGAGTGGATCACTTAACCCACTTAGACTTATATAAGTTCATGGCCCTGGTGTACAGCATCCCCAGAGGTGTTCATGGAGCTGGCAAAGTGTCTCTGTGACTGCCCATCCTTTTTGAAATATTTCTGATGACCTGAAGGCAGTTGCTGTCATGCTGCTCTTTACAACAAGCAAAGAGCAAGATCCAAGGAACTACAGCCTTAACTCTGCCCCCAGAAAAGTTGCGGACCAAGGTAGTTGTAGAAGCCATTTCTTCTTGCCTGAGCAGATCGTGCCTGACCAACCTCAGTGCCCTATAAACTACGGTTGTTAACTATTTAAAACAGACAACTAGATTAGATTAATTCCTTTGCAAATAGGTATTGCTATCCGAAATGGACACACACAGGTTATGGATCAAATTGTACAAAAAGCAGATGTCAAATCTGAAAAACTGTGTTATTTAAAATTTACCAATAGGCACTATTTATTTTAGCAAAATGCTAAAAAAATTAAATTTGCTTAGGTTTCTTAGAAATACCGACTTTGATGGTTTCTAACCTTTTTTTTTTAATTGTTTTCCATGTAGATAATTAAGGAAACCTTCAGATACATTTCATTTGGTTACAGATGTATCATTTTCAGAGTAACAATCTTCAGTTTTATAAAATCATATTTATTGTTGCTATCATTTTTTGCCTTTTAAAATATGAAATATTTAATTTTCTAACAGCTTATTTGTACAGTGTATGTTATAAACACATGGCATCTCTAGAAAAATTATGTCCATTGACTATGTTAAAAATATTCCAATAAGATCTATGAGAAAATGCTGTGAAGAAGCATGAACTGGAAAAAAAAAAATTGTCATCTTAAGGTGAAAAGTAAATTAACCTTAATTGCTTGAAAATACCAAATATTTTACTTATGAAAAATCTAATCACACGTCTTTGCTGCTGCACAGCTAAACATCACTTTGAGTTCTTCATGTTATATGTGGTCTCTGGAAGCCCACATACCTCACACATGGATACTATAAAAATATACTGAAAACAATATGTATGGTGTAAGAGATCTGTATATGTATGTTGAGATGAAGCCATAAAGAGTTCATGACCTTAGAGCTCTTTTCCAACCTTAATGATTCTGCAGTTTTATGATGCAGTTAACGCTGTCTAGGAAGAGAGTTAAAGCACTAGCAATTTAATCAATATCCTATTATAAGCGTGATATGAGAATTTGTGAAAATGGCTTGCTCCAGAAAAATATGAACAATCCCTACTGGTAGATTCTTAGAGCGTATTAAAACTAAATATTTTTCTCTAAATTAAACCTTTTGTGAAAAAGAGGAGGAAAGTTTCTAGCCATTTATTTTCCTTGTAGATTTTTAGTAAAATCCAGATATGACTGAATGAATCCAGAATACTCCATCTACCATGGACACCACAGTTCAAGTACAGTGCTCTGAGCTGGCTTTTAGCTACTGAATCTAAAAGCTGTATTAAAATGAAACAAAGTTTTATTTTTTCAAAGTTAAGTTCTTGATTATTACAAGTTGCAAAGGAGAATACGGTGAAAAGTAACTTAAAATATGCTTGAAACTAACAGCACCTTCAAATTATGAAGTAAGACTTTGTTTTAATCTAAATTTCTAATTTAGACTGATTTTTATCATGTATAGCAAGAATTTGCAAGGAACTCTGGCAAAAGGAGAAAATATGCCTTAATATATAGGGAAAAAGGAGTACTGGAAATCGTTGTAACAAAATTATTTTTTTTTAGGTCCAAATATATATAAAAACTGGTTTAATGTGTAGATTTAATGTTTTAATATTTACTGTATTGTGTCAATTTAATGTAATTTACACTTGCAATATACTTCTTTTATCTGAACAACCACTTCAAAAATGTAATAATATGTTTCACTAACTTTTCCACTAAAGATTTTAGGGTGAATTAATTATAGCCAAGACACCAAATATAAACATCCTGATCTCATTAACACTACAGTTATTTTATCTTTATTACTGAAGACCTTTGCCTACATGCAACAGTACATCATGATTTAGTTCACCAAGACTGACAGGCTACTTTTTATGATTTGACAGGATGTCACTGTGGTAGGTATGTTGACTATTTAATGGCCTTAGAAAGTCTCTTATGGCCTTCAGTAACTAATAAAATTAATTTTCATTGTCCTCTCATGTGAGTACGGATGACAAAGTGTAATTTTATAACAAGAGAGAAAATGTCTAATAGTTTCTTAAGCAAAAAATTTTTCTTCAGTGATTTAGCATATAAAGTTTTGCCTTGCATGAATTACATTCAGTGCTTCAAAGCAGATAGTAACCTTTCATTCTTTCAATGGCCCTCTTTTGGTGTACTGCACAAAGCCTCAGAAGTGACACTGTCAAACTGTTAGGAATCTACTTGACGCATGTCAAAGCCTCGCTATTCAGAACTGGTGACTAGACACCGGAGCAGCAAAAAACCATAGTGAATTTTTACTCTGTATCTTCCCTACAACGTGTCCACGTATGACTACCTCAGCAAAGTAGTATTAGCTCTTGGCAAAAAGTATTCATCTGGGCTGAAATGCTGTCAGCAGCAATATGGTAGATGTCAATTAGAATAAAGTATGTGATGCAAACACATTTGCCAATTACATGCATTAGACCTCATAATGGCTGATGTCACAAATGTAGTTTGGTGATAAATTATCTTAAGGACAGTAATTACATTTTTCCATCAGTTGAATATACCCATTTTGAAGTTACAAAACAAGATCCATAGAGAAAGTCTCCCATCAGACAACAGAAACAACCAAAATGTCAGGGTGTGTGGTTGCTTCCTGTACGATTTTTTTCAAGTTAGACCCAGCTTTGGCTTCTAAGTGTTCAGAATTAGGTTGAAGAGATTGAAGAATAAATAAGGAACCAAAAATAGGGACTACAAAAAATAATTACATGGACCAGATCATTTGGATCCAGTCCAACTCCCCATCCAAAATGGGGAGGATGGCATCCAAGATAAGAAGAAATGAGAACAGTGATGGAGACAGTGCAGTTGCATATAAAGCTACCTGGCATAATATCTAGTATTGGCAATTTTTAGATCATTAGTTACCTTAAGATGTAGAGCTGGACTCAAGGATCCGTATGTGTCCCTTTCAACTTGAGATAGTCTATAACTCTATTATTTAATACTTTCCTTAATGCTCAAATGTTAATACAAACACCTCAGTTTAAACAGATTCTATGATCTGTGCTACCTAAATGATCGGAACTATACATTTTTGCCTAAATGTATATATTTAATTTTTAAAATTAAAGGTATGCTGTGATACAATACCACACAACTGTAAAAAGGTTTTGCCATGAATATCAGAAGTGTAAAGCTTGCAGTAAGGATAAAAGGCGTGCTGCTCGCTGTTGAGGAAACTTCCCAGTCTCGCAAGACCCTCGGTCAAGACCAGAAACTTCCTCAGCTGGGGCCGATGTCCCTCCACAGCGGCGGCTCCAGTGACCCGAGGGGTTCCCGCTCGCCTCCCCGCACGCCCCACACTCTCAGTCAGACCGGGATTCTCACCGGCTCCATCCCGCCTTTCCCACGGCACAGCCTCACGTGTTTCGTTCCCTAAAACCGCTTGCTCACGGCGCAGTAGCACAGAACGGCCCGAGCCGGTGCCTCCGAGGAGGGATCCCTAACAAAGGATCCCCTGGGCTTTTAAACCTTCCCCGGCCAAGGGCACGGAGGTGTCGCTGTCCCTGCCGAGCCCTCGGCCCTGCCGTGTGTGCCGGTGCCCGCCTGGCAGCGCCGCAGGGCCCCGGGCCTTTGTGCTGCGAGGGGCCGGCGGCTCGAGGCCTCTCGGCGCTGCTGTCAGCAGCCGGGGCCCGGCCTGTGGCCTGAACTGCAGCCCCGACACCTGCACCAGGGCAGTCCTCAACACCTGCCCTTCAGCAAATGGAACTGAATCTGCAAATGATGGGGCTGTACTGGTCAAAGCAAGCAAAACTCTAAGAGTTCAAGTGAACCAATTCATTACTAATTATAGTGTTCATAAATAGGGTTATTTTCACTGTCAGATCCTTAACCCTTTTTTTTAATCTGAGAACTCCCCAAAATTTCAAAAATCATTGCCTTCTATTGGCAGCAAAGAAAAGTCCTAGAGGAGAATGTATGGAAAATCAGGCTATGAAAAGCCAGTGTCCAAAAAGGAGACAGAGGAGTCCTACATCTTTATTCAAATACAGGGAGAGAGCCCACCGGGACACACACCACGGGGTTTTCTCGGTGATTCAGAGGGTGCAGCCTCCTTTCATCCCAAACTCCCGGCCCCACGGTGCCCTCTTCTCTTCCCCGCCGGCTGAGGTACTGGGAAGGTCCCACCTATCACATATCTCCCCTTGACCTTGCCATTTTACCCCAAAGCTCAGAAACTCAGGTTTGTAGAGACCCACTGTTCTGTTTCAGGAGTCAGGCTGTCGGGGCTCGGTAACAAATCTGCTGCTTGAAGCCAGTAGAGACATTAAAACCCATTTCAACGATGTTAACACCCAGACCTTCACTCATGGAATTGTTTGGAAAGACTTTAGCACACATCTTCCCTATCAAGAATTTCAGCTCTACATCTGTTTGCTCTCAGTGGTTCAGCAAAAAAGACTTATAGCTGGAGTTTTTCCTCTCCTGAACTCAGCTCAGCTATCCTTCATAAATGGTCTCATCCTGGGTGAAAGCATATCCCTAGATAAAACTTAGTAACAAAACTCAGACACATATTGGCTTTATAAAAGAGTAACACTGATTTAACTGTAACTCATTACAAGAGGTCTCGCTAGCCAAAATTCAAATTATGTAAAAATAATATTTTTTAGAAAAGAGCTACTGTAAGCTATACAATAGCATTTCAGTGAGGATGCAGTTATGGCATGCACAGATATGGTAAATTTGTAAAGATAATGTGCTAAAATCACATAGTTTTTCATTAACACCTTGTCATATATGGCAGGACTGTGACCTTTGCAGGTGGATATAAATATATATACACATGAATACATACACATATACACACATCTACACAAGAAAATACAGGAAAATCAGGATTTAGGGTGGCAGCAATGACAACTGCTGCCAGAACAAGTGAAATCCAGCAGGTACGAAAATTAACTGTTGGCAAAAAATTTGGGTTAATTATTTCACCGATGAACTGCATCCATACAGAATGGAAATAACTGTATCCAGAAAATAATGGAAAAAAAAAATATTTAACACAAAAAGGGAGGGCATAAAAAACTGAAGTTAGGCCTAAAACTTCTAAAAAAGTGGCTAAACAGAAACAAGGAAGAAATTATTTCTATTGTATAGTATGTATTAACACTGCTGCTAATATATGAGGGAGTGTAAATTGAGCATCTAAATTCCCCGTATCATGAAATGGAAAGTAAGTGCCTTTAAAAGACATTGAAGTTTAGGACTCTTAAAATAGGTGCCTCAAGTTTGGACAGTGTGTCTAGATCTCAATGTACATTTCCATCTGCTGTTTATTTATTGGCATATTCTGATCAAACTATCTAAAAATAGGGAAAAGTCTTCCATCAAAACAAATGCAGTTTAACAGCTGAACAACTAATGAGTTTAGAAGAATACTTAGGTAGTTAAAAAATACATAGAAGGTATTAGAATAAGATTCAAAAAAATCAGAGCTAAAAATGTTTGATTTATTTTGTGGGTTTTAATAGGTACTAGATCTATGTTAGTTAAGGAAGCAGAAAGAGAGACAAACAAGAATTAATTGGAGACTACCATTCAGAACAAAAATAATCGAAATATTAATTCTGAGAAAACTATTGGGATTCATACACTGCATTTGGAAAAAATCCAAATGAAAGAGCAAATATCACATAGCAGAGCTAGTGTACATACAGGAAAAGGCTTAAGCTAATTTTGCAATACTGTCAGGAAATAACCTTTTACAAAAAACCTTGAAGTTTCCACAGGGTTTCTATCTGTATTCATGCTCTCCCAAACTATTTTACCCAACACAGGTCTTGGTCACTTCTTTCCTCTATCTCCAGCATCCCCTTACTGATCTTTCTGCAACTATTTTTTCAGTCTTTCTGTATCAATACAAGCTTATTACCAAGAAAATTACAATTTCTACACTTTTAATTTTAATAAATGTTATGTGCATTATACTGATTGTATACTAACTCAGAATATCTATTGTTTTCTTCTAGCTTCTCCTAAACTTTGATGCAATTTCATTTCTACTGTAAAGACTGAGTTGAGAATTTAGAAGAAAACTTCAATTTTTTTGAAGAAATCAGTCTCAGGAAGGCTTGCAAAATGCCTATTCTCAACTTATTTTTGGCAGCAATGGTTAGTTTCAAAATCCAACTCAAGAAAACATTCTGTTGTTTTTTGGGTTTTAAAAATGAGAACAGGATAAAAGGATAAAATAGAATAAAAGAGTAACCTCCTTCTGTAGAAGTCTTAACATATCCCTGCACCTGTTGTAGATCTCAGCCTGGAAAGAGAACAGCGATTCCAAGTTCAGTTTCCAGTTCCTACCAGATTTATATTCATGCATTTTTAATAGGAGTACAAGGACAGATCTGCTCCTCTTTTTCCACCCTTAAGAGTGACTGTAAGAACCTGATGAGGGCTATTCCCTGGATGGATTTAAGTCACACAGCTAAAAGGGATTTTCCTACACATTGTTCAGCTTAGAATGTAATCAAGTCAAGTCAAAGTCAGCTGATGTTTTACAGAGCTTAATTCAAATATGTGACATTTTATGGATGCGTACATTATAACAAGGTAGAACCACTGAATAGTAGTTCAGCTTTTGGAGAGTGAAATCCAGGTATTTTCTTTAATTTTAAAAGGGACAGTAAGATTAGAAGGGAAGACAGGAAGCAATTGAGTTAGCAGCTTTCCACCACTTGAATAACATATAAATAGGTAGGTCTAGCTTCCTGAACATAAAATCTTTTGTCCCAACTCTATTTAAAATACAGCATTGATTCATTCAATCACACTTCATCATTCTCAGCATGAACTCATGTGAACTGTTTGCCACTGATTTGACTATTCTCCTCCAAAGAATACACCAATAATAATCTAACATATTTTCTTCTAATTCCTGCTATATTTCTCCATTGATATCACTTCTTTTTACTGGCATATAAAAGAAAGGTTTTATTAAAATACAGCCAATAGACTGCTGTGTTAGTATCGACATAACCTTCTTGATCTACCTTCTATAAACTGAATCTATAGAATGAAGCGGAGACAGAATATATCTGATTTTCCTCAGTGAGAAATAACATTACTCCAAATGCACATAGTACCAAATTTTGTCTTATAAATTAGTGATGTAAGTAAATTTGGAGAAACAGATCAGTGGGTTAGGTGACTGGTCATCCTATTATTCTATTCTACTTATCTTAACATTCTATTCTACTTATCTCAGGGTATTTAAGCACATTTGAAACACAAAACAAAATAAACCAGAACAAAATAATAAAATACTCCCACAATAAACCCTCCCCCAAAACCCCCAACCCAAACACCAAAAAACTCAATCACCACAGATTTATTGTGCAGAGAGTTGAAACTGATAAGAGGAAAGGTCAGATCATTAAAATCAAAATTATTTTCATTAGGAAATATTATGGTGAGAAGAGGAAAACCAAAAAAAGGCTTGTCAGTGGAATGTGGGTATCACCTGAACATGCTTTGAACACCCCTGTTAATTTCACAAGGGGAAGAAAAAACACCAATATTTAAGTTTACTCATGTTCTAGTATTCAAAATAATCTGTTTAAGCTAATAAAACCTATGGAGGGTAAATTACATTACACAGCTGAAGTGATGCATCTGTGCAACACTCCATCTTATTGTACAAGTTCTTCCATCACATACGACATTTCTAACTCATGGACATTTGAACTCTTACTCTGGTTTCTGCTTTTTACCTTCCTAGACTGCAGAGTCACATATACCACAGTTTGTAAGTAAAAAGATCTATTTTAGCCACCTTTCTAACTCCTTTATCATTCTTCTTCAGAATGCCATTAAGACATAGTCTGCTGATGGCTATAAAAATGAGAAATCTGAAAATGACTGTATGTGTTATGTCTTGAAGCTATACTAAAAGTCATTAAAATTATCCAATAAAGAATGGAGTTAATCATTAGTTTCAGGTTTGATATATTAGTGGAATGCTCTGTCATCACAAGAATCTTTGTTCTTTTTATAATCTATCTCTGTGAAGTTTTTACATTAGCTACAAAATTGGTTGTCTCAATGACAGGTACAGTCTTCTTTAAGGACAGGCAGTTTTTGCTCTTAAAATATACTTGCCAAATCAGGATTCTGCAGGGAGCATATGGACACTGGGCTATATATAACCACAAAAAAAAGTTTGAGTAAGCACAATCATTCTAAAATTAAAAACATTTTTTCAATTAATGTTTAAACTATGCGAAATTCCTTATCTTTACATTCTTGTCTAAAATTATCATTTGCTAAGTCATATGCTCACACCTGTTGTATTTATATGTCAATTTCACATTAATCTGAGAAAGAATACACATACATAAATACTGCAAAGGAAATAGAAATAGAAAAAATTATTTAATCTACAAATTAAATTCTGAAAAAAGCAAGAGTTCTATTAGTATTTTTTTTTTTTTTATGTTTTCACTGTCTAAGAAGTAGATGTATCCAGGTTCAATTAATTCTACATTAGAGAATGAAGTGGCTTGTATAGAAGAAGTCTACAACACAATTGTGGAAATATTTAAGCAGAAATTCTTTTCAAAAAAAAGTATTCCCTTCTAGAGGGTCAGCTAACTATGGAGGTGAAAAAACTTGATACCAAAAAATGGAACTTTCATTGTCAGAGGAAAAATAAACAGTCCAACAGACACAAATGTAGCAAACTGTATTTATAAACATGGATCCTACATGTCCTAGCATTAACGTCTTCAAACATTTCATATATTGGCTCATAGAATTTGGACAGTTCTATTTCCAAACAATTCTATGGGTTTTAGATAGGTAATCTACATAAAAAGCAACACTGAACATTTAGTACCATGTTACTTTGCCAACAGTGACCTCAAAACAGGTTCATCATTAAAAAGACAATAGATCATTTTAAACAGGTTTGTTATTTTCTCTAAAAATTTAAAATTTAAATGGATTTCATCATAGCATATGAAAGACAAGCATGTACTTGGCAATACCTGTAGAGTATTTATTAAAAAAACAATTCTTCACCTCTTGCCTTTTTTTGATGGGATATTTGTTTCCTTAAAAATTATTTAAAATGTTTTATATACAGCTTCACAGCACATAAGGGTCAGAGAAGCCAACATGTTGTATTTCAAAATTTCCCCAAAACTGATCATTTTTGTTCAGTATATTTTGTGACAAAATCATAGACAATGATACAGTCAATTGCAAATTAATGGAGGAAAAGTTTAGATTACTAACACACTTCAAAGGCATCTAAATTAACTGACTAGACAGCTGAGAAACAATATAGATTTTTTTTTGTTAATTTTCCTGTGTTTGAGTATGATCAAGAAAGCAATGAGTATATTAGAATGCATGAAGAATGACTTGAAAAATTATTCAGGAAATGTCATCATGGCACACTCAGAGATGACGGGTACAATGCTCTCTGGAGTTGGCTACACAATATTGATCCCCTCCTCTGAAATACCTCAGCATTCACAATAGTCCAGGGAGGAGAAATTAGAAGTGTAATTACTCAATCTGTAGAATTTGCAGGTAGTCTTGAGGCAAATTATATTCAACAGCAGAATTTGACATTAGTGTGGATAATAAAAATACTCAGTCTCAAAAGTTTGAAAGAGACAAACATGAAACTCTGATAACCAGTTATGACATAAAAACTAGATTTGAGGAAACTTTATAGCAAAAATACCCAGAAGATATCCAAATAATGTGTACTGTGTAATTCTCACTTAACATGAGACATAAGCAAATGTCACTCTAGGCATGTTATTAAGCAGCAAAACTAGATTCAGTTCTTCCTTTTCTTACTCTTTGATAGTGTAAAATGATGAGAAGAAATCATAAATCCATAAATTACAGATTCATAATTTTTAAGTTATGTCTAACTATTCTATTAATCTACATAAACATAAGCAAGGCAGCACATATATGTGATTCACTAAAATGTATTTTTTGCTTGTGGACCTGAAATACCTTTTGTAGTTTCTACTCATATGGTTTCTTGAGTCAATATATTGGAGTTTCCTCTTACTATAATGGGCTTTTGAAATACAAGAAGTAGTGCTCTATTTTCTCTGCAACTATTCAGCCGTATAAGAGTACTTAGGAGCCTGGCAATTAATCACCTAGAACAGAGTTGGGGAGGGTAGGGAACAGCCTATGGTACTCTGCATTCATTGTCTCAAACATCTCTGATGTCTTTCCTTTGTTATTTGGGTCACAAATAGACTTATTTCAAACATAAATACATGTTTTATACATACAGTTACATACACATATATTAAAAAATTATATTTACATTTGAAAAAGATGAGAACTTTATATTAAAAAAAAAAAGCCCTTAATAATGTGCATTTCCTATCTCCATCTTCCAAGAGAGTCATTTAATGCCCCAGAAAGCGGGATTTCAGGCAATTCAGAGTACTCTCTTGTAGAGTAGCTACAGAAGTACAATATTAGAAGTAGCATTTCTCAGAAAGCATTCAATTTCATTAATACTTCATGCTGTCAAATTACAATTTTTCTCTGCTAAATATAGTCTTCTAAAGGCAAAATATAAATGTTTAAAAAAAAACATTTTACTGTTACTGTGCAGGCTTCTCTGTCAAATCACAGCCTTCCATGTTTCTCTGAAATGTGCAAGTACAACAGCTGAGTAACACACATGCTATCTTTCAATCTCTTATCCCACAGAATATCCTGTGCGCAGTTTTGGGCACCACAATATAAGGAAGATATTAAAGTACTAGAGAATGTCCAGAGGAGAGCAACAAGGGTGGTGAAGGCCCTTGAGGGAAAGCTGTATGAGGTCATTTGGCTGAGGTCACTTGATCTCTTCAACCCAGAGGAGACTGAAGGGAAACCTCATTGCAGTCTACAGCTGCATGGTCACCTCACCAAGCTTGAGAGAGCTCCAGAAGAGTTTGCCAATACTCCTGGGCACGTGGTGTGATTGTTTGGGCTGTTGTGTACAGGGCCAGGAGTTTGATTTGATGATCCTTGTGGGTCCCTTCCAACTCAGCTTATTCTTTGGTTCTGTGACAGTACTGGCAGCAGTATTTTTCACAATCCAGTTTTGGTCTGTTTGTTCTATGATTTCAACAGCCATTTCTTCACACTAATGGATCTTCTACTTTAAGTAGGAGTTAAATCACAGAGCCATTTAGGCTGGAAAAGACCTTTCAGTTCATCAAGTCCAGCTGTTAAACTAATGCTTAACCAGGTCCACTGTGAAGCCATGTCCTTAAGTGCTACCCATCTTTTAAATACCTTCTGGGATGGTGACTCAACCACTTCCCTGGGAAGCCTATCCAATGTTTGGCCACCCTTTCAGTAAAGAAAGATTTCTCTAATAGGCAATCTAAACCTACCATGGTGGGAGTTAGGGGTAAAATTCTGTATGAGAAAAGAAATTTTGAAGTGAAGAAATGTAACTGAAATAAATACTGAGGGCATAAAGGATATTTTTATGTGAAAAATGTGCAAACCTCTAGATTTTAAATTTTAATCCCTTACTTTTTAGAGCCATCAGTACAACAGGGCATATAACACAAACCTCTGTCCATGACTAGTAACCACAGAGTCATCGATGACAGGGCCAGTAACAGTACCCACGCATAAGTAACAAAAGGTGATATGCAAGAGCTATAGAGAAATTATTACAACTGAACATTCCTTTAACCAATGTAAACAGATTGTACAACTACTATTCAAAAATATTCCCCCTCTGTATTGGCTCCAATTAAAGAGAAATCAGTGAGACAGAAATAAAGATTCCAAGAAGCTGAATGAAGAACTCCCACAGAGAGAGAGAGTTTATCTTTCAGTCTGTAATATTAAAAAGATGAGCACTGGAGGAAATATAAAATAGATTTGTTCGAAAACTACTTTAAGGTTCTTTAAGCATTTTTTGTACCAAGGCAAATAGCGTTACTATAAACTATTTTTTTTAGCAGTACAGTGCCCTGAATTCTTTTTCTTGTGGCAGCAACGCATTATTCACATTAGCTTCTGCAGAAGAGAAATATTCAAAATATTGGTGCAAGAAAACCACTATTTCAAACACCCTACTTGTAAGTAAAAATCCAATATACTGTTGGGAGGAACTGTGGAAAAAAGCTCTGTAGACCAACTACTTCAGATGAAAAGTAACATCTAAGTATTCCTGTCAGTATAGAGCATGCATATTAGAATTTGTAAAGTACATTAATCCATGTACAGAAAACTGTATAATCATAGCATGATAAAATTTTCAGCCTGCAATTACTTTACTTAAAATGAAATTAAGCTTTAATGAAATTTTATTCTTCATTCATTGTACTTTTAAAGTCAGTGCTTCATAAAAATAAATTGTTATTTACCATTTATTTGAGAAACACTTAAAAATATTTAACAGAAATGTGAGGTGTGTTTCTTGTATCTTATTTTTTCTCATCTATATACAGTAATTTCCTATTTATGGTCAGTAGCTATTTATATCAGCTGAAGTAAACTACCTGAACATAGAGATAATATGCCAGTGGCTCTTTTCTTAGCAACAAGCAACAAACAAGTTAAACTAAAAAGCCAGTAATTTGCTCCATATTTTAAAGAAAAAAATTGTTCAAATAGAGTACATGTATTTTATTAGAGAACTTCGCATACAATAAATACAAAGAAAATTTTAAAAAACATTGAATTAATTATGACAAAGTATTTTTAAAGAAAGAATACAACTTCAAATCTCAAATTCTAAACCACAGAAAATTCTTAGTTGCAGTTATAACTGGCTATAGAGATACAGTTGCCTGACACATATTTTTCTAGTGATTTTAAAGTGCTGAATGACATCTGTGTGAATTCTATTTCTATGCTGAAAAACAAAAGACCCACACACAGTAAAAATTACAATCCTGTGTAATGAAGCTTAACACTGTATGGCAATTATAATATTTAAAATTACAACATTAAAAAAATTTACTGTAATTTTTCAAAAGCTATTTAATGACTTCTTCTATAACATTTTTAGTGTATTTAATTTTGCTCCAGCACATTTATTTCTCCTTGACTGAATTATAAAAAAAAATGGAAATCTAAATATTAAAAATTCAAACATAAATATTACCCTATGTTAATGATTATATTATTTTTACTAAGCTAAACATTAGATTAACAGGTCATGTTGACTTGTTTCCTATTTACTTGCTGAAGATAGAAATTATAAATTTTACCTACATTGATGTTTACTCATGCAGTATTAGTTAATTGTATACAGTTGCAGTAGATCAATGTACCCAAAATAAAACTACTTCAGTCTCTAGGGAAAACATTAAATCTCTAATTGATGTTTGAAGCAAGAGAACTGGCTGTACTTAATAGGTATTTCATCTATTCTGAAGTAATTTCCTGGGCTTCTACCTTTGAACTTGCAATAAATCTTTCTTCCCTCAGTCCCTCTTTCAGCACCTAAAATAGACCACATACTTTTGGTCAGACCAATGCTGAGCTAAGAAGGCACCATAAATATCCTGGGAAGAAATGTGATCTGCATTAACACAGAAAATTAGTTACTATGAGATTTCATATTTCTAGTATTATCAAATACTATCAAATCTTTTTGAAAGACAGAAATTTTTTTTAGAGTTGGCAGGAGATCTTGCAAAATGAAAAAGGAGATCATAAATAGGATGTTCTTTACATCAAAGTGCTTTTTCTTGGACATCATCAAGTAGCTTCTACAGTATGTACTGCTGTTGGCAGGGGTTAAGTAGGAAAGAACATTTTACACATCAGTTGTCTAACTTTTCTGATGGAAAAGTAATGAATGTACGGTTTGGGGAGAAACAATACTACCCTGTGAGGTATTTTTATATTCTTCATAGCATAGAAACTACTCAGGAGTTTTTACAGAAGGTTTGTTTTTTTTTTTTCATGAAATGATTACAGATATGGAGAAGAAAATCAGTTTTATGGAGTGGTAAAATCCAGGGTAACCTACAACCTTCATAATTCTTGCAATGGTTTCATATACTTAACTAATTTCCAGCTGCCTTTTTTCTTTTTTTCTTTTGGTCAGTAATTTCTACAGTGATTTTTTTTCTGTCATTGCTTTTTGTACAACCAATAATGATTAAGCCAAGAACAACAGAATCACTTTAATTGTCACCCAGAATATATTGCATTATATTAATTTTTCATGTTTAGAAAGAACCACTCCCCAAACGAAAGATTGTCCAAGTTAAAGTACAAGACCAAGTCAGTTTTATGTACTTAGTATGGAACATTTTGTTTCATGCATATGGTGCTAGTACAGATCTGTCCACATTATTATTGAGACAGTATTCCTATCAAAATGCATTTTGGCTGCTTTTAATATATTACTTTGACAAATTCAGCAAATGGCTTTCCTCTGCTAAATAATGAGGGATTTAGGAAGACAATTGTTTTATACTCAAGGATGTAGGAAATACATTCCACTATGAATTTGTAATTTTAATTAGCTATTGTGGGTATCACAATTATTTTTTTAGGGTCTGGTCACTAACACAACATAGTGAAATCACTATGAAGTATGCACTATTACTAGATGATGCAATGCTACTGGTAATTTTTCAATCATGGCACTAAATTACTGCTTTAAGTATTCAACCAGATTTTTCTGGTATCAGAAAAACTGGCTCTTTCTAAAGGTTCATGTGTGTTCTGCAGGGAAGCTGTTTCCATGAGTGTTCAAAATTAAGTGTGTTGTCCATACGAGTACTTGTTTCAGAATGTGCAAATCAGCATCTATCAAATTCCTTCTGATGAGTGACTGAGAATGAAGGAGAAACTACATCACAACTCCATTTCTCAGGATTTTGCTATGAGCTTGAAAGATAATAGGATACCAGCATGAACAAGGAAATATTCTCTTCTGGCTATTACAACCCAAAGGAATTAATTCCTCGTACTCTCCTTGCTGTAGTGTGACCACAAAGATATGAATGAAGTACATACAGTTATACATACAGTCTATAGTTGGAAAGATACTTTAGACCTGTGTACATAGTACAAAGGTTTCAGGATTAAAGCTATAAAGGAAATTTGATCAATTTATGAACAATATCAGAGGACAGGTTGCTCATTACAATGAAGCTTTAGATTAGGTTACTTACAATCCCTTTTCAATAGCATATCTTGAAAATTAAGGTAAGAGCTTCCACGTTTCTAAAACACTATTTTCAGTTGAAGTTAACATGGCAAGAGCAAACAGACTCTCACTGTGTTTTTCAGCACATTTATTCTCACTTCATACTGTGATTCATCACAGTCTGGGTGCAGTGATTTGAAAGTCCTATAATGCACTAATGCATTACTGATAGCTATTTTCATTTATTAAAAGCAGTACCAGAATTCTTAGAGCATTTCAAAGCCTTGTTCCTCTATAGTAACTTTGGCAGAGACCCTGACATAGCTGAAAGTAGCTGAAACACTTTAACACAAAAAAAAAAAAAAAAAAAAGGCATCCACATGAAATGGACTCTTTCTGTTCTCAAGATACTGTATATAGAAAGTATTGTCTGTTCTCGCTAATTAACAGGAACAGGCCTCCTCCTTCCTTAGATAAATATACAATAGAGAGAAAAGAAAGCACCCTGCTACACAGCGCCCTCATAAGGGAAGATAACCATGCAAGACATCCATCCTTTATCCTGCAGTGTGAGAGAACAATTGCACTGAAGGAAAAAGGATATTGAGAACATGCGGTTGCTAACTATCCATGACTACAGAAAGAAATTGTATGACAGTGCTTACTATCCAGAAAGCATTTTAAATTTATTTTTATTTCCATTAAGAACCTGACAAATACTAGTAAGCTGGAAGATCTTGTATGTTGCACATCCAGGCTTTGTGGGGTTCTATGTGTATTGTTGTTGGTTTAGTTTACTCTTACACAAACCTTGACACTAGCATTAGCCCTTTAATATCACCCAGAAAAAAGAAGTGTTAGAGTCGGCCATTGTTATACTCTGCAGTAAAGACATGAGGCCAAATTAAATTTTAATAGAAACCAATTCTTTTCATATCCATTAATGAGGTAAAGAATTGTAAATAAGAAAATATTTATCAAATAGACACTTGTATATCATGAACCTAAATTAGAAGACATCAGGGTAAAAATCATAGCCCTGTGATCACTAGACTAGTCCACAGTGATGAGGCACATCTAACATCAGGGCAGTGAGGTGATGTTAGGATCAGTGAAGTGAAGACCAAGGTAAGAGTCCCACAACACATCTTGGGAAAAAACCAAGGGTCTGAGCTCACAGCTGTGTCTTACAACTCAGCTGCTTCACAGTGCCTATAACCCAAGCCAGCTATGCCAGCTCCTGGGCAGCTGTACCCATGCTGGAGCTGGACACATTTTAGCCCTGGACCTCAGGGCATGTGGGCAGGATGGTGTAGATCTTGGAGGAGAACTTGGAGTGCTGACAACAGTATACAGTACTTCTAATGTTTCCTATTTTTTAACATTTTCTTTACTTTAGATCATAAAATCATTGCAAAATATTGCAGCAAAAGTCTCAGTGTCTTAGCTAAGGATCACCAAATACCAAATGCATTCTTCTCAATTTTACATATATTAGCATGCTTTAATGAAAGAACCTAGAATAACACAACAAAATATAAGGAGAAGCCATCACATTACCTCTTTCAGTCTGTAGTTTCATAAGGGTCCTAAAAAAATTAAATAATTCCTCTTATAAAAATTACTTCAAGGTAGTAGTATTGCTAGTAAATAACTTCAGCTACATTTACACACAGCTGCACTAAAAATGCTGTAATAGATTAAAAAAATATTTTGACTTTTGCACATTTTACTGATTTTGATTTAGAATATACATCTCATTCCAAATTTCAGAAGCATTACTAAAATTAATCAAGATACAAGTCATTAAAAAATTCTGCCTACACCCAAACTGTATTGTGAACCTTGAAGTCTGCTGGGTTTTTTCTTAATTTTAGACGTGATCCTGGATTCTAAAACTGATTATTGATTTTGGTGTCTCAAGCTGAAACAACACCAACCAAATTTTCCGGAAGCAGACTATAGGAGTTCTGAATTGCAAATCAGTTTAGAATTCTATAAATTTTTATCAATATAATTTTTTTCCACGCTCTTGGTCATGGGACTCAGAAATGCAGCAAAACCCTTATTTGAATTCTTTCCACTGTACTGTTATGGTCACTGACCAGTGAATCAGGAAATGTCTTTTGAAATCTGTTTTGTTTGTTTAGACAATCCCTCAGAGCAAGATGATGTATTTAAGAATATAGCTTAAAGCAAGTAATTCAAATTTAATGATATTTCTTAATATTCTATGCCCTCTTTTTAACTGTAGGACACAGCTTTAAGCAGATTTCATTCATTTAAAAATAATTTTTTAGTTGTTTTAAGAAGTTGAATAAACTCTACAAAGCATGCCAACTGGCAGGCACAGATGCCCACAATACACACACTGATATTTATAAAGCACTTCACAAATAGTCACCAAAAACCTCCAAAAATGTCCAAAAGAAAACCTCCAAAAACTGCACCAAGCAAGCATTTAATTAAATTACACATTTAATTTTAATTCATGCTTAGTGATACTTTCTAAATAGCATAAAGTTTTGTTTTACCTGCAGATTAAATGTCACAAGGCAGAGTATATTCATGCAATTTAGATACAGGAGAAAAAAATAAGAAGGCACTCAAAAACAACTGTAAGAAACATCACATTTTATATTATAGTGTGTATTGTCATTATTTCTAATAACTCTAAGTGTTTAGTTTCAATAACACAGTATATTTTGTGTCATGCAATCAGTTCCCACATTCACACAAACAACATGGAAGTATGTGAATGGCTGAAGCCGTTGTAATCCACCATGAAAGACAAATGTTCTTCCCCAGGCTTCAACATTTGTATCCAAGTTCCTAATTGCTTTTCATGCCCTAACAGTTTTTTGTTTTACACTGATGTACTTTCCTGGACTCCTCATCTCTCCCCTAGGCCCAAAAATCATTATGGAGTTTTACATATTCTGTCCAAAATACTTCTTTTCCCACTAATTATTTCCCTACTTCATTATTTGCAATGTTTCTACAACTACAACTGAAATGAAATAGATAAACTTGCAATATTATCAGAGATGATAATCTCATTATATAGGTTTGGGCAAGATTTTTTCAAGATGGTACATAGACAATACATTGCAACATCAAGTTTCAGGTAATATATTGCAGCACGTGGGTATTTATGTATCCTATACACTGGATAAACTGGGCCTATAGTGAATAAAATGTCCTTGTATATTTAAAATCAACACCTAATCAAACTCATATTTGATGGAACCAAAAGGTCAGAAAAAAGCCTAAATGCACTGCTTTGTTCTCATTATTAGGTACATTTACTTGACTAAACATTTAGGCTGAACATACAACAGCGTGTTTTACTGAAGGTGAGCTAGCAACCTGTAGAAATACTGAGAATAAATAAGTTAAAAATATAAATTATCACAAGTATTAAACAAAAGCCAAGGAGGCAATTACTGTATATCGACTAACAATATCCTGGAATTATATTATGACATACAAACAACTGCAACAGCAGCTGTTTACCAAATAAAACACTTTTGAAAACTATTTATTCCAAAAAATAAATACCTAGTGGAATCAACAGTAGGCTTTCCACTGATATTTATTAATTTTCTCCAAAGCCTCAGATGATCAAAGTGTCCTATGTACTCTATTATTATTAGTTCATATGATCTTTTCTGACTTCTCTTCCGATTATGGTATTTGTAAAGCAAGAAACACATTCGACATTGGTATATAGCAGTGGCCCAAAACCTACATGCAAGTGCTCAAAGTGAACCAACTCTTCACCACCAACACCACCAGTACTAAAAATAAAACCTGAAAGCATAGGCTTGCATTTTCTCTGTAGCATATTATGCTCCTCAAAAGGTATTAACTTCTCTGAAAGTTTTGTTTACTTCAAATAAAAATTCAGTCTTGATTCAGATCTATGAAAACTGGAAATATGAAAAACTAGAATGTTTATAAAATAACATGGGAATTATTTAAAAACAGAAGATATAATGTGTTTTTAACTGTACACTGGAAGGCTTACTTGAGCAACTTAATGAAGATTGTAACCCTGAACAGACTCTTGAGCCGGGTCAATTCCCCTACCACATTCCTAAGTCTGATCACAGGATGTATCTATCCCACCATGGTTCAAGAATACCAACACATTCTCACCTCCTTTTAAGACTGCATTGCATATGCCATTAGTTAGACATAGCTTGCCCTAAGGATTATAACTAATCGAATAAGAAAGAAATAAATAACTTCAGATGATGCTAAATGTATAGAAGTGAAAGATTGTACACAGTACACCACATTATAGTTATGAAATTTAGCAGTATATAATTTGACAATATATCATTTCTATGTTGCTTTTATTCTGTACAGGCTAAAGACAAATAGAGATGTATTTTATAGAGATGTGTTTTGGGTCCATTAAGTCTCCTCCACAGACAGCAGAATGAGTATTGTGGGGTTATTCACTTAATTTTGTATTACCTAAAGTGCCAGTTTTGCTACAGATTGATGTCTTGGTAGAGTTCAAGATCACACTGGTAAACCTCAGTTCTGTTGGATTATTTTCTTTTGTTTTGAACAACAGTAAGAAGCCCTTTTTATGCTACTGAGCACTATATTCCTAACAGAGTGAAATTTCTGCTAGATTTCTGAGATGTATGAAATTTAGCTTGTGTAGCAGCTACTGTCTTTTGCCATGTTAATATCTTCAATAAGTTTAAGGCAAGAATCTGACTCATATGTGACCTCTCTTATAGATTTTATTGCATAGGAATGGAGATGAAGTTTGCAGATTAATGGGCTTGGAACCTGTTGTTTGGTACAGTTACCATTTTACAGAAGTGCACCAAAACCCTGGCTATTGCAGTAATATTAAGCACATGAAGAATGATGTTATTGTTTCATCCCCTACTGCAGTGTGTGTCCCCCTGCCTCATTTCCAGGTCACTATCATTGCTCTATCTTGATCATTATGTTTAGCTATTATAAAACCTTAACATGCTAAAGGTTAAGAAGGATTCAGTACAATTACAAAGTCTGTTTTCCACCTTCTAAAATAAAGAGATCAGAAAGTTTTAAATTCTTTGTAAACATATTTTCAGATGTTTAATTCTTTGTAAACATATTTTTAGGCAAGTCTAATTTTCCACTGAATATTAAGTACAGAAAACTACATAGCTTCCCATCCGTTTTTTAGTCTATAAATATAATGCCTTATATGAGATTTGTTGAGTACTTATTGGAATGAGAGTAAATCAAGCTGTGGACAAAGGAAGAGCTACAGACATCATCTACCTGGAATTCTGCAATGTATTTGACATGGCCTCCCACAACACCCTTCTCTGGAAATTGAAAGATGTCTATTTGATGGATGGACACTTCAGCCTCCAGGGTGACCTTAATGGGGCCTTTCAGTATCTAAAAGGAGCCTATGAGAGAGCTAGAGAGGCACACAGTGATAGAACAAGGCTTTAAACTGAAAGAGGATAGGTTTAGGCTAGATTTTAGGAAGAAATTATTTACTGTGACAGTGGTAAGACATGGGGACAGGTTGCCCAGAGCAGTTGTAAATGCTCCATCCCTGGAAATGTCAGTCCAGGTTGGATGGGATTCTGAGCAACCTGGGAAAGGTGTCCATGTCTGTGTCACAGGGCTTGGAACTATATGATTTCTAAGGTCCCCTCCAACTCAAACCATTCTATGATTCTATGACTATCTGGTGGATAAGAAACTAGCTGCATGGTTACATTCAGAAGGTAGCAGTGAATGGCTCAGCATCCAGATAAAGATCAGTAATGGGCTGTGTCCCCCAGGGGTCCGTACTGGGACCAGTACTGTCTAACGTCTTCATCAATGTGGGATTAAATCAATTATTTATTCCATGGCATTGAGAGTACCAGCAGCACGTTTTCAGAAAACACTAGGTTCAGTGGTGCAGCTGACAGGCCTGAAGAATGGAATATCACCCAAATGGATCTGCACAAACTTGAGGAGTGGTCCCATGGCAATCTCATGAGGTTCAACAAGGCCAACTGCAAGATGCTGCAGATTCTTAAATGCAGTACAGCAGGTGCTTCACTTAACTATTTTATTGCCTTAACACTAATATGCAATATTAATTTTAAATATTTTTGAACTGTAAGGGAACCCAATGGCTTCCAGAAACTCACAAAACTCATTTATTTTATTGGTTGCATCAGTCCATGATGACCTTATAGAATGATGAATGCATATTTTTTTACTTAAGTGTAGCAAAGTTGCATCCTAAGAACATTAAGAGTCATGCCTGAAATACATTTCAAATTTTGTCTGTGAAAGAAGAAAGTGATCTTAAAAAACTTGGATCACTACGAGACAGTCAATAATTGTCATTATATTCTTCTCTATTATAACCATGTCTGCAACTGGTGTCTTCTTCACAGACCTAAAGCATTTAAAGATTATGAATGTTTAAAAAGACAATAAATCTACAGAATCAGGAGTCCTCAGGCATGTCAACATGTGACAAAACAATCATTAGTCTTTTAAAAGTTTCTCCTGCCTTTCTCCCCCTTTCAAAAACCCCAACTTAATTATATGGGAAGTCATTGTTCCTTGTACACTACAAAATATCACCTAACTCAATCCTCACAACTTAAGAAAAAAATCAAGTTTCTACCCCTTCAAGAATATCAGTCTTGAAGAATATATAGTTTTAAACTACTCAGAGGTTTTAGTTTAAAAAAAATCACTTCACATCCTACTGTGTCAGAATATATCACACTGGCAGTTTTCCTTCTTTTAAAGCATATGCTCAAAAATAACATCACTTTCCATTTTCACCAGTTCTTAGGCAAAAGGAGGACAGGGAGAAAGACCAAATATGAGCCACAAAATGTAAGCAGCATATAACAGTGAATAATTCATCTGCTGGACAGTAATGTAGCACAGCCAGACTTTCCTTTTGTACTTCATAATGTGGCAAGACCAAACCTTACTCACTTTCCCTCCATCACAATCTTAACTTAAATCCTTATGGTTCTCCTCATAAGGAACTGCAGAGGTATCTGCCCCAGAATGCTATAAAGACTAACATTCACTTAAAAAGTCAGAAAATGAGCAAAAATTTGTTGTTCTTATATAATTTCTAAGTCCTTCCAGCTGTGCTAGATACTTCCTGAAAACAGGTATTTTAGATGTGAAAATCAGGGGATGAGACCTATGTGATACAGACTGAATCAGTACAAGTCTGTCACTTTTCTTGGAAGTTGCATGAAGTGTATCGGTGCAGGATGTGCTACTGAAATTTATAACAGAGCTCTAATATTGCGAGCACTATTACATCTTTGATTCTGTGCTGAATGGGTTAGATTATGTATCTGTAATTACATATCTGTAAAATGCCACAGTGAGAAAGGATCCTTACAATCTAAGAAAAAAAATCATAAAATGTTAACTGATAAACGTTGAAGCTTTATTACAAAAGATCATAATTGATTAATACAGGTCTCGTTATTTATCCAGTATTGGGATGTCACATTAACACCTCTAGAGATACACAACAGGTGAACAACAGAAGTAACAGGCATGGACCCAGTATGACAATGGCTACTTGCCAAGGAGAAAGCATGCAGCAAAGAAGATACTGGCATGATAATAGTTTTGTTACTTGGTACATTTATTGGTATATTTACTGATTCATTGTCTCCAATTCTTCAGGTTCCATTGGCCGTAGGGTTACAGGGTCCCTGGCTCAAATGTGTTTTTTAACTTGCCAAAAGATCCAGTAGAGGAGGAACAGATAGATACTGGCTAAAAAGCCTTTTTGTTTCTATGTAACTGCCAGTGAAAAATGGAGTTTTACAGAAGCATATGGAGAAAATGAATATTCCCTCAAGCATTTAATCACAAATCTTTCAGCTCGATTTCAGCATTTCCAGCTGCTTATATTTTTTACAGTGCACCTTTTCTCTTAGTTTGTGTAATATCATAAATTATTTAAAATAAGAGGACAAGTACTAATGCAACTATATTATGTAAATTATATTCCTATACTTCCTATATATCAACTCTGTTAAGAAAATATCTTAAATTTATAAGCACATAGAAGCAACTAGTAATAAAACTGGATTCTGAACTCCAGCAGAAGAGGGCTCACTTTGAATCTTAAATCATTTACATTTTCTACTAGAAATCAGACTTTTGAACATGTGATAATTTGAGATTCATTCACAATTATCATTCCAGGTGTCTGGAATTTACCTCATGCTTCCAAATCCGAGATCCAAAAATCAGAAAAGAACGAGAAAATCTAACACAAACTTCTCAAGGAAGTGTCTTGAGCTTCAGTCACAGTTACACTCCATTTACTTATTTTCCAGAAGTGTAAAGGACAATGCTCCAGAGATTTGTTGCCCATTTTGAAGATGAAGCACTACAGTGTAACTTACTGTGACAGGAAAATTAACTGGTGAATATCAGGTTTCCTCCATTAGTGCTAACTCCTGGCAAATATTCAATAATAACTTAAAGCATTTATTTGAATTTTCTGTAGGTTCTGTCTGTTACTCAAAAATTATCTCTGTATCACACCACTTAGCTTAAAAAGTCTCCATGAGGATGTTTGCTAAGCATACTCCTGCTATTACCATGCTTCACATGGTGACTGCTCATCCTGACATGTGACGTACTTGATTTCAAAGATCCCAGTCAAAATTAGAAACACAATACTACAGTCATTTGTATGACAAGCCTTACCTTCGTCTTCCATAATTAGCTTCCACTTTTATTCTTCTCTTCACCTTTCACATAAAGTTAAAATCCCCTTTTCTAAAAAAATAAAAGCAATCATAATCCTAGTTAACTTCCATATTAATAATCCATCTATCTCTCCCAGCTAAAATTATTAAAGTTTTACAGTTACTATGGAGAGGATTTCTTTATTCTGGTTCTCAGATATTTCAAATTTTACTTCTGGCCCATGTACTTTATTGAAAATATTCTATTCACTATCTTCAGTAATCTATTTATTATAAAATCTTAAAAAAATCCACTACTCAGACTTCACATTTGTTTACCATTAGAGACACATGTGTATATACCATTACTGACAGACTCTTGCTGGAATTTAGTCCTCTTTCAAGACTAAAACTATCTAATCCACTCAGTATTGCTTTCCATTTGATTATGTTATCCCTTCAATGTTCCCACCATGTTCTCAAGTGCAACTAATAAAAAAAATTATTTCAATAAGTAACCCGCATTTCCACGTATTGATAAGGTAAGTCACACCTTGCATTGGCTAGTTACTCCAGCCTTCCAGGCTGCCCCTTTCATTTGAATTCCCACAGGTTAACAGAAACTGCTCCATTTTCTCGTTTAAAGTTCTCCCTAAAGTGAGCACAAATTCCAGCTGACAGAGCTATACAGCTTTGGGCCTAAACCACTTTCCCAGCCCCATTAGAGCCCCTACAAATGGGCTTGCAAAACTGCAGCCATATTAAAGCTGCCTATACAGTTATAATTGCTTGGAGTTTGAAGTATGTATTACATTATCTGTAAGCAAAGAAATACTTTAAACTAAAAAAGCTAACATGATTTAATAATCACTGGCAGAATGCAAAGACATTTTTACTTTATTTTTTTTTACTTTATCATCCTAATTACTGTCAACTAACACAACAAGCAGCACATATTGGATTTGACAGATTACTCTTTCAAGGACTGATACAACAAATTTTAACTGATCTCTCCTTTACCTGCATGAAGAAAAAACTTATTTTCCCAGATATGAAGGTCCTTTTAGATATTATAAAACTGTGCTTAGTACCCTGAAAGTTGCTTCTATGTTCCTTACACCTTACCATGTGGAAGCTAGCAAATGTGCCAGTTTTTAGACAAAGGAAACATGATTCCCATAAACTTTACAGATAACTTCCCTACTTTTTAATGAGCATTTCTTATATTTTCTGATACAGATTTTTGTTTCACAGCTTTCTACCATTAAAAATGTTAAGCTTTTGACTCTGTTCTGGATGTCACTTCCTCCTCTTTCAAAAAATTTTGAAGTGCATGGCTGCAATCCAGTGATAATTTTAATTTTTAAAATTTTTTTTTATTTAAGTTTCAAATACTCAGACACCATTTCAGTTTTTCCCTCTACTGTTGAAAAACCTGTTAAAAATACTGAGAACAAAAATAGACTTCTGAACACAGTAACTGAAGAAAAGAACCCCCACCATGTTCACCAATTACAGGACAGTGCACTTTCATATATTTATTTTGCTGCAGTGCAAATCTGGAAATTACTAATGCTGGCAATGTCTACATAAACTTTCAGAGATAAAATACTGCAGGTCAGTGAAATAAGTGAAAACTGCAGCAGAAGAAAGACCTGCATCTCTGAAAATTTCAGACTATGGAACACTGCTTAGGTGGTGTATTTAACAGAGGCTAGCTATAGATCAACGTGGGTAACTAGAGACACAAATCTTTTGATTTGAAGGGGAAAAAAAAGCAATTTCTTTGTAAATGCATAAGAGGTGAGTACACAAAGAATAAGACATGTGAAAGCTGCCTACTACTCCATGGATCTAGATTATAGAAATAATTTATTACGAACACCATTGCTCAGAAATGCCAGTGAGTACCTTTCCTTTTACTTGTTATGATTCCTACACTACTGAAATTTTTCCTTTTAATTCATCACTTAGAGTTTAAAAACAAAACAGAGGAAACAGAGGGACACTTGATTGGGACAGAAGATGCAGATATCCTGACCACTGTGGATATACACATTACAGCCTCCAGGACTATGTACCTGGTTCTTACCTCTAAAGAAATTCTATTTAACTCTGGCAGTGTAACCACACAAATCTGAAAAGAAGCCCAGTCAAAACTTCAAACTGGTTTTAATGTTTAGATGAATATGGGATTACAAGGGGAAGAATGGCATTTAATTGAAAAGACAGTTTTAAGGGTTGTACTGCAGATCATTTAAAGAAGCTACCATCACTCACCTTAAAGACGAGAGACCTAAGTAGGAACTTCTTACAGAATAGCAATAAAGTAACAAGGACAAAAAATACATATATTTATTTTAGAATAAATAACTAAAAATTAGTTGGTCACTGATAAACTTCAGTCAATTTAAATGTCTTGAACATACTATTTCTTCCAATATTTTCATCTTTCAATTAGACTCAAGTGTTTTTTTCTTGTTGAGGAAATAGTATGCATTCCTGCTTAGCTGTGTGTAAAGAAAAATCAGCTTTTAGGACAAGAAGAGATAAGACATTAAACCTATAGTGAAGATATCATTGGATTTCTTCTCTTGTTCTAGAAATATCTCTAGCTGAAAATGAGACTAAATATTTTACATAGAAAGCAGACTGGTATCCCTATAGTCTTTATTTAGAATTTTCACATACAAAGAAACAGTGAAGTTTAATATAGCTCTAACAAGAAATTCTTCTTTTCCAGAGTAGCAAAAGAAATAGTAACAGTCAGTGACTAAAAGAGTAGAAGAAACGTTTTAAGTAATAGAAAATAAATAGATTTCTCATCCGCAAATTTCAGTGTATTAAATCCTAGCTGTTTACAATGCATCCAGTAGTTACTAGACCACACTCTGATTTCTTCCCATGAATGTTTATTCAATAGATGTTTCATGCATTCTCTTAATTTTCTTTCTTATGCTTTGCTGCTCACCTTTTTTTGAGCAGTTGCAACACAGAAGTTAACAGTAAATATTAACAATATTATTTTATGATCAAGCTTTGAAAAGCCAGAACAGTTTCTCTTCACTTCAGCCAAAAAAAAAAAGTTTGCTTTTCTTACCATAGCTGAGACAAAGCAAAAAATAAACAAGTGCCTTGGTTTCTCAGACACTCAGATTTTATTGCATAGTTTATACATGTCTAGCCATGTGTCAGTCACTGGAATTTCTAAAGTTGCAAATAAAATTATTTATGAAAGCATTTATGAAGTATATTACATAGTTATTAAGAGATGTGAATTATCACAATCAGTATTTGCAACTACAATGTTTCCTTGCCTTTACCACCTATAAGACACCTTACATTTAGAGAGTAATTAAGATAATAATTAAATATTAAAAGAAATTTCTACTTGCCTTTCAATGCTTAACAGAGCCTACCTATAGGATCATTAAAGCACATTAAAAGAAATTCCCCAAAATGATAGAATATTTTAACTCAAAATTTTCTTACTTTGGTCTCAATACATATTAATAGAAAACAGGCAGCCTATTCTATTTACAAAAAAACCAATTTAACTGCGTAGCAATTACATTGAAATCACGATGAACTTCACCAAGTTCAAACAACAAATCTCTTAGAGTACTAATTCTATTCACCATTATAATGTAATCATAACTAAGCATTAGAAAAGTCAAAATTGCTTTCATCCTTAAAAGAAAAATAAAATGTCCTTTGGAATCAAACACACCTTCTAAAGATATCAGCCACTTCACTGGGAAAGCTTTACAACCTAGGCACTTGTACCCAAGAGAGTGCTGCCATTCTGCAGTCTGATGCCACTACAGAATTACAGCTTACAGTTCATTATCAATGCCTGCTATGCCCTCTGAGAAAGGCAGCTCTGCTGGCTGAACTTCACAGTTTACTCCCAAAGGCAGAAGAACAGAACTGATATTATATAGCACATCTTTTTAAAATGTTCTATAGAGACAAGATTATATTTATTAGCAAAGTTATCTTGCACTTATTTAGATTAGATAGTTCCTTTATGTAAAATTAATACCCAAAAAATAACCCCAACAACCACTAAGAAATCTATCAAAGTTACAGGCAATACATTCAAGACAAAACAGTTTTAAAACAAAGCTGCCCAAAAGTAAATTCAGACTTCAGAGTTACAAAAAAACCTCCTAGCAGGACTAAATATTGTATTAACAACTGCATCTAGAGAACATGAAGGGGTTTCATTACTGTCAAAATTTCATTTACCTTGCCATCCCCCTTGAAACCGCACATTTTAACCACCTCTAATCGTGTAAACATTGACTAAATAGATATAGCTATATTTATGAGTTTACAGGTTTTTAAGTAAGAAGTCCATCTTTGCTGTTAGAAAGATGAATATGAGGAATTTTTCTTCTCTGTTGTGTTGAAAGCCTCGATCTTGAAAGATTTGCAACACTGTAAACCAGAAAGAATAAAAATGTATTTGTTCATCACTTGCTGACATTTTGAGTGGGTGAAAAAAGGTACTTGATATATGTCTTTCTGAATACATACTGTTGTGATCAGAATCTATAATCATAATTAAGTTCCACCTTTTCTTCCTATTTTCTGAACTTAGATGGAGGTGGGTGGGAAGATGAGGTTCAAGAAAGGTGAATAAATCAGGAGGGCACAGTGAGGAAGTGGGACTCTTACTGGTACTTGGTGATTAGCATTCCATCTGCTCAGCTTTACCTACAAGCAAAAATACAGCCTTTAAGACAGTCCTTGGTCTCAATCAAATATTTTGCTATGTAGAGTAGCTTTATGAGAAACATTTAGCTTTTCCGGTTGCTTCTTCTATTGCATATGTTTTGCAGTCTTCAGTTTTCTTTCTTTACATGGACTGACCTTTTGTAGGAGTGGAATCTTGATTTTGTATCAAGCAATTCTAGGATGAATACTTGCAAGAGTACTGTCAATTCACAACTCAAATATCTCTCTTTGGATCAAAATCTGAAAACATTAGGTATCTCCCATTCTTTTTTACAGAACAAAGAGCTACAAAAGACTGATCAAATTTGTCACCTGTCTTTCTCTTTCAAGGAAAAAAGTTTTACTCCTGCAAGGTATACTAAAAAAGAAAAAAAAAATACAAAAACTTCAGTGTGCTTCCTAAACCCTTTTACTTTACAAAAATATCCATCATTTGTCATAAGTGTCATCTCTTCTTTAATGGATAAACCAGTAAGTCGTCTTCCTACTCAGTTAACTTATTAAAAAAAATAAAAAACTAGGCAAATGTACTCTTGTCTGAAAAAATATATGTTTTCCCAAGTTCCCAGGAAACTTATAATGGCATTCCAGACACTTTATTTCTTCCTACAAAGAAAATAATAGCACAATATGCATTTGTGGTTTTAGCAGTATAGAATCTGGAGTAGAAACCGAACGCTATGGCAGCAAAAACTGGCAACTGCTGATTGATCTTTCTGCTTCTATGGATGAAAAATAATCCTGCATGTCTGGATTGACACTTTCTAATGAACAGACAGTATTATTTCCCCTGATTTTTCTAACTTTACTGTCATTTGTTTGAGCAAGCCAAACCTGGTGAAGAGAAAGGAATAAAGGAGAGGAGGAAGTGGAGAAGATGAAGGAAAATAGCTAAGATGGAAGATAGTGACACGTTATTCACTAGAACTGTGACTTAGTTTACCACACTCACACATCCTACAATTACAGCAGACTGCTGTAACTTTATATAAATAGATCAAAACAGTTCAGCTTTGCTCCATATTAAGTCCATTATGTAACTGTATGGGAATTTCTATTTTCATATTTTGATAATTCCTTGTGAGAGCATAAGAGATAAGAGAGAAAATACCGTAAATTAGTTCAGCTTTAAAGAAGTTAGGTTGTCAGTGGAGCTAAAATTTTTCCCATACTCTTGTTCATTTCTCCAGAAATCCTGGCATATGACATTAGTAGCAGGAATAACAAAAAAAGTCTTAGATGCTGCTACTGACTAAATTGATATACCAGGTCAGTACAGGTATGTCCTTAAAAATGTCTGAGTTAGTGAAACATAAGCACAGTTAGCAGATGCTGAAATTTCCACCTGATTTTTCCAGTGCAGGCAACCAGACATCTGAGCAGTTTAAACAGACTACAAGCTTTAGGGTTCTCAGAGAATATCCTCATGTAAGACTAAGGCGATAATCAAACAGCTTTGTACGAGTGTCTGATTATTCTGCAATTATTCATGTTCTGCTTTTATCTACAATGTGAGAAGCCACCACTATATTCCGTGGGACAAACTGCAGGCACTAGTACTAACAAGACTTCTGTGTGGCTGATTGATCAAGCAGTAATTCCAGAGACAGCTATCTGGTCAGCATCTGGTCAGCATCAGGTCAGCAGTTCTCAAGAATTACTATATTCACTGAGTATTCTCTTCAGCATTGTTGCAAATATTTTTTGTTAAAGTTTATATATATAACTTCCTTCTATTTGACTACAAAACTATGCGGAAGTTTCACTATATTTTTAATTTCAAGACTTCAGATAGATATTATCTATCTATAACTTACCCTCCAGAGTATGTAGTGTTCCAATCAAGTTTTAAGTAGCCCTTAAAATCTGCCTGCCAGTGTAGCTTGCTCCTGGTGCATTTATAGAATTCCTCCTGTTCACTTAAAAACTAAAAGCAGCAACAACTATCCTCAAAAGAAAGAACACTTCACTTTCTCTAATTTCTGCCTTTAAAAGGAAAATATAATCAAGCAGATAAGTCTTTCAGAATTTCAAATAAAATCAACAAAATTACTGAGGTAAGTCACATATATACTTGCCAAGGTGTGTTCTTGTTTTGTATTCCAAACAGTATTGTTTAAAAAAATTCAATTAATTTTCATTTACAAATAAATCAATGTATGTCCATACTTAATTGTGTCAAATTCCTTTCTCTTTTCATATGATATTTCCTTCTTTAAAAATGTAAAACTTGCATCTTCAGAAGGATAGTTTCAAATTTTTCTCTGGGACTTCAGGGTTACTTGTTTTTAAAAAATACTTCTCATATATAATTAACATTTTTTTGTTTTCTATCTTACTTAAGCAACTCCTCCTATAAACCAACTTCAAGTTGTAACAGTGCCACTAAACACAGCAGAAGTTTTAAAGCTGTGACCTTTTAGTAACTAGCTGAGATATCACTATTAATTTGGATCCCACCACAGCTAAGCAATTATCTCTTTTTTTTTAAGAACAGGTGTATTTTCCTCTTTAATTACCAAGTCTATCAGGACTGGATGAGCAACCTACCTTTTCCAAGCTCTCCTGTAATGACCCTAATACACAGCTCTGTCAAAAATCTGACCTTTACATTCCTGAAGATCTAGAAAAGGAGGAACTGAGGAACATTACTGTAGTCCATAGAGTTACTCCAGTTTCTCAAATCAATGCCTTAAGTGAGCGTACTCTGGATGTTTCTGAAAGAAAGAAGTTATAGTATCTTCCTCCTGAATTTGGCCAGCAAAGCTACATGATATCAGGAAAAAAGACATTAGATCGCTTCACTCTGCTTTACAGATTTACAGCAGCAAATCAGCAGCAAACTGACTTCTGACAGAGGTACATACGGTGGTAGTTTCTCATAGGAATCATTCAAGTTGGCATTATGCAAGGATCACTCAGTCCCCATTGACTATACAGTCAGAACAACTGAATTTCTAGAAAATTTCCCCCACCAAAAAAAAAATCTTTGACAGCTAGTAGAGGCAGTGGTATCCAGCAAGGTTTTTCTTCTTTTTCAGCTTTCATGTCTTTTTCAACATCACCAGCTCCATAGAGGACAGCGTGCTCCTCTAGTACAGGTGTATTAGCAGGTTAGGGTACACTTTTAGTACAGATTTGTCTTGTTCTGAAGTTCTTCAGTATTCACTCAAACTCACCACCGATGCACAAAGAACCCAAAACAAGTAACACGTAAAACTGCAGTCCTTCTTTTGTCCTCAGCCTTTAATTTCTTTGAGCTCTGCTGAGCTATAGACTTCTGTTATTGAGAAGCACCCCAAAATGGTTATAGACATGATGCTAGATGGGACAAGTTCTTGCAATATACCAGTTTTCAGAGGTAGTTTGAGTGGCTTTCGTTCAAAAAACAAAACTATGTGCACAAACAGAAATTGTAGATTCTGCTAAAAATTTAGAGATACATTAAAATTACTATTAGGATATTCAGATAAAATGAAAAAACAGATTGACACTTAAGAGACATGCCAGAACTGAAACGTAACATACAGTAATGTTTCAGAAAAAAAATCTACCCATGTTTAAGAGATCATGATTTCCAATAACCCATCTTTATGTATTTCAAGTACAAAATGTCAGTTACATAATTGTCATTATTAACGCATGATATTATTGTGTATTAATACATTAATATATTTAGGCATTTGAACAACAGACATTAAACTGCTATTGTAAAATAGTTGCTATATGCAAGTGAGACAACAAACTTGCTTGCTCTTGTTCCTCATGCCCTTGGTGCTATTACTACAAATACTGCCATACCGTGTACAAATTTATATCAAAGTTAAACCTAGCAATATAACAGCTAATTTTTGACTCACGCACACTCTGGCTTTTCCAAAGTAAGTGACATTATCAGAATTCCCCATAATTGTAGGTCTGTTACTTGGATTCTTCTTTACTACAAATCACAACGTTCTCCTCCCACAGTATAAAAACTTCACTTATATTCTCTGCTTATTGAATCTCTCAGCTAGCCTGTGAAAGAGGCAGGGACCTTGGGAGCACTTTTGAAATTCTCCCGAAAAAAGCCACCCTCCAGCCAAAGCGCATGAGGGAGCTCTGGGTAGCAACCAGTCTCACTGATATCCAGGATAGATCTTTATATTGATTATAGGCAATAATCACTATGCTATCTCTTCAGTTCTTACTTATCATTTGGGAAGCATTTCTACTACCTTCTAGCAAACTGGCTGGCACAATTCCGGTGGCAACATTTTAAGGCTCTCCACATTTCAAAGTGTTTTTTCCTTGACTAAACCCTTCTGCAAAGAGGAACGTTCATGTAGGAAAAGTGCTTAATCTGAATCATGATGAGGAAAGCCTTTTGTAGACTCCCAAATTTGATTCTTTAAAATTCTTTATCACTGTGCTTATGCATAATTATAATTCTGGTTATAGCATAGTAATGCCTCAGAAACCTCCTTTAATAGCTCCTCCCTACAAAAGCAAGTCATAATTTTACTGTACACACATTCAGCCATAGTAAGATGAATTTTACAAAGATTATGCTCATTCATCTTAAAAACCACAATTTGGCCCCTTATTGTTATAAAGAGAAATAAACAGTACTTAACATTTTTGTTATGGTTTATAAACTGAACTTCTTTCTTGGTCTGGTAATTAAGCAAAAATCTTCTTGTTTTATGTTTAAAGCTTAAGCACACAGAAATGTAACAGAGCAAATGATCATAATCAGGTAAGATACCTCACTATATGTGCTATGACTAAGAACTGACTGGAGATATATTTTCACTCCCACATATACATTTTTGAAATACAGAAGGCATTTATTAATCACTGTGTGAGTATGAGGGACACACATTAGCAGCAAGGAGTTTAGATTTACACCTTCTTTTCAGTATCTTTTTTTAAAGCAATTGAGTTGATTGCTTAGAGGTCTTTGGTAGGACTGCTGGTATACAGGCTCCCAACACAGTCTTAATTTTCTTTCCTTTTACTAGCAGATTGCTAAACATTATCATTTGACAATAAAGCAACACAGAAACCTTTCCACAATGTTTTTCCTAGTAAGACAGAGTTGTTTGAACCCTAGAACTCCTGTCAAGTTTCTGACGAAGTTCTCTGCTAGTCAAATTATAACCATGAGTCTTTCTGTCACATTAAATAAAAAAAAAAAAAAATACAAAATACATTCTGTTTTTGCAAAGCGAGTAAGAATATTGTGATAATAGAAAGGTGGCTTATATACTTCACTACACTTATTTCTAAAGCTATCATTCTTCAAGTACAATAGTTGACATTCACTAACAATGCCTAAATGCCAGAGCTTTTATATCCAGCTCTGACATTGAATGCCTGTATGTCTACAACCTTAGCAATCAACAGCTTTAAAACTTTACTGAGTTGAAACCTAGATTCTAGTTCCTGCTGATAGAATTTACCTGTTAACTATATAATGAATAAAAAAAAAGCAAAAGCAATCCAGTGGTGCATCCAAGATGCCCTCTCATATTCACTGCATTGTAGAGTGATTATTTCTTGGTTATTTCTCTCTCAAAACTACTTGTTGCACTGTAAAAACACTAACCTGCTGTTTCTCTAGAATACAGGAATTATCAATTAAAGACAGGCATTGTGTTTCTTTCCCCTGTCTGCACAACCATAGCACTAAGAAGTGCCTGCAATGACTATTACTGTCCTTTTAAAGAGTATAATCACGTCTCATAGGTGTTTACTCCTATCAAAAGAGCACAAGATTTCTGGTTGAACGGAAAGATGCTTCCAATGTATAGCCCTGAGTCAGTCTTCCAAACCCTAAAGAGATGTGACATTTCAGACAAAACACTGTACACCTGACATTTTCTGTTCACCAGCTTGCTGCAGCCACTGAAGGAGCAGCTAGCCTGAACAGACCTCAAAAAACAGTTTCTCCACAAAGCACAGAGAGCTGAAGTGCTCTAAACTGGCAGCCTAGATCGGACTGCTTAATTTCCCTGAATTAAAATTCATGCCTGACCATACTTGGAATATCCAGAAAAATCCTAACCATACGTAACAAAAGCAGCCAGTGACAAACATACATTTATTAAAGAGCATCTTCAGTTCGTTTGGACGCTGGCTTCAGCACGCTATTGAATGAAGAGAGCAAGGACAGTCAGCAAGCAAAATATTTTGTAAATCATTATTAAAAATGACATTACAATAAAGCGATAAAGGGTACCTGACAAACAACAGAAAAAGCTATCCACATTGTAAAGCAGATTAAATTAGCTTCCCAAACCTGAGTAGCAGCACGTTTACCATTAATCCATAGAGAAAATATCAGTGACAGACTGAGAGGACTATAGAGCCAGTCATTACCTGTCTACATTTATACCAAGAAATTGATTCACCACATTGCTGGACTTCAACCAACTAACTGGCCAACCTAAGAAAATTCCTCACAATAAAGCACCTTTGTATGATAATTTAGCTACAAGGTAAGATATATGTCTATTACATAAAGTGATTATTGACTATGAGAAGCTTTCAATTTAGCAGAAAATTACTTTGTATAAGAACTCTCCAGAGCTAGTGACAAAGGTTACATTTTGCTCTTTTAACATATAGTAAAAGAAAATGAGGCTACCACCGGCCTACTCTCTATCAAATCATCAAAAAATGGAAAGAAAGTGAAGTAAGGATAAAATTTTTCTCACAGATTTTCACATTCTGTACAAAAGTTAATTCTATCCACCCTCCCCTTCCCCCCACCAAAGGAGTATACTGGAAATAAAACTACTTGAAATTCACTAACAATATTTTTCTCACTGTACTTTAACCATGAAGACTTTGTGCTCATGAAGACACAAAATTCACTGAAATAATAAGAAATTAAACATACTAAATTTTGTTAACTGTAAATCAAAAATAAGCAATTTTAAAATATTAAAATATTATACTCTCCATCCATTTAAAGTAATTATAAATTATTTGAATCTTTTACCAGCTGTACTACAAGAAATTAAAATATAGAGGATAAACAGGACAATACGAGAGTCTGATAATTGAATCTAAAACCTGTCACTTTGAAATATTAACAAAGGTTTGAAAATTCAAATCCACTTACAAAATAAAAATTCCACTTAAAAAACATCTTCACATCTTTTATTTATTAACATTCTAACAATTTCAGGGAAGATGTGGGGAAAAAAAAAAAAAATCAACCCAAAACTTTCATAATATTAATATAATGAAGAAAAATTTCTGGCCCAGCAGAAAACGAAAACTTTGGCTTTCAATCTGATGTAGTTCAGCATTCAGCATTTTCATAGTGAATTTCAGGCTCAATGTGCTAAGTAAAGAGAAAATATATGTATATAGGTAATTTTTTTTTTAACAGATTTTTTTTGTTTACTGGATGATTTGGTTTAATAATGAGATGCTGTTAGAAGTGAAGGATTACATATCCAGACTAAACATGGCATTGCTTTTAACTACAGATGGTTTCCTGAAGAGAAGTCCTGAGAAAGAAACTGAAAAGAACAAGGCATTTGATAACTATGTAAAACATGAAGTAAAGGATATTTTCAACAGTTTTTCATCAGCAGTCCTAGCCAAAATACATCTCATACACACTGTCAAACCTCAAATCCCATAAACCCTTAAGTAATGAATTAAAATTAATTTCTCATTAAAACCTACTTGTGTTTAGCTATTTTCACAGCAGGGACAATAAAAAAATATTAAATAAAGAGGACCTATCACTGTAATGTCTACAATATGCAGAATATTTGATAGCTTTTGTTAGTTCTGAGGACCAGAGAGTAAGCTGCAGTAGAAAAATCACACAAAAGTAGATGCAATTTTTCCTTTGCCGTGTTACACTCTCTTTGTACTTCATGGCAAAAAATGATTATAATGGAAAAAGACTGATTATTGATTTTGAGGAACTGAGGTATAATACAATATACTAATTCTGCATATTACATAGCATAACCCCTTAGAAGACAATAAATGCAGAAATTAGACAGGTTTGGTATTCTTCACAGAGGACGGCACAAAGATGAAAGCTTTTGTTTTGTAAAAGTGAAGGTTCATGATAGTGGCTTGAATGCCTAATTCCTGAAATAACTTGCTTATGACACATATTTTTCCCCCATTTAGCAGTGTTTCTACTGTGGGTATTGAAGTCTATCAAACAAAAAAATTTCTTACTGACATTTAAACTTCTGTTGTGAGCCTCCTCAGCATCCAGGCTTGGCAAGTTTTAAACCTGTAAAGACATTTATTCACCATCTTAGAATACAGAAGGAATGTTAGGAAAGTGCAGAATAACTTCAGGAAGCGTTTTTTTGTTGTCAACTTTGTTTTTCTTTGAAACTACTGGAGGTTCCCTATGAAATATTATTTTCTACAGCTTACATTTCACTGCGTATGCTTTGTCACTGTCGAGATTTTACAAGCCTAATAGACATTTCAAAAATGCTGTCATATAATAAGCAAGGATATCTTCACTGCAGTGAAGAAATACAAACAAGGTATTCACTGAAATGCAAATTGACATTAAACCTAGAAGTGGCCTCCCAAAAGTAAGATTGAGATGAGTTACCACGACAGCGATGAAATAAGAGTCTTATACCTATGCACGCAGTGTGCATCTTTCCTAGGTAAGTTGACAAGTGTTTCATGTGTCTAACACTCTTTACCAGCTTCAAACTGGCTTTCAGAAAAAAAAAAAAGAATATGCTTCTTGTGTTAATCTGAGCAAGTGTAACTGCTGAGCACACCATTTAAGCAGATCATAATTTGCACACTAATGAAGAATTAATTTTGATTAATTAATTAGAAGACTAATTTTGGTCAATTGACAGTATTTTAATCTGAAAAACACCATCTAGTTTCCTCATCTTTTCCTCGTGATTTACTCCTTCTATGAGAAACTTAAGAAAGAAGAGCTCTCCAAAGATTTCACAATAAATCTTTTTCGAGACTTACAGGTTATTCACAAATAAGATTGCCTGAGACTCAGATTTTTCTCCCAAAATACCAACTTAGGAGTACTTCTGTGGGGAGGTAAAGGGCAAGGACACAGTCAGACAAAGGCTCAGAAAAAAAGACAGCCACTAAACTCACTAAGCTCAGGATACAGCACCCAGGGCTGACCACAGTGAATTCAATTACAAACTGTAAATGCAGATGGCTACAATAGCAGGAATGCAGTCACATCTGAGAAACAGGTGTGACCAAAAAAGACCAAGAGGGAAGACCTGTTGGCTGGCTGGAGAAAGTCATTGTAGTAAGGAAAAGCAGCAACAGAAAATACAATAGCTAGCTGCACACTGCTTACTCTATACCAAGTTATCTATACATAAATAGCAAATAAGATCCTCAGTATGTGATCTGAAAGCCAGAAAATTCCCATACAAAACAGGTGGTAGAATGGTGCACAGGCGAGTGAAAAAAACCAAAACCCAAACCCAAAGTAAAAGTGAGAAAGTTTAACTACATTTTCTAAAGTTCCAAACAGGAAAAACTTATTACATGTTTTACTAGATGAGCCACTTACATAAATGCATACATTTTGACAAGACAGGAGAATCTTATGTCCAACACCAGGATGTAACACAATCTGTATGCATTAAATGCCCATGCCATGTAGCACAAGAGCCCTGTCCTGCTGTCAGACTAGTTCTCTAGGTCTTATGGAAGAAGACAGCAGATAAAAGATAATAGAGAAACAATCACAAAATCTTCTGATTAAATGATAAATGATACCAGGCACAAGGCAGAAGTTCTATAAATTTTTCTTCCAATGACAATGGTCTCTAAAGCAGATTCCATCTTCACCCCTACTTTGCACCCTCATTTGCACCAGCAAAACTAACTGGAGGCATTGAGGTAATTCAATGTAGTAGAAAATGTTTTGGCTTTTTTGTTTGGTTTTTTTTTTCCACCTCAGAATTACTCATTTTAGATCAGCTGGTTGTGTGTATAGTCCTCTCAATAATTCAATTGCAAAGGTTATTAGAGAATAGAAATAAACAGCCAAAGAATTTGAAGAATTTAACTTTTCCATCAAGAAAAATATGTATAGAATCAAGGTTTCAAATGTCATGCATATTTTTTGAAAGTCAGCTACAGATATTCAGTCAGGAAAAGATTCAACATGAAAGTTTTATAATGAGAAAAAAAAAGCTTTGGAAAAACACCAGTTTTCCTTTTGCTAATAAATTTCTCATTCACTGCCTGAAGACAGATACTCTCTCTGTAACTCTTTACCATTGTGACAACTAATAGCTGAACCAAAAATCGGCAGACTCTTTCACAGTATTACTCTACATGACACTAGCAGCAGTGTGAAATTGAGTGTGATCACAGCACCAGTCAATTCTACTGGTTCAGAGAGTTTTTAGTTTAGGTCAATTTTACCTTCTGATCCTCATGTTCTTCAATCCCAGGGTAAAAAAAAAAAACAAAGACAGAGAAAAATATAGTAGAATGAAAGATTTTAAAAGGGAAACAAGGGCGGAAAATTGTAGAAATTACTAAAAGCTCTTCCAGTTCTCCAAGATCACAAAGTCCACATAGCATAAGGGAAACTGTTCAAAAAAAACTGTTAAAGAGTAGCCCTGCCCCACTCAGCTTAAATCTAAAGCTGCCTCATATTGTTTAAGACATTCATTGCATGTCCTCTAGGACACATCACAAGATCTTCAAGACACAAACTTCATGCCCAACTTATGTCTTACTCAAAAAACAAACAAACAAAATAAACAAAATGGGATTTTTCAATAAAAAGTTTTAAAAAACCAAAATCCAAAGTTCCTCCCCCCTTGGTGACTAATCTCTTTGCCCCAAGAACTTCTGGCAAGGCAATACTTTAAAGCCTTCTCTGTTCCCTTCTTATCACCCCTCCTTTTCTTCTTTATGTTAAATCCAATCCTCACTCCTTCACTTCCCACTAAAGAGTAAGTACTTGTCTTTCCCCTTGATTGTTTTAACAGCTGGTGCTAGTTTGCCAATCAGTCTCATGCAATCTCTTCTCATTCTCCTTCTATAGTTTCTTCTCCATTTTCTTGCATGACAAATCAGAAAAGAATATCTGAAAAAATACTAAGCTAGAAGTATTTACTAGTGAGTCTAAGGAAGGGTGGTAACACCTAACCCTTATTCTAACCTCACTGTAGCTAATCTTAGCTATTGCTGAAGTAAACCACAACTAGTCAGACTTTAAGAAAAAAATTAAGAAAAATCTTCATTCTTGAGCACTTTACAACAATCTAAAATTCTTTCTCCCAGGGCCACATAAGCCACAGTAAATCTTTTGCAAAGTGAAGTAAAATTAATTAGTCTTGCAGCTGCAAATGAACATATTTTACTTCCCACTGAAATGCAACAGGAATACACTTGCACTTTAGCCTGAAAGGCAGCTAAAAATCCAATTAAATTAGCAGTAGCCTTTAAGTGAATGGACAGTACCTTCTTACCCATGGTACCTAATTCACAGGCTATCCTGTGCCTGCACCCTAAATGAGCAGATTTGCTGGAATTTAAAAAAAAAAGAAAAAGTATGAATCTCTATTGACTAGTGCCTTTTCACTTCAAAGCTTGATTTCCCCTTAGACCGTCAGCTAGTCCATTTTGATTCTCATCCATGTATTTTATCCCTTCCACTGCAGGAAATAGTTAGAAATACTTAAAAATTATGGTGGTAAGACTTGTATGTTCTTTGAATATAGACTTTTATTTCAGCCTAAAATTAGGTTTAGTAATCTCTGCTGCCTAAGAACAAGCTATACCCCAATGATTTACAGGGGTTAGCATGTAACAGAAACAGTATTCTATATGCTTGCTGAGGTGGGATTTATTGCAGACATCCACCAAAATGAAAACAGCATTTTTTCCAAAAAGAAAAGCATGAAACAGATTTTGCTTCCATTAAGATTATGCTTCATATCTCCTGTTACATCAAGTTGTAATCCTAAAAATAGAAGCAGACCTCATCATCAGATTAAACATGTACGTAGCATCTGCAGGAACAAGTTTTGAATGAGTCTTCTCACTCCTAACATAAATCAGTGCAACTTCTGATAATTTTGCTAGCAGCTCCAATTATTTCATCTGAAATCATACAGATAATAGTCAGTCTACCATAAAGTGGATTAATGTCTTTCAGAGCTGAGCTGGTGGTGTTTCAGTCCAAACTCCAACAAGTTTCACTCCTGCTGTGACCCATAGGCAACATCCACTGTCAATTACCATCATCCTTCTTCCTCGCCCAACTTGCCCTAAAAGTGGATAAATACAACCTCAATCCTCACTGGCTGGCTGTCTTCTCCTGACTGTGCCCTGCTCTTGGAAACAGATGAGATTCTTCTGAAGATCATTATGGCTACCTCTCAATGTTACCCTGTCCTAAGGAGAATAGGGTTACAACACAAAGGTAGAACCTCAGCCAGAATGATCTGTCACCATATATTTCTTCAGAGATTAAATCAATTTGATGCTTAACACCACTTTAAAGATGTGATTACACAGAAGAACTGTCAATGCATAGGTGTCTATCTGAAGAGAAGAGCAACTTGACCACTTCCCCTTGTGCACAAAATGCTCTTATTCCAGCTATTCCACAGAGGTCCAGATGACACACAGTGAGATAGCTGCCAATCTGCCCTCTACAGATCTGCACCGTCAAACAGTCTCAGCATTCTGGAACACAGCTCACCTTCTTGCTTTCTTCTACCCTTGGAGGAGCTTCTACTGGCAGAAAGTAGGTCTGGTCTTAGGAACTGGTATGGACTAGGACTGTAGTAGAGAGCCAACACATGTGTGACTCTACAGACTTCTGTAAACTGTCCTTGCATTCATTCCATGAAGGGAAAGAGATGCTGTTCTCATTAGATTGCTACAATAGAAATATGACAACCAGACTTCTCTGGGCATCTTAGAGGGCACTGTTTAGGACTTTTGCAGAAATACTTCCCATTGAACAGGCAAAGTCGAAATATTCTTGTTTGCTGAAAGTATGTTTGCTTAGGCATAGAACTTCTACTCAACAGGAGAACATTACGCTGTTGTAACATTTGATTCAATTTACATTACACTAATTAACACTGGAACATTTAGCAGCTATTAGAAGAGACATTCTCAAGAGTTCTAGATTTCATCAGAGCTCCCACGCAGTTTCTCTCATGCAATACTTCACAGTCAAAATTTGAATCAACAAAACTAAATTATCTTTGACTCAATTTGTGTTTCTAGAGGAAAAGTACTTGCAAATATTCCTTGCAGATCTTTCTAGATGTTATAGTAAAAGACACTTCCTATGCTTTAAAAGAATCTTTTCAAATTCAGTCTTATTTTTTAATAGATGGAGTCCAAGTTACTTGGGGTAGGAGGTGCTAGATAAATTAAATCTCTAAAGCAGTTTGTAAAGCGGATAGCGTCTCTTGCTAAGATTAATTAAATAAAACTAGGTTCCACACAGAAACCATATACAAGCATACTTAGGTATGTAACAGTGCATGTGTGTGCTAAATCTTTGATAAAATGTTAGTCTTCAAAAAACCTAATTCTTGGCTATCCATCACTAGATTTCTGAAATCGTAGTCCAGAAAAAACAGGTCCACATGTAAGACTTGCTTTCTTTACAGACCTGAATGAAAGAATACAATTTCAGAAGTGAGGACATATTCATGACTTAACAGAGCTGCAAGTTTTGTATGACATTTTCTTTATTGCACAAATAAAAGTGTAATTCAATGCTTTAGTCATTATGATAATTTGCAAACTGTGACTTGGCTAAGCCTATAGGATGTATTAATTTGTAACTTCAATTGCTATCTTTAATGAAGTAAAACGCTGTTATAACAGAAACAAAAATTCTCAGCATATATGAAGCCAACATATTTTAAAAATCCCCATAAGTATTGGCTTCCAGAACTCTTATTCCAGTATCCATCACAGGTAATAATTACTATTATTACCTACACTAGAAATACTCTCAGATACTGAATTTCACAGACTCTTCACCTCAATGCATTAACAAACGTTTTATTTCTTAAATATTGTGTTTTACCTGTTATGAGTTGCAGCTGTAGCTTCCAAGTCAACCATAGGGTATGTTATGATAGAGGCATGTGCCCAGAAGCTGACATTCCCTCATTTAACAAGCAATGTATGGTAATTAGACAGGATTTAAGAACTTCTTTTCCTTTCCCCCAATATTAAAATTGCATTTTCCGTGATTAAAGTTTTCAGGTTTATCCATATGGAATTGTCAGTTTAGTAAATACAACATTTCTAGAAACTGTGTATTAAACTCTGGTATGCATTTTTTAGGTTGTGTCAGAAGAGCAGAAAAGACATTTTAGCAAGGACAGTAAGTTTAACATTAGTATAACAAATGGTAGGGTGAAAGAAAGATTTCAAGTGCTAGAAATTGGAAGCAATACAAAAGAACATGCTTTATAATGCCAGGGAACCTTCCTGTATAGATTTACAGAAAAAGAACCGGGAAAGATCAGGGGGAAAGCATCTACATGTTATACAGAAGAAATGTGTCTGCATTTCACTAGAAGGATTTTAAAAACAGAGTTAATTTTCCTGTAAAACATATGCTGGTATAATTTTAATACAATATGTGAAAAACATAAATAACCTCCCCACCCCAGCCAGCATTATACTATTCAGTATGTCATGGAGAATACTTTTTAATATTTTTGTCTCAGAGTTGTGGGCTTTTCCTCCACAAAAAAAGCCCTCTACAGCATTTTCTCACACTCCATGTTTTGCTAAAGACACACAAAAAATCCAGATGTCAAGACAGCAGTGTTTTGTAAATCTCTGATAACACATTCAGCTATCTATTTATCACCTATGTGGAAAATCATACTTTTGCTGTGGAGAAAATCCAATCTTAACATTAAACAACATCTTCATCTAAACTAACATTTTTACAGGAACAGAGGAAAAATCCAGAAGTTCTATTGTTCTGATTTTTCAGAAGCACTCATTTGGACAGGATGGACTGGAATTCAGGTTCAGAAGTCAGCAGCAATGCTCCTAAGAAATATTTGAATACTTTGGTGTGCAAGAATAAAGGAAGTGTTTGTACCTATACTAGTGAAAACAGCAAGGTAAGGACACAACACAAAAAAATTTCTAAGTGACAGCTATAGCACCCAAAACAAGAAGGAAATAAATTAGTTTCACAATTATGAATATAACTTCAGTAAAGCTCACCATTTTCATCAACTTGAGAAACACACACTCCAAGCCCTTTCACTATTTAGGCCAGCATTTCAGGAGCTGCTTTGTGCATTTTTATACCTCAAAGGAGCACAAAACCATACTGGTGACGAAAGCTTAAGACTGACAGAATAAAGCATAGGTATATAAAAGTCCAGACATACTTCACAATTGTAATTATGTGCTATTCTCTACAGTAGTTCTTACTATAAAATATCTTATTTAATTTGTGAAGTTAATCTCTTATTAAATTCAGTTTCTGGCACTTTCCTTAAGTATGTCTTTAATTAAGATAATGAAAAACATTTTGTCCCCGGAAAAAACATACGGCAAACGTAAGATTACATTGCATTGCTTCTTGTTATGCCAACTTTATTACATTAAGAAAACTTTTACAACAAAATGCAACAAGTTTATGCAGTCATTGTATGAGTTTCTCATAGAACATTTTTAAGTTGTGCAAGAAACATGAGCAATGTGAAGAACCAAGAGTTCTGCAAATACAGTTTAGCTGCACTATTGATTTATTTATCACTTCTTTACTGAAGTAAAGTGTTTAACCTGGGATATTACTATTATAAAAAAAATACCACCTTATCTGTTTAGTTACAAAAGGATAACAAGAAAAGTGTTGTTACACCATCCCATATCCAGTCTCTGCAATATTAAACAGAAATTATTTCCAATCAGTGTAAGTGGCACAAAGAGACATAAAATTCAAGTATTAAGTAGTTAGTAGCATAAAACTCAATTATCAATTCAGTCAAATTATGTCAGTTGAAGGTAGAAGACTTCACTGGACAATACGTAAAATATTGCCACTCCTTTCATTTGTTTCACACATATTTCTACACCATTTAGTTATATCTACCTATTAAAGGAAAAGTGGTGAAAATCCAGCCTTCTGTTAACCAATGCTCTAAAATTGGGCAAAGGCTGTCCCAGTGCTGCTGGCCAAGTGAACACCTTAAGCTCTTGCAGAAGTGTTACCATTACTGTAATATAATTATTTAACATTCTAACACTCTATTCAGCTCCCTGGAAGAGTGGAGCTTCCTATTTTAAGAATACCTGCCCCTTGAAATGTCATTAACTATCCAATTAGTACAGTCTGTTCCTTGCTACCTGCAGAGTACTGGGATAATTTTTAAATTGATAACCACTATTGAATAATTTTAGCAATTACGCTTTTATACATTCTGTGATAATTAGGACAGGACAGAACACCCCTCGAATCTGATAATGTTCCAATACTCAGAGACAAACAGAACGACGATAAATGGTAGAAGAAAATACGCGTGTGACCAGGGGTAACGCTAGCACCGCAGGGCACCGTGTCACCGGCAGCGCCCGCATGAAGGCGCGCACCGCATCCACCCCAAGGGCCCGTTCCGGCCGCTCTGCAGCGGGCTCGGGGGTACGGGGCCGCTTCGCACCGCGCCTACGGGCTCCGCTCGCCGCGCCAGCCCAGATAAACCAGCACCGCCGCCGCTCCCCACGGCTCCACCTGCCGGGCGCCCGCGCCCCGCAGCACCGCTCGCTGCCTGCCTTCCGCCACCGCGGGGCGGGCAAAGCCGCCCGGCGCCCCAGCGCGCATCTCCCGCGCAGCCGGGTGCGAGCACCGGGTCCGTCCCTCCTGAGTATCGGCAACTTTCTCCCCTTCCTAAGAGGGGTCGTGCCTCCGGGCGCTCACAAGCAGTCGCACGGCACAGGCTCCCCGCAAGGCAAACCCCTGGAGATGCTGGAAACAAAGCGGGATTACCTAAAAGGGCACAGGTCTGCTCGCGGCCGCCGGGAGCCCCGCGCCGGCGGGAGAGGCTCCTCCGCCGGCGCTCCTCAGGACGGTGCCTGTTGCACGGGCCCCGCGGGCTCCCTGCAGGGCAAAAAACAACTTCGCTCCGCCGGGCGTCCGCGCCGCCCCTCCGCGCCGCCAACTCGCGTGGGGAGAGGGGCCCCGGGCTGCGGCCCCGAGCGGCAGCAGAGGCGAGCGGCTCGGACAAACCCCCTCTCCCGACAAGGCTAAGCCGCGCTCTGCAGAGTGGGACCCCCCCTTTCCCGACCCCCGCGGCTTCCCTCTGCGCAAAACCAATTAACCCCGAGCGCTCGCCCTCCCGCAAAAAGCAAGGCAGGGGGTGCGGGAGGCGACAGGAGGCAAAGTTTGATAAACGAGCAGCTAGCTCCTGCAGCGACAGGTGACTACGGAGCGGAGGCACCCTCCGCGCCGGGCTGGGCAGAAGTGCGGCAAAGAAGCACTCACCTGTCCGTTGCCCTCCGGCAGGCGCGGAGGGGAAGGCGGGCAGGCGAGAGACACAGTCCCCGCTCCTCTGGCGTCCGTCGGCCCCAGCGGCAGGCAGGATGCCGGGCAGAGGACCCGCAGAGCCGCGGGGCCACCCCGGGCAGGCACCCGTCAGCGGAGCAGGTGAAGCGGGGCGGTCGCCGCCGCCGGAAAGCAACACGTTTGGCTCTGAACTTTGCAGCTCCCGTCACAAACAAACAAATAGAGCCCAAGAAGGACCTCTCCCATCCGATCCCAGCCTTCTCGGCAGCCGCTGCCTCTCTTATTGGTGCGGAGGTTATTTATTTATTTGATTTCTCCCCCCCTCCCCTCCTCCCTTTCCACACACACCCCCCCCCCCCCTTCCCTTTCACTTCCCCTATCCCTCCCCCCTTCCCCGGCCTTCCCTCCCCTCCCTCACGCTGCGCAGACAGCCCCGGTCCCAGCGCGTCGCTCAGCGCGGCCGGGCTGCTCTGCGGCCGGCGGCAGCGCCGGGTGCCGGGCGAGGGGCGGGCGCGCCGCGGGGAGGCGGGAGCGGAGGCGGGCGGGAGCGGGGCAGCCGCCGCACCGCTGCCGGGCGATAGCGGAGAGCGGGCGGGAGGTGCTCCCGGACGCCCCGTCCCCCGCGCCGGGCAGCGGGGGCGGGAGGGCGATCCTGCCGGTCACCGCAGGGACAGGGCAGCCGGGCAGGGGACGACTGGTGATCGGGGCCGGGGAACAGGGTAGCCGGCAAATAGCGGGCTGCTGCCGCGAGGAGCCGGGGGGTCCCTACGGCGCTGTTTTGCGGCCCTCCCCCGTGGGGAGCTCCGGCGGCCGCGGTGCGGCGGGAGCGGCTCGGCCGCGGTGCGGCAGCGGCGGCGCCGGGAACGTGCGCCCGGCAGCCCCGGGCGGGAGCGGGAGCGCAGGAGGGGATGATGCCGCGCCCGCGGTGTGCGCATACTGGGAGAGCCGGGGGTTGAGAGTGCCTCTGTGTGTGTGTTCACGTACGTGTGCCTCTGGTAACGTTGCACGCAGCTTGCTTTCAAGGAGACCCTAGACTCGCTAGCCGCAGTGTTACTTTGTGTGCAGCGCTTTTCTGTTTTGCTCAAGCTTATGCGTGATCAGTGCAGCGCAAGCTTCATTCTGTCTGTCTTATCAGACGCTGAACCTTTGTTTTCTGGTTTGTTGCCCTTCTTCTCCTCCGTCCCCTAAATCCGCGTGCAACTCGAGCAACACGGTAGGTCTCACCTGTCCATTCCTTAGGGCCAAGTACACCGCTATGGTTATTTTAAGGAAAGGGAATGTAAGTTGAAAACTGGGAAGGTAAGACTCCATGAAGGATTCCTTTCACTGCTCCTGCAGTATCCGTCCTAGCTCAGTTTCTCGTTGCAGCAGACAGTGGCAAAAATATTACTGTCCCACAGTGGCTGTTTTTATACTGCTATACACACACGTGACAGGCAGAATATTGACATTCTCGTCTTCTCTTCCATTCCTCTCCCTTTAGAAAGTAGGGTTCAAATTAGATATCCCAGTGGAAGACGACAGAAGTGTAAAATCTGTGAAGTTGGTAGAAACTTCTACAAAATATTTGGGAAGGGTATGTGGGGGTGGGTGTGTGTGTTTGCTATCTGGTTGGTTGGGTTTTGCTGGCTAAAATTGCTACCCTGCTCTTCTGGCAGTAAATAGGCATTCTGGATGTTCTTTTTCACTTCCGGCGGGGAGGGGGAACCCCAAACCATCACTATAATAAACAAAGTAATAAAAAATGTGTTTAGAAAATAAACAGTTATTCAATAATATTACTAGGAAAGAAAGCATAAATTATACCTTTATTTCTGTTCAGGTGACAAGACATGGAGATGTAAAGATTGCTTTTAAGTCAGTCAATGAATTTATGTAGATTCGTCATTTCAAACAAACGGTACAAATCTTTCTTTGTGCTGCAACTCTGTAATTCTACCTTTGTCAGCTGAAGACAATAAACTAGAAAGATTAATGTACATTTTGTCTTCAGTAGTAAATGCTATTGTCAAATGGGGAAAACTTTTTATTCAAAGAATTGGATCAATAGTTGACTTTGTTTTGAAGCATTTATTTAAGATACTACTTAAAAAGGGTGAAGTTCATGCTCTTAACATCCTTAAAGAAATCTCTCAAAGGCAATTATTCTATTTGCCAATCTAGCGGTCACTGCCATGTAGCAACAAAAAGCATGAAAGGGAGACGTGGAAATCCCTTTGGGTTCAGACAGTGCTTTCTCAATGGAAGAAGAACAGTAGGAAATTAAAAAGTGAAATGCACTTTAAAAAAAATCTATTTGAATATTTTAAACAGGTTGCTTTGAATAGGTGAAGTTTCATCTCTAACCAGCTTCAAGGTCAATGAAATGCAAATGACAGATGCGCTCTGTGCCTGAAGGAATGCCACCAACTTTAGGTAACATTTAGCGAGCAGTATTCAAAAATTTGATCGCCTGATAATCTGTAAATTCTGTGTTCAGCAAGTGTTTGTTCCGAAGAGCACAGAGTGTCTTTGACTGGAATGAACTACTACATTTTCAAAATATGGGAGGTTAATGAAGGTATTATTTTATTAATGATGGGCCTATAGCAACAGTTGTCCACAGCAGTGAGAAGACACTGAGTGATGTCAGTTACATTTAGTCTGTAATACACTATGTGAAATTTCAACTTTTTCACAGATCTTAAAAAACAATTTCATTATGTTTAAACCAAGACTCTTTTTATTTTTATAGAGATTCTAAGAAAAGGAAGCCCTATGTAAAGCCCATAACAAAATTGATCCTATGCTAGTGTATTATATCTGATTCCATTGAAATTAATTCATTAGGCTGCTGGATACACCTTAGAAGAACTTTGATTTGACCAAGTCAAGCCAATAATTAGTTTTGGTGGCTACTTAATATATTGACTGTTCACTGGGATTATGCAAGCAGAATATTACTCTATGTTCTCGAAACTGAAAAATATTGAAGGTGGATAGGAATGAATAATTAAACTTAAGAAAAGTAGGCATAAAAAGGAATAAAAACAGAAAGGAAAAAGGAAGACAAAGCTATAAAATTTTAGTTTCCTAAAATTTCATCTTGTGTTGTTTACTTGCCTTCATTGGCTTCTTTCATCACTTAAATCCCTGTGATATCATTCTTGGCATTTTGGGCTTTTAATGGTCTTCAAATTGAGACTGCTAAAAAAAGTAAATAAAAGCAGCCCCCGCTGCCACCTACACACAGTGATACAACCTTTAAAATAGCTTTCTTTATTTTCTCATATAATGGCCTGAGTTTTGTCTGGACTCTTTAAATTGCACTTCTGAGGGCTTAAAGAGCTGCTAACATTGGATGTGGCTGCTGATACACATCCTATGCAGTATGTTGTATTTCAGAAATCCTCAGCTGAAAATTAAATGTACGTGTTAATATTTTCAAATCAGTAAAATCTGAGCAAGTTCTGGTTAAATACCAAGAGAGACAGCTAGTCAGTAAAGGAGTTTTGCCCAAACAAGCATTTTTTTGCCCTTGGCCATGTTATCTGTGTAGGAGGCTTTTTACAAAAAAGATGGATTTTTCTTCCATATCTGAACAAGCAAGTTTCCACTTCTTTTTCAATTTCTTTTCAGGTAGTTGAAATGCTTTTGATCACAATTTATAAATATGTCAGGCAAAGCTGTGAGTAAACTAGCAAGAATATATTGGGCAGTTTGAGCTTTAAAATTGTGTCAAAAATCACATGCTGTCATGTTACAAAGACTCAAGAATTCTACATGACTGCATGTTAAATTTAATATGTTAGGAAATCTTAATTATTACAGTCCTATAATGATTTAACAAATAGGTTTTTCAGCTAGCCAGAATTTGAAATATTTTACTACTGTGAGCATTTCAAAGTCAAGAAAAGGTAGGAATTCTCCATTTTTCAGACCCAATAATCAGTGCATTGTATTAACCTTACCCTGTCCAAGGGTTACCACAGAATTCAGTCTTTGGACTGTTCTCCAGTTTATATAAACAAAAATGATCAGAAGTGTGCTAGTGTTCTATATTTTAAAGAAAATGGATGCCAATAAACAGGTGTGTAATAGGAAAAAAACATCACACGACTGGATAAAAGACAGAAAATCTGTAGCCTTTTAAGAAAATACTTTTATTGGAAGATGATGATTTAATTAAACCTTTGAATTAAACCTGTGAATTAAACCTTTAAGTTGAGGTAATATGAATACATTTGTATAATGAGTTCAGGGTCTGACAGCTGCTTGCTTTCCCTGTTTGGTTAGGGGAAAATTATTTCTTCTAAGGAAAAATATAGCCACAGGGTCAGGTCAATGGCTTCTAGATAAAAAAAAGCTGCTACCTTTGGTAGTGGGAATTGTCTGTTTCGGTTCTGGTGACTATGAAGATCTTCAACTTCTGACCTCATCACAGTCTACAACTTCCTAAAGGGGCACAGAGGAGAGGCAGGTGCTGGTCTCTCTCTGTTGACAAGCAATAGAACACAAGCGAATGGAATGAAGCTGTGTTGGGGAAGTTCAGGTTGGACATTAGGAAAAGGTTTTTGCTGAAATCTCAGTCATCACTAGAACAAGCTTCCCGGCAAGTGGTTACAGCACCAGCCATGGCAGAGTTCAAGGAGCATCTTGATGACACTCCTATGTCGTATGAAATCATAGAATCATGGAGTGGCTTGAGTTGGAACGGACCTTAAGGACCATTAAGATCCATCCCTACCCCTGCCATGGGCAGGGACACCTTCCACTAGACCAGGTTGTTCAAAGCCCCATCCAGTCTGGTCTTGAATACTTTCATGAATGAGACAGCTACAGCTTGTATGAACAACCTGTTCCAGTGCCTCATCATCCTCACAAAAAAGAATTTCTTCCTATTGTCTAATGTAAACCTGCCCTCTTTTTGTTTAAAGCCATTCTCTCTTGCCCTAAAACTATATTATATGCCCTCATGAAAAGTCCCTTTCCCTCTCCCTTGCAGGCCCTCCTTAGGCACTGGAAGGCTGTTACAATGTCTCCCTGGAACCTTTTCTTCTCCAGGCTGAGCAGCCCCAACTTTCTCAGCCTGTCCTCATAGGAGAGGTGCTCCAGCCCCCTGATCATCCTGCTCTCCTCTGGACTCACTCCAACAGGTCTATGTCCTTATGTAGGGGACCCCAGAGCCAGATGCAGCATTCCAAGTGGTGTCTAATGAGAGCAGAGGAGAGGGCAGAATCCCCTCCCTCACTCTGCTGGCCATGCTGCTTTTGATGCAGCCCAGGACACATTTGGCTTTCTGGGCTGCAGGTGCACTTTTGTCAGCTCATGAAAATCTTCTCATCCACCCACCTGTCCAGCCTGTATTTGTGCCTGTATTCATGCCTGGGATTGCCCACACCCACAACCTTGCACTTGGCTTTGTTAAATTCCATGACATTTGCACAATCCCACAGCTCAAAACTGACCAGGTCACCCTAGTGCATCCCTTCCCTGCAGTGTGCCAACTGCACCACAGAGTTAGGTGTGGATGGCAAACTTGCTAAGGGTGCCTTTAATCCTACTGTCCCTGTCATTGACGAAGGTATGTAAGGGGTCACACCTATATATATATAAGTGTACACCCTGAGAAGCAGGGCACATCAGATTTGATGTAAACATCCAAGAAAAGATGAAGACAACCTTTCTAATTCTCTGGAATAGGAAAATAATTGAAGGTGAAAGACATATGTTACAATTTTAATATATATATTCAAGTGTATATATATATATATATGAATGCTGACAGTTTAACTGTGCTTAAATTTTCTGAGGAAGTAACACAGTAAAGGATATGAAAATATAGATGACACCTTTGACCCAAACTCTTTTTTTGCCCTTGTGCCAGATGTTGACTTTTCGAGAAAATAATCCTTATATGTTTGTCTGTGCTTAAACTTCACGTTACATGGCCAACAGTTTTTTGACAGGGAGGGGTGTTGAGTGAGAGATGTCTTTGATTTGTTCCAGTCTGTCTTCTCTTACATAGTTTGGAACATCTACAACTCATACTGGAATCGCAGTTACCCTACTGAGTACCTTACAAAACTACACCCACTTTAGAAAAAAACACTCTTAGAAGTCATTGGCAAGGCTTCAAAGGATTATGAACTTAGGAAATCCAGAAGTCGCAATGGAAACTATCTGTCACTCACTGTAATAGTGAGGGCTTATGTTAACAAGCAAAATTTAAAGATGAAAGCTCATCTATAACAGAGATGTCTGAAACAGAACTTAAATATTAAAATTACTTGTCTGAAGTAATACATTTCACAACTGGAATTTTGATACAATGATATATATTAGACATTTATAAATAGAAAAAATGTTTGGATTTCTACCACTTTTCAAATAGATGTTATAATTTTCATTTTAGTTTATTTTGGTTAGTTTTTCTGAAATTATTGTATCTGTTGGCTTCATATAAAGGGATGAAATCACACTTGTCTTACATTCAGCACTGTTTGATCTGAAACTAATATGTTTTTCAGACATGTGGTCTTTATTGCTCCATTGTGTGCAGACAAATAGCTGAGATATGTTCTATTCTATTCTATTCTATTCTATTCTATTCTATTCTATTCTATTCTATTCTATATGAAGTTACTAGGTTGCCACATATAAGAACTCCATTCTATAATGTTTTAATGGGAATAGTCAAAACCACTTTCTTTTTGAAATCCTAGTAATCCCTTCCTTGGTCATGGACTGCCTAGTCTTCAAATATTTCTTCATGCTCACATTTTTGATAACTGAAATTTGATATATAGACAATTTGTTTATTGCTATGCAGGAAAAAAAAGATGGTTAAATTATTTATCTTCTAAATATAAAATACATTAATATAGTAATATATATTATTATTATTAATATGATAATTTCTTTATTTTTTTTAATTCTCTTCTTTCATTCTTAAGTAAAATGGAATTGCTATTTGGGATTTAAATTTTAGGAGATGTATAACTAGATATTCTATATGCACTCATTTCACTTTGGACTTCATTGGGCTAGATATAGATGAATTAATCATTGTAATGAAAGTTTACACTTACCATTGGACCATTGCTTTTAAGTTGCTCATACTTACTGTTGGTAAAGAGTGGAAGATCCTTAGCATTAATGTGGAGAACTGATTCTTGAAAGAGGTTAATTTCTCAGAGTTAAACATGTTCTGAATTATGTTCCTTGGAGATTAAGTGAACATGTTCTGAATTATGTTCTTTGTAGATTAAGTGTAAATAGATATGAGATTGTGACTGAAAGGGAAATTAAAGAAGAGGAAGCTTAGTAGCCAGCCAAATAGCGACTATACTATGGTTGAGAAAAGCAGATTCTAAAACACCAATTTATTGGGTGACAATACGAGGAGACCAGTTAGAAAAAACACATATATAATACCACAGTGTAAAATGTAGGCAGGAAAATATATTTGATATAAACTAGAAGCTATGAAATATATCGGAAGGGAGACCAGGGAACAATCTCTGGCTTAGCTAAGGACATAACATATATATTGCATAATATTAGGCAGGATGAAAAAGGGTATATTCTTATATATATAAATGATACCATTAAAATTTTAAGAAAACTAAATTGCTAGTAGTGACAGAAAAAAAGAAAGTGTTCAGTATCTATTTAATTTCTGTTTCTGGAAAGAAGTAGGAGAGTGCATTGTACTTCATAATGATGGTGAAGTATTTTCCAAGCAATTAGTTTCTAAGGAAAGCATTAAGCAGTATTTTTATGATGAATATTTGAAAGCAGCTGATTCAGATGAACTGAATTCAGAAGTAGACATACACGGTATTCATTTGAGGGGAATCTTGGAATACTCTAGAAACTCCTAGAAGCAGTGAATGCAATATTAAAGCTAAAAAAAAAAAAAAAAAAAAAAAAAAGAAGAAGAAGAAACCCAAGCAACGTGACCCGTGTTGTAAAAGAGAAGTTAATAGAATGGTGAGGTGGGTTTCTATACATAACAGTTCAAAAGCTTTGAGTGCAGAGCATTACTGCTAGAATTCAAAGCAGAAGGTTTTTGGAAGATAAAGTCTTGTCAAACAAATGTGAATTCTTTCTTTGAGAATGTTAAAGTTTGTCTGATAAAAGTAAGTACTTTTGTACATCTGCCTCAGTAGTTGTGTGCTTAGAAATTAGATACATAAGCAATACTTTCAAAATTGGGATTGTACTCTTGAAAATACTTATTCTCGAAATAATTAAAAGGTCATAAAATAGATAAGTCACTATCACACATACACACAACACTGCATTAAAAGGGTTTTTCTATTTATTTGTTACATGTAGAAATAAGTAGTGTTTAGGAGAACAGAGATTAAATTGTTCACATGTATAGTATAGACAAAAATGATAAAAGAATATTGTATCACCTCTTTATGCCCAGAGAGTAAAATGAAGCCAAAAAGTATAAAACTTATAGAAAAGAGCCCTAAGTGCTTGGAAACTGGAGAAAATGTCTAATTTTCTTTCTAGTGGAGAAACACTTCATGGCCTTTCTGAAGACTGCCGTTAAAACTCTTTACAGTGTAAATACAGTAGGTATGTTTCGTTATGAGATCAACTATAGAACAAACTCTGAGAAACAATGATAAATTCTGCACCTCTTCAGGTTCTCAAAGAAACTCTGGATCTTTCTTTTAATTGCAGACTATGCTTTAATCAGATAAAACATTTAGATTTAAGTCTGAGGCAAATACAAGGGCCTATGATACATCTGATTCTTTCTGTTCTTGAATCTCTGTTCCATGTGATTTTTAAATATACAATTTTAATTTCTTTAAAATAAGTCTGTATGAGTAAGGTTTGTGGAACAACATGCTAGCTCACATTATTTAGCACTAAATTTGCTTGTGACACACTTTTCTTGTACTAATATGCCTAACTCTAGTGTTTTCTCCTCATGCTTCCCTTTCACCTTCTAATATTCCCTTAGATATTTTTAAAAGATTTTAGAAGGTTCTAAACCTTACACATGTATAAAACTGCTCACAGTTATGTCTATATATTGTCATATTAAATTAAATTAAAATAGGTACTAAATATTCTAACATTGCATTAGAATGGATACTAAATTATTTTATAGGTATGTTAAAGTTTTAAATTGAGAGGTAGTTATTACATTTTTAAATTTTAGAGCAAGGACTTGTATTAGACAATTATAATTTCCCTTTGAATAATGTGAAAGTGTTACATATAGTATCAGATCATCCTCATAAGATTTTTTTTCACTCTCATTTTCCATCAGCAAGAAATATCATACTAGGTAGTTGCAAAATCCATAAAATATGTTTTTTTATTCTGCTGATACCTCACCCTTACTGATGAACAGTGAAGGATGCCCAACAGCTACATGTAAAAAATCATGTCTTATTTGTATTGTCTTGATTTGTATTTCTTACTACCATCAAGGTATCTTTCTCCTGCATTTTCTAAATTTCTGTGCTTTGTCTCTTTCCAATTAACCATGGCTTAATCAATGAAAAAACTCTTCCTCTTCTCTCATGGGCAGTCACAGGTTTTACTGTCAAAAACATTTGAAAAAAAAAATTATGAATATATTTTTATATAATTTTTACATCATATAATGTCAAAATATTTATTTTAGCTCTCCTTAGAAGAAGATATTCCTGCTGCACTTTCAGTGTATAAATTAGGCATAAATTACTAATTGGTTTTTAATATTTTCCTATATCATATCTTTTTTAAAAAAAGAATCATTTTTGACTGCTGTTATTCATGATTTTGGGGTCATAGCTAGCCTAGGATAAGTAGATTTACTACCCTGCAGCCTTTTTTTCATTTTCTCTTAACTACTGCATTAGAGCTCAGAGTTCAGCCAGATGACTCCAAAGCTCCAGCAGAATTCATGAATAACTGCACCTAGACCTAATGAAGTACAGCTTTCAATTTATCTGTTTGTTCCAGTATTTCCTTCTTGCTAATGTTCAGAAGATTTGTACATGACTTATTCCGTCAAAATAAAGTCTTTAGTTGTTTTTTTTGTCATGTTGTATTTTAAAATCCAGCCATACCACCAGTCTTTCCTTAACTTTTCTTTGTCTTTTATTTACACTTTCAAGAATTGTTTATGTCTTCAGTTATATGTTTTTTCATGGTCTGCTGTGGAGTCCTCCTAATTTACATCTTACATTTTAACCTGCCAGAAATTATGCTCCTTTCTAGGGAAGAAGGATTGAATTATACAGAAGAAAGATTGTGTCTGTCAATGAAAGAGGAAAATAGTATATTTATGGCTTATAACCTATGGATCAGTATATTTATTCATTGATTTATAGTACTGAAGTATTCTTAACAAAAAAATCAGTAGCTTTCTAGACTTCCCTTAAACTGAGGGAGGGGGTATCTGGCTGGTATCTACATCCTTTATAATATGACTTTTCCAGAAGATGTCAGATGAACTTTTATTTCAAATTCTACTCAATTAATTCAGATCCACTTTGGGATTTTCTATAGATAGAAGAGTAAAATTGTGGTAAATTAATCTCTAGTTGCATTCATAAAGTAATATTTTCTAAAGAGAATCCTTATGTCAAAATTTGTGAGGTACTTTTAAGAGATCGTGTACAAATCTAATCCTTCCACATTTGTCTGTAGATCATATGGACTGTAATTTTAAAGCTTTTTTTAATACTTTAGAAAAACAAAAAGGAAAAATATCTGCCTGTAACATAAAAACCTTGTGTGGTATTTGCTATTTCAATGGCAAATGGAATTTAATGGAAGTCTGTTTGTGCAGAATGTTAATTTCTGACCTGTAAGTCAGTAATATCATGTCTTCCTTATTTTGGGAGAGACATAATTTCTGTTTCATCTCTTCTTCATTGTTCTCTTTATAGTAGTCCCATACAAAAGTTTGTTTCATTGAGCTGTTCTCCATCTGTAGGACAGTGCTTGATATGCAGAAAAATAGTGACTAAAGAGCATTTTAGTGAAGTTTAGAGGAAAGCAGAAATTCTGCTAGTAATTATGTTAGTTTTAGAAAATATCAGTATAATATTGTCCATGCTTAATGACTATGCCTTGTTTACCTCAAAAAACTTTTAGGACCTGATATATTCTTTAAAATCAAGGAACATAAAGTATAAATTAGAATATATTAAATTGAATTAGTAAGTTGCTTCAAATATATAATTTTAGACCAAGGTAATAGTTTTCTGTCTTCACTGAAAAGTGCAAGAAGATGACAGTATTTATCTATATTATTTGTGTATAATTACTTGTACTGCCTTTTGCAATTCAAAACCTGTTTATAGAAATTACACGTTCTAGCTACATGCTAACATTTTTCTGCTGGAATGATTGCACTTATATAGTAAGATATGAGTGTGAGGTGTATTTAAAGTCTTCTAAAATGTATATTTATATTTTTATATATGTAGAAATGTTTATGTATATGTATGTTTATAGTTCTTGCAATTTTTAGATCTTTTTGTTCTTGCAAAGAACTTAAAATGAAAGCAAAATTAATTAAGATGTGCATACTCTTTTGGCTAGATCAAATGCCATTGTGTATCAGATAAAGGTGTGTTAACATGGAGATAAATGCTTCAGGTCTCTAAATCCAGATTACATTTTCCAGTGTCACTGCAAAAGCCACCAGACAAACATGTAATATTTAAATTGTAGAAGTGTCGTGTGCATGGCATCCACGATGCTGGTAGACTTTTCCCCTATAAATGTTCATACCAGCTGTTGAGATCAGCCTAGTCAAAGGTTTTGGTATCCTGGTACTTCTGTTGATTTTCATTGTTCTACAGATCAGGCTCTGTGGTAATTGCTAAATGTGAGTGCAATGAGAAATACTATGAAGAAATCACGGTATTAATGGAAATAAAAGAGCTGGGTCAGATTTCAGATTAATTACAATGGCTGTAGCTGTTCTACACCTAGTACCACTATCAGATCAGGAATTTATATATAAACTCTGAGAGATCTCATTTCATGTGTGTGTCCCAGCTGCTCTACACGGTTCCATATGACTGCTTTGCATCCACGGAGCGTGAAGCATCTGGGATACATCTTTAATACAATCACTGTTTTGGCAGAGTGGCAACAGATAGCTTAGAAGTTCCTCACTCGGGTACTGGTAATGCCATAGCTGTATAGGAAATCCCTTACTGCTTGCTACAAAGTTGATTATTTTATTTCAGTAAGTTAATTGCTTTTATCCCCTTCTGTCTTTTCCAACTTTCCACTGTGTCGAAGTCTGAAAAAATCTGCCATGAACAAGAGGAACAAAAAATTAAAATTGAAGGGCTTAGATGTGCTCTGAGACAATGGGAGAATAGGAGTGCTGATTACTGTATTGCTTATTGTTCAGCTAATTCTTAAATGTATTAAAAAACAAATATTGAAAACAATGTACTGTGGCCGATGATTATGCAGAGTATAATGAAACAATCTCACTTAGCAATTATTTTTTTAGATTGTTACCTGATTTAAATTAGATAATAATTTTCAAGCTGCTACATTCAGTAGTAGTTGGTCATAGTCCTCCTACACACTGATCCTCCTACTAACTGCTTTTCCTCATATTTCATATGCTTTTTTTCTTTACTCTTCCTTTTGTTTCTTTTCAAGAAGGTAATAAAGAAGTGTGAATCCTTTCAAAACCTGTCACATGTTGATGGATCCTGTCTATTTACCAATTCAAAATACATTTTTAACACATCCAAGATACTAAAAAAAACCGGTTCATATTAAATCTATATATTGATAACCAGCTCTGTTTTTTGTTGTTATTTTTTTTTCTTTGTAAAGAGACAAAACTGTCACTAGCTGCCTGAGTGTGCTAAAGAAATGAAAATTCGAGAGAAGAGCCACTTCAAGCTGAACCCAGGCCAATGAAGTTTTGTGAATCGAAAAGAGATGCAATTTAACAAATTGGCAGAGACCATGACTGTTTCTCATATCAAGGTTATTTGTGTTCTTTCAGAACGTTGCATGTTGCCTCAAAGACACAGTGTCTGCCTCACAGGAATTTCCCTGTGTCTGTCCAAGGCTGAGATAGATTACAGAAATAAGATAATTTATCTTTATGTCAAAACAAGTGTATATATTTAACATACTACATTTTCCATTTTAAAAGTGGCTAAAGGGCAAAGTCATATAAAAAATCAAAATCAATAGATTAAGTGTTATTTACTAAAACTTTTTAAATTTACTTTTAAATAAAATTGTACATCAAATTTTGTAGTACTTACAAAAATATCAAAGAATCAAGTCTTTAAGAGCATTTAGAACCTTAAGAACATTTAAGAATTTAGAAGTCATGCTTAGGATTTCCGGGAAAGATTCCTTTATCTTCCCACTGGAATTTACGTTTTTCAGAGTATTTCGTTCTACTTTCACATACCAGGGAATATTACACAAACTATCATATATTAAGGAGAAAAACTACTGATTTAAAACCAGTACTTACAGGCGTTAAAACTCTTTAATCTCCCTTCTCTTCTTTTTACTCCTCCTGTAGGTGGAGCTACAGATCTGCATGTGAAGTCATTAGGAAAATATATTTTTATTAACATTTAATTAATACTTTATTTTTTCAATCCTGTTTTTTGGTGAGCCATTGTTTTTTTCTTAATGACTAAAAGAAAAAAAGAAGTGTTTTTAAGTATTTGATTAAAACAGGAAAAAATGACATTTTTATGGTTTAAATTTTGAAGCACGTACAGAATATTGAAGAGTTTATACAGTAACTTTTGAAGACAAAAATATAGAAAAAATATACAACAGTGCTGATATTCAAAAGGTTATCAAGGTGCAGCACTTACTATATTCATTTTTATTTAGGAAGCAAATAACTTCTAGGTCAAATATTTGTGGGCTGACTTCCTGTTCAGTTTAGATGTTTGCAAGACAATGTGAAGGAGCATGTTTCTTTCACTATTTGTCTGCTTTCTGATGTTATCACTCTGCGGATTATAAGCAAGACTTTATTAGATTCTAGTGTTTTGTTTTAATAGGATTTTTTTTTTAATGTGGTGGGATTGGTTTGCTGGTTTGTTTTGGTTTTTTGTTTTTCTTTCCCCTAAGTGTCAAGTCTCTGCTTGAAAATTCCTTGCACTGACAATTATAATTTCCTTCCTTCCTTACTGGGAAACATGAAAGAATCAGAAAGACATTTTTCTCTGCATATCTATAGGCACCAGTAGAAAATTCTTAAACACTACCTACTGAACCTGAGTTTTCTTTACTCACTTATACCTTCTTACCCTATGAAAAGAGAGCCTCAGAGAGATTTAGACAGTCGTTAATTTAAATTAAATTTCAAAAATCCTCAGAGATTCTGGCTGAGAGTCCTCCAGAAATTAGTATCTATTGCACGTTCCAATGCAAGGAAGCACTCTTAAATAAAGGGGAAAACCCCCTAACTTTTGGGAAGGAATGGCTTTCTTCCTGATATGAAACTGGCAACTAAGAATTCTCTTTCTGGATTTTCTATTGATTTCCTGCATGGTTTTGTATGAATAATGCTTCAGTTCTGCAGAGTGCAGCTCTCCTCCTTACACACTCCTCACCTGCTTGTATTGACTATTTGTGAAGCGCAAACTCCCGTCTCTCTTACATCTGAAAACTGTAGAAGATATAAATTCTGCCGCTTATTGTATTTTATTTAATGTAGTGTAAAACAGTACTGCAAAGCAGTATTCAAGGACAGTATGATGATTCTTAAGAAGTATGCAGCAAGTATTTGATCTGGAAGTCTGAATAAATAGGCACGGATGAGACAGACAATACTAAATGTAGCAATAGTAATGTTCAGAATCTCAGTGTACCTATGTCTTTGTGTTCAGGAATTTTCAGGCACCTAAAATTTCCATATAAAGGAGCAGTCCTTTCTTAAGTGGCCTAATTCCACTGAAAATAATAGGTCAAACTATAATTAAAAGTACTGTCACACAAACTTTGATTCCTTGAAAGAAAAATTTAGGTTTTCAGTCATTCATTATGTTGATGTAACAATTAATACAATAAAAGGGAACTTATTTCAAACAAACAAAAAAAGGAGAGCCGTTCTACAGCAATATTGTATCACTGATACAATGCAATCAAATATTGTATCACTCAGAAAAGAGTTAGGAAATAAACTTGGGTAAAATGATTTGTCAGGAGGTATCAGAGGTCTAATCTTAGAAAATAGTGACTTCGTTCATTTAGACTATGGAAGTTTTTCCACATGCCTCAGAAGAATGTGTGTATATTTCAGCCAAGTTAATCCAGAGGAAAAGTAATCTTTAACCTTTTAAAAGTTTATAATGGTCCTTCTTTCTTTGTAGTCACTAATGCCAGGAGACACAGGAGGTAGTTACGGCCCAGCTGACGGACATATGGTGTAGCAAAGCTCATTAGCTCTGTTGTCTTTAGCAGAAAGGTTTATTACTTAGGGGTTGATCTGTGGAAAGAGAAAAGCTGCAAGAAAAGTACTGAACGTTGTGTTGTGTTTTGCGTGACTTTAAGCTTCTTTCACATATGATTGGGTATTTGGCTCATGATCACGAGGAGCCCTTGGGCTATCCCAGCTGTTCCAAAAGAAACCCCATTACTCAGTCTGTAAGTCACATCGATGTCACAGGAGGTATATTGTAGCAGAAGAGAGGAGAACAGTCCAAACTTCTATGGAGCTCTTTTCCTTTGGAAGGACTACTAGTCTCTATACAAGGCTAACTGAAAGCCCACCAATATCTTCTCTTGCTCTGGTCAGCCCAGTGAATGCAGGAAAGTTCATTCCTTTCCATTTGAGGAACAAGGAAGCCTGTGGCACTGTGCTGCAAAATATAATTATGAAACTTTATAAAGGCGTCATAACTTAAACAGAATTAGCCACAGAATCTGCTACGCTGTAAACTGCCTTATGCTCTGATTTGCATAGTATACCTGCATCATGTTGCAATGGATAGTGCACCGTGCCTTGACTATCTTGGAAGAAGGCACCAAAAGATGATCATAACTATCTGTGAGTTGGGCCATATGGTCTAATCATTGTTATAACCAAGTTTTTGGGATCAGGACATGAGTTTAAATAATGGCATTTGTGGTTATTAAGGGATTGTGCTGTTAGGAGGATGTAATAATTCAGTTTTCCAGGTATAGTAGAAGCATTGCCTGTGCAACTGAATTTCCCATATGGGGAGAATGAACTGTGTTTCATGAACACATTGCAGAGTTCTGAGAGCAAGTGTTCAGCGCATGTCTGGGAGCTGGCACTGAAGCAACATGGTTTATATTCTAGTATTTCAAATCAGGATTTATGCAATGTGGCATCATTTTCACAATGTGTCTCTATCTGAATTATGTCAAACTAGAAAAGCATACCTTAGGCTTGAGAAAATTTTCCTAAGTGCAAAAATGTGAGTGGATGTGCTTGTGTCACTGTGTTGGTTGGTTTGGTGTGTCTGTTGTCTTACCTTCACAGAAAAAGTAGAGGGATAGTGTGCCCAAGGAAAGTCATCAATAGTAAATTGAATGTTATTGACTGAGTGAGCTACCAATTCACAGTCATCAGCAAAAAGAAGCTCCCTAATGAAGAAATCAGCCACACGTGTCTGCAGACTGCACAACTTGCATCAGTAAGAAACTGAATAAATATAGCTCTGCCAGTGGCACAAAGTGCTTCCATCTGCACAATAGAGAAAAAGTGTAAAAGAGTACAAAAACTCTTTATGATGTTAAAGGTATCTTTCAGTTTTCTACCTATCTAACCACCATCTTATTACTGAGATTTAGGTATGTCAGAAATAAAATTTGTAAGGCATTCATAGGTCTGCAAAAGCTTCAAGAGTCCCCTATAATTCTCATTGTCAAAATGTTTAGTTAGGTCAATGGTCAGCAAGCAAAGACAGTAATTTGAACTGATACTATTTGAAAATGATTGTGTGTGTAGTGCTACTTTCTTAATAACTTTGCATGCAGGTTTGTGTGTTTGTATACTCAACAGAACTTGAGTCCATCACTTCAGGTGTTTTCCTAGCGTTGGAGAAAAGAAATGCCACAAAAATTATCACAGTTTGCATCATGATTATTTGTAATAAATATTGCTGGTGTCTTTGAATTGCCGTGAAATTGCCTCCTGCTTTGAGATAATGTGAAAAGACCATGTGGTGTTTGTGTTGCTTTTTCAAATGTAATTTGCCATCATGCCTTTTCCAAACCTGTATTGTACAACGTCACTGAGTGTACTGGTTCAATGTCAAGATTTTGTAAAAGAAAGAACATTTTTGATTGAAAAATTTGACAAGTCGTCTTGGCATTTTGAGCGCAGGAGACTACAAATTTCAGTCTATGACAAATTTCTGTCATTCTCAGAACTGTGACTAAGGATATTTTTACTCCACACTTCTACTGCCAAAGTATAGTATTAAGTTTGTTGAGGTTACATCCTGTAACAGGTGAAAAGATATGTGTGCTGTCACTCTCTTACCTATGCAAGAATATATACTACAGGTACAGAAACTGCATTGAGTAGGTTGATATTGACAAATACAGATTGAGTTTTGAGCGTCTTTTCTCTAGTAAATAGTATTGATTTCTTTAGATTCAACATTACTCCAGAGTGCTTTCAGGAATTATGTTGTTTTTATGTTAATTTAAAGTGTATTTATACCATATTGTCACTACTATGTTAATGAACACCTACTTCCATCATGACCAATACAGTCTTGGGCATCTGTCCTCTATGTAATTTGTGCTATTATCAAATCTTGTTACCTGCAACTGCTGGTTTGTTGTTTGTATTTTCAGCTGACAATCCAAAATCCACAACAACGCTTGAAAACAGAGGTATAGTTTCTGAAAATTGGCAAAAGCTCAGGATAAGTTAGAGGAATTGAAGGGGAAAATAACAGCAAGCAGTGTATTGGTTTTTAGAGTTTTAGACTGAGGAAATAGTTGGGGTTTTTTATCATAACTATCTATACAAAAACAGAAAGAACGTTCATCTTTTGAAGTCTCCAAAAATATGGCAAAATATAATTTTAATTCAGAATGAAACATTCAAACAAAATAATCAGTGTGTATCTGGCACAACTTAAATGAAAATATGTCTCATTCATGTATGTTGAATGATATATTAAACAGTTCAAAACTAAGTGATTAATAATGATTTTCTGACAGCTTATTTCAAAGCAAGTGGAGAGCTATTGTAAAGCTCTTCTAACATCAGTTTGGCAAGTACAAATGCATTTATGTTTTATATCAGAGTTGTCTGCTCTCTATCATTTTCCCCAAAAAGGTGTGAAGCAATGTGTCCGTCTCTGTGTACCTTCAGAAGAAGATTGAAGCGGTCTTCCAATCCTGTTACTCTGTTGCTGGTGAGTTACAGATAATGTTCCTTCCAAGCACAGTAGTCACACGCCATGATAATAATATACAGATAAAATGTGGCAAAGAAACTTGCACTGTGCAAGTAATGGGTAATATGCATATGTATACCCTATGTAAAATTGTATCACCTTTTTATACAACATCCTTTCTATTGAAACAACAAATTAAACACTTAGGTTTGTTTACTTGATGCTATCTGCAGACACTGAGTTATCAGTTCTCTCTTCATTTACTCCTTATATTTTTTATCATTTCCACTCCCCTTCCTCATTCTTTTAGATTCTTTCAGCAAACAAAACCTCCCCACTGGGAATCGATCTCCCTTCCTTCGTTCTTCTTTCCTTTTCCCTTCCTCTTTTTTCACCCTTCTTCTCCTCCTCTTCTTTTTCTTCTCCTCTTCTTTCCCATTTTTAGCAGAAATAATAAATTATGTGGAAAAAATCTCAGCGGTACAGACCAGTAAGTTTTTTTTTTAAAACAAAATAGGAGAAAAAATACCAGGCAAAGAAATAGCAAAACATTCTTTAATGAATTTCAGAATAAACACTTGCTATGACAAGCTGTTCTTATTACTAGGAGACCTAAGGCCATGCCCTGCTCCTGTACAGCTAACAAGTGGGACTTCACTGCTGCAACACACCTGAAATGGGTAATATAATATACAAATAGTACATAAAATTACATTAATTTTAATTATTATTTAATTAATGTTTTTTGTATTATTATGTATATGATTAACTGATCACGTATGTTAGTGGTTCTCAAAGTGTGCTCTGTGGTCCACAGGAAGCCTCCTGATCACTTAGGACTGTTGTCCTCCTCTCCTGCTCCAATCTTACCTTAAGATGGAGGAGCTACATTAGATACCTTTTCAGTAATAGTTTACCAGACAGCCAGTTCTTGTATTTATTCTATTGTTCAACATTTGGTTGAACTGAATTGGCATATGCTGTTAGTAATGGAGAGAAAGGAAGGGATATTTTGCTAAGAACAACTCTTTTGAGGAAGTGAGAAAACTTTCCAAGCATAATCACTGCCACCACAACAGCCACAGCAGCTGGACTCCATTTCTTCCTTTAGACTCTTTGACTTTCATTAAAGTTGCAGTTCATGGCTCTGCCAGGTGCTACCAACACCGGCATGTGCTTCTTTCTAGGTTTCAGGCTCCTGTCATTTATAAAGAATTATTTTGGAGCTCTGCAGGGGTACCTTTTCTCCTCTTTCAATGGGGGCTGATTTGTCCACCCTCTCTGCTTATTTCCTCTCCCTTCCCACTAGGAAAGTAGAGGCAGTGACAGTACCATGATGAAGTGTTTAGCTGTGCCAGCAGCAATTAGCTGCTCAAATAGTTGCTTCTCTTCCCTAGAGAAAAGCTAGTAATGCAGATGAAATCATCCTGTGGGCTGGACTTGATCCATGGACTACCTGTAGAATCTGCAGAACTCATTATCATCTTCTCTCTTGCTTATAGTCTGCTAGGTGTAAAGGTATATCTAATTTAATTTTAAATTTTATATTCCTTTAATTAGACAGAGTTTTGTAAGGTCATTACTTGCAATACAGAGAGCCGTTTTGTCAGGGTAAAATGATGTGTGTATTGGACATAAAGTGCTTACTAGAAACCTTAGTGGAATAAATATTTCTACTGCTAGAGAAAGCTGTAAGAAAGTCTACCAAGAAAAAAAATCAAAGGACATGCCAAGTAAAATCTTAAATAAGGCTGTATTCAAGAATAATAAAATTTCATGACTTAATTTATGAGCTGCAAAGAAAGTAAGGACACCATGTTTGGGTAAACATTCTCCTTACCTGTGATTTATTGTTTCTGAAGACTGAAAGACCAAATCCCAAGAATATCAGTGGAAGTTACAAGCAGCATTCTGGCAGAATTATACTCCAAGACAGTAGTTAACTACCTTCTAAGGTGGTATAAAAGATATTAGAGGGTTAAATGTTCAGCTTGTAGCTGTAGCATTTAAGCTTGAGCTTAGAAAATTTACATTCAATAAACATCCTTGCTAAGTTCTTTTCAGAAAACAAGTCTCATGCATTTTTATGTGGCTCTGTATTATTTAATATGCTACACCTTACCTAGACTTAGTCAGGGTTCTGAAAGAAAATAAAAAATACAAGTGGGATAGTTCTTAGATGTAGTCTGCCAAATATTATTTTGCCCAGGTCATGTGTAGTGTGCTATCATTAGTGTTTTGTGCTGGAAATTTTGTTGTTGTTTGGGTTTTTTTGTTTGGTTGGTTTGTGTCCTTTGTTATGACCTTGGGTCTCAATCAGCTCATTAAAAATTAAATTGCTTATTATAACCTGGCTTCATTTTCAACTGATCAGAAAGCACAATAGGTTCCTTAAGTGGATTTACCCATAAAATATTCTGGTAATGAGAATAGAAGAGTCAAGTTTAATAACTTTAATATCAAAACAAAAGCTACAGAAATACCACCCAGAGGATAATAACAAACATTTTTTCTAACAAAAAGGTAAAACTCTTTCAAATGTGAAAATTCTGTTTTCTACTTTGTTAAATTAACATTTTAAACAATTTGAAATAGGTATAATTTCCACTTCCATGGCTAGTGCTCATCTCCCATCAGCCTGTCAACATTATGGCTTTATTTAATATTTACTTCAATAATTTGAATTCAGAGAAGGAAATAAAACAGTTTAAAATCATAGAAAAAAATGCTGAATGGTGTTAATTATCCATTTTTAAGAGTTTTGCAGTTTTACTGTGTTCACTTATTACTTCCTATGCAGGAAATACAGGAAATACTTTAGTACTAGTTTTAAGTAAATACAGAAAGATGAAGCATTTTTTTTAGGATACCATCCTAACATTGCAGCTACCAGGAAGGGTTGGCAAGCTTAACATTTGACAAGGGTAGCTGTTTGGAGACTGGTCTACCCCACCTTGAGAAAATAAAAAGGCTTCAAAGCCTGTCTGCCCAAAGTGATGCCTTGAAATGAGATAGAGAAAGTAAATGGTGGCTTGTCAACTTCAGGTAAAATCCCTGAACAAGCCCACGTGTGGCAAAGAGCTGAGAAGGAGCATTTTCTTGCTCTTATAATTTGTTTTTCAGTCAAGAAGCAAGTAGGATTTTTCCTTCTTTATCACACTTGCATACTTATCTTCCTTTTTTTTTGTTTTGTTTTGTAAGTACAACTTAAAAACGTAAGTGTAAAGACTGAGAATGCAGTACTCTTCAAGATGTTTATATTGTTTTCAGATTTCTGGAAAATGTTAAAGGTGAGAATTTGCTTACTGTCATTCAAACCTTTTATAGATTTGAAACTTTAGAATTTCAGAACTTTAAGGAACCTTCTTTTAGAATTTAGAAAGGAAAGTTCAAGAAGCAAAATATTTTATATATCTGTTTTCCCATTTGTAAATCTCCTTGCTACTGTCTGGAAAATTACCGAAATGTGATTGTTTTCTTCAAAGTATACTGTATTCTAAAAGGTTTTTCATGATATGAATATAATAAAGAGTCCTTTTATTAAAAAAACATTTTATTTTAACAAATTATTTGAGTTGAAAAACAAAGCTGCTTTGTGGATGGAGCTTATTAAAAGTCATCAGCCATCTGATAATACAGCACATTTTGTGAGCTCTGAAATTGTCTCTTGATATTATTTCTTGACTGAATTATTCACTTTTGCAATCTACTATTCATATATATATTTAAATGAAGACATTTTCCTTGGAAAATCACAGTAGCCTAAATAGAACTCTGATTTCTGTAAACAGCTTGAATATATTTCCTCACATGATGCATACACTGTATGCAGAACAATTTTTACAATAAATCTATTAGAATCTTTCATTCGTGCAAATAAGGAAAATGGCAAGATTTTTTTATATGTTCATGTTATTGATGGTCACAATTTCTTTTCTGGATTATTTCCTATATGGCAGCAGTTATGAACACGCCAGTATTTTTTTAGCCTTGGGCTGAATATTGTATTAAATAATTACTGTTCAGAACAATATCCTGATTCAGGTCAATGATTTGAAATAAACTTTGATCAATCATTAATAAACTGCACTTCATATATATTTTATCTAATGTAATGCTTTTGTCTGTGTTCTGTATTCATTGTGAGTAGATTGCTCATTAAGAAAAAATTATTCTGTTCTCAAATTCTCCAGCCACTGCCATTCACAAGTGATTAGATTAAACTAGTTTTTAAATTAGGAAACAATATCAGTAACTTAAGGAGAAGTAATAAGCAAACGACTGTTAAAACCCAGATGATTCAAAAATAAGATGTACATGAATATATAATAAAATTGGTAAGACACATGTGCATATGCATGTATGTATTTACACATACAAAATTACATATATTTACATTTACATGCATGCTTGTAGACACAAAGTAGAGATGTTCTTTAAATATATAAACAAATTAATAAAGGACATGTATATTTTCAATATTAAAAAAAATATGGGCTAATACCTAAAATAAGTCTTTCTTTCCTTGTCATGGGAAATATCTAGAACTGTCTTTATGATTTGTTCCCTATATCCAATATCCTGTAATAAGTGTGCTGCTTTGTTGATGGCTTTGGCTTTTTGTGTCATTGTTTAGGTTTTATAAATAAAACCAATGGGGTTTTGATATATTGCAAAGCATTAGCAGTATCTGACAATACTTGGATTGATTGTTTCTCACACAGAATAATAGCACTTAGGTTAACTTCCAGTAAAAATATAACAGTTCATAATGTCTCCATTTCATCTGACATTAAGGTGTATGCTTGCATGTAAGCATGTATTTGGTCCACCCTGAATCAAAGCTCTGTAATTTACACTTAGTATCTGAAAAGTTAGTTTTTCTAAGGTGCTTGCACCTTTCCCATTGTTTTCAGTTATATAATAATTAGACCTTTGCTTTTAATTTAGCAGGAAAAGAATATGAGTTCAGAAGTATTTAGTTGCTAGTTAGTGCCTAGTGTTTAATAGGATTCTTGTCTGAGTTTAGAAAAGTCGCATGACCTTTATTGCACCATTTCTTAACTAATCACCTGCTTCACCTTCCTTCCCACCCCTCATCTTATGAAAGACAGAAATTTGTTTATCTCTTTTCATCAAGGAAAAGAAGTCATCTCAAATTCTTTCCTGGTAAAACAAAACTCTACTCTTTTTTTATGAGGGCTGTGCTTTATTATTTTTGAGATAAGCCTTTGAGAATTCTTTCTGTGGGTAGACCGTGTTCACCTGACAGAGGGAACACACATTTCTAGTGTATCAGGTTGTTCTGAAACTACGTGTGTTTTGAGGTAACATGAGGGAAGGATTTGGTCCATTGAGTCAAATCAGTTTCTGATTACTTTTCTTCTTGTGGAGAACCCATTGTGTTGTGTCCCTGCAATGCACTTCTGATAATTGACACACTGAAGAACCATTGGCTTGTTAAAGGGCAGATAGCTGAAGGACCAATAACTTTTTGCTCTTTCTCTTCCTCCCATCTACCATCCTAATAATTGCCATTAGGCTTCAAGATTCTGTATATGGAAGTGCCTTTATTGTTGGAGGAACAATAGTTGCTTTCAGCTATTCTAACATCTGAAACTGGGGCTCACAGTTGTCTGACTTTACTGTGATTGTTATCTAGATTGTTGTGCTTTTCAAAATTATTTCCTCTGCTCCTTTCTCCCCATTTTGACACTTTTATTCTGAATCTCCAGCAAGGCTGTGTGACATTCTGCCATTTCTTGTTGCTGTACAGAAAACATAAACATAGCTATGGCTTTCAGCTTTCTCTATTATCCTCAAAATCATACTACAGAATTTAATGTTTGGTGGTTTTTTTGCCGTGGCCTTTATGTACTATTTTTGGACTTATCTATAATCATCATCTACACTTTGTGGCAAAATGTATCCAGAAAGATGCTACATGTTTGAAAGACAAATGCTATCTTTCTGTAGAATCAGTATTTGCTTTGGCAGAAAAGAATAGATTATACATGATTTCTGGATGGATTAGAATTTTCATGAAAGCCTTCTGACATGACACAACATAACATTGATAGCTAAGGTACTGGAGAGTATAATGTCTTTTTTTCTTTCATTGTCTTTTAATAAGAAAAATACTGGCTTTGATTCTTTCCAAGGTCAAAAACTTTTCAAGTGACCTCTAAGAAAAAAATCATTAGGAGAGATTTCAGGCTTTTGGAAAAACTTTCTCTTATTCTAGGAAGAAAATTTCATTTGGAGTCAGAAGCAGAACATGGGCTCTTTTACAGTGCAATTACTTAATCAGTGCTTCTGAAGATTAACCTGAAATACTGCATAGCTGAACAAAGCTCATTTTTTCTTACAAAAACAAAGCTCCAGTAATTTAAACTTTAAAGTAAAGTATATCACTTTATCTACAGTGCAGTACTCTGCAGTCTCTAATTTCAATCAATAAGAATCTTAATATAATAAAAAATATATATTCTAAATTAGATTAAAAAAAATATAATTGTCAAAGGATATACTTTTAAGTTCATGTTTTTAGTCACATTATTTAGACTTTGGGGATATTTTTGGTATGTGTTTCACTTACTTGTTTGTTGTAAGATGTTTGTTGTCCCTAATGCCATTTCACTTAACAGTCCAGGTGATTTCCAGTTCAGTTTAAGTAAAGAAAAAGATTTTTCACAGTGTAACACAATTTTTTCAGCTTTTTTTTTTTTTTTTCACTGCGAAAAGAACTTGGAATTGAAAGCTGATATTTTTTTCTAATTGTAAACCTCACTGAGCTTTTAATGTTTTTGTAAGGTACCAAAAGTTATACTCTATGTATCAAAACTGGACAATTATTTTGTAAATTCACATTTAACTATGAGAAATTACTAATGTTCACAGTGTGATGTAAATGCCTGCCAAGAGACCTGGTCTTAAAAAGTAATGGTACCAACATTTTGTTGACTGATCTGCAAAGTTTGTGCCTACCCAGAGACTCATTGGGTATTCCAGAGTCACTGGAATTAATAGAAGATCTGAGGTTTTAACTGCCATGGCAGAGGAATCTTGAGGCACCCTGTTGTTTTATTTCTTTACAAGTTTCCGAGAAGTTTGCAGGATAGCACAGGAAAATCCTGTGGGAAGAATACAGGGGTATTCTTTTAATAGTTCATTGATCAGTTTTCAATTAGTTTGACAAATGAATTCTATATTCTTTTTCATTTTGTATTATTCTTCACATTTCTGAGTCTTTCTATTAAAATACAGAACAGCTACAGCTTTTAGGTATTTTGGTAAGCATTTTTTTCATAGTTCATACATAATTGTGCTTGTGTATGTTAGTAATAGAAGAAATAAAGAGCTTTTTTAGTTTGACAGACTGCTTGATTTATACTAATACTTAAATTTAAATGATACTTTCTATTTAAGATCTATATTGATAGAAAAATGAGTGTAAAGTGGGGAGGTGGGAAGGTAAGCTATTTCTTCCTCATTTATAATATCAGACAATTTTCAGCTTTATGATCAAATATTTTGTCTCAATTTATATTAGGCACTACAAACCTATATTAGGTTTTTTCTTACGAACTACATGAGACAAGCAGTCCTAGTGCATGTAATGACATGTGTGAAAAATAAATCATGCCTTAAAAATACATTGATAAATGTATTTCCCCTAAAGCATTTGTATATTTGACATTGTTGATATAATGTAAAATTCACAGAGCTAGTTGGTAACAGTTTTCCACTTTCTCTTTTCTTCCTTCCTCCTTCCCTCTTTCCCCTTCCTGTCTTTTCTGCTTGATAAGACACTGCCTTTCTTCCTGTGAAATCCCCTCAGGCTAGTGCTAATTCTGGAAGGAATTAAAAGTTTGAAATCGGTCAGAGAATTAATTTGCTTACAGTTTAACTTGTGTTGAAAGTTGTTGACATACGCAACAGAGCTGGTGAGATTTTTTCCTTTATTTCCTGTGAATAGAGACAGAATTTGTTGTTATGAAAACAGACAATTTCTTAAGATCCTGAGGTCAATGAGGTCACAGATTTAAAGTTTCTGAGCAGTTACTGGAATTTTATGTCAACTCCTAGACTGGCTAGTTTCAGTCATGGAATGTCTGAAAAAGTTGGTATTAAATTCAACAACTAAGCACCCCTCACTACTGGATAAGGATTTCTGACTGACAAACATTACAGTGCTTTTCAAACGAGATCTTTAGTCCAACAGGACCACCACTGCTTGTTTAATTCTGGTTTTGGATAATGAAACTCATTGTATAATGGGATTAATCACATTATTACCATCTTATTTAAATAGAATAGAACATTCCAGTGAGTAATTTCTTATAAGTAAATAATAATTAAAAATATTTCAAGGGATAATAAATATTTATGCGTTGTTCCCTATATGACACATAGTAAGTAATGAAACTGCTGTCTACAGTATAAGCTTGAGTGGCCTACTCTTTCTTTATGGAAATTAGAAGATTGTCCCCTTTATATGAAATTCAAAGTTTGTCCTATATTTGTGTGCAAATATTCAAGTTAATGCATTTGCAAGCTTAGCATTCCCTGAAAGTATTTTGACCACAAAATCAGAAAAAAAATTCACATTCAGTGAATATAAAGACCTTCCTATGCACAGACTAAAGAGTAGTACATCTTAAGTAATGGAAAAAGGTTTTCCCAGGGAAAACCTTTGTATTATAGGTGACTTTTTATTACATTTTCTTGAATTAATGTGCCTTATGATGGTAATTCAAATACTAGAACAGCTGCTTTTCAGATGTAGAGTAGTATTATGACTGCAAGCAGTTACTTAAAGTTTGCTTCGCTTTTTTATTTTCCATAGAAATCATAAAAAAATACAATGAATAGGGACATCAACTGGCTATTCAGTCAAGGCTGCTTTCATTCTCCGCCAAATCAAGGTCAGTCATACCAAATTCATTCCAGGCAGATGTCTGTCTTACCCAGGTTTCTTTTGGTTTTTTTAAAAACAGTGGTTTAAATTATTTTTATTTTACAGATAATGTATTCTAATACTTTTTTGAAAGAACAAGAACTAATTAAGAGTAAAAATTTAAAATCACAGTTCTCTAAAAAAAAGTCCTGCATGTCCATTCATTCTTCAGCTGTGTAACTTATTTCTGATTTCATGTTCCCCTTAAAAACGGTTGCTGAAATATTCTGATATACCATGATTTCAGGAGTCAAAGCTGCTGCATTTGAATGAGAGGCGATTATCTTTTACTTTATAACCTAGTGCTTTTCTTTTACTTAGATGGAATAAATTTTTTGGCAAAATTCACTAAGATTTCACTGAAGTCATGATGTAACTCTGAGGACCTGAGGCAACCTGGGTGCTTAAATTCTTCATTTTTATTGGTCTTGGTGGGATTTAGACTCCTCCTGAAGGACAGGTTCTGTGCAAACATATGCTGTATTTCTCACTTCTGTACCTCACCTACTGAACACTTCAAAATATGCAAGATTATGCATCTGAACTCACAAGGGGATCGATCTAGAATGCTGTACAGCTTAACTGAGCTGGGACTAGTTACCAATGGAGATGGTAGGAAAGCATCAAACTCAAGTGCACAAATGTTCCCTTCCTGTAGAGATCGGGGCCTCCCCACTATGGAAAGAGATCCCCCTACTCACACAGTCTAGCTGGGAATGTGGCAATACGGAACAGGAACAACTGGAAATGAGTTGGAGCTCTCTTTGCAGGGATATAAGCTATAACCTTAAAAAAAAATCTGAAAATGTCAGCCTTGTAACAGGTGTTTATAATGTCTTTCTAAACATACGGATGTTTTTAAGGATTTCTCCTGAAGGACCTATCTATATAAATTACTCCCATTGCACAAGACATTTCCTAAACATTCTTGAATTGCTGGGTTCATCTCCATCTCTTTTCTTCAGGGGATCATTTTCTCGATGAAAATTGCATCTGTCAAAAGACAAAAAGGAAGAATCAAACATTCTAATGGACTTTTATGTACCACATGCATATTTTTTTTAAGTAGGATGGCATCTTTTGCCACTGCTGACTTTTCTGCTAGAAATTGTAGCATATCTCCTTGTAAGCTGAAACTTTGTATTTCAGTTTCTACACTCAGCTCTTATGAACAGCAAAAAAACCATATCTTTATTAGTCCAATAGAGTGAGAGTGCTGCAATTGCTACTCAAAAGAACACAAAGCTCAGTGTTTGAAAGGGGCATAAAAACTCCTGTATTCCTTTGCAAGGTTGGATTGTGCTCAGTACACATGAATTGTCCAAAGCAGCAAGTAAGAATGAATCATCAGTTTCTTATCATGAAGAACAAGAGACCAGGAAATGGATTTTTATCACTTCCAAATACAGAGACAGTTTTAAAAAAGGTGTTACTACACCCTGAAATACTTAAATGTGAAGCTTTTATTCCATGTTTAGCTCTCATCAGCTCTAATGGTACTTTTTGATGGATTGTTTTTATTAGTAAATACAAAGTTCCACTGCTAAAAATAGTCCAAGCAGCCTGAACAAGGAGGTTTTTTTTAAGTCGATTACTACAAAGAGACATTTCTCTAAAAGCAAAATCTTTAAGTTTCTGTAGTTTTTTTGCATGAATAAAAGGTAAATTGTATGTACACTGCAGTTTCAGAGAATCATTTTTATGAATTAAATCATATTCATTTTCATTTGAATGAAGTTTTATGTTCTCCAAGTTTGGAAACAAGACAGAAATTGATAAAAATCAACTATGAACACGTTTAATATTTAAGAAATTTACGGGCTTAATGTTTGATAATCACATTTAATATACTCTGTACTTATCTTCATTACATATCTATATATAGTTCAAGGTCAGGTTGGGTGGGGGCTTGAACCACCTGGTATGTTGGAAGTTGTCCCTGCCCATGACAGGATATTTGGAACAGGATGATGTTTAAGGCACCTTCCAACTCAAGCCATTCTATGATTCTATAATATTTTTGTAAATTAAAAGGTAGAATAAAATACTCCTGCAAAAATATTAGTGGACTGTCATGGGCTTACCTCATAGAAATACCTCATAAGAAAATACAACCTTATGTCCATACCAAAAAAAATGTAGAACTTTACAAGATATAGCTTTAAATATACAATTACCGTGTGTGATGCAGACTTTGAATCATTGACAATTATTTTGATGTAACTTACAGAGTCGCTGAATCAAATGTATTTGCAGTACCACACTAATTACAAAGATGGTGCCATGCATTCATGGGTAAATCTGTGTTTTACTGGTTGCCTGTAGATACATTTTTACTCTTTATAACTTCATGCTTTGTAAATTAGACTTTTTAGAATGAAAGTTCAAAACGTTTTTCAAAGACAGTGTTTGTCAAAGTGATACAATAGACATAACCTGTAAGCAGTATTATAAGTGTCTTAGTAGCGTTAGAGCACGTGAATGCATTCTTCTGAATTCCCCTGGAGAACTTGAAAGCATCAAGGCTTTGGCTTTGGTCTGTAAGAATCTTCACCCATTCACTCAGTTTGGACTGTGGCTGAGGGTGGGCAGCTGAGATTTGGGCACTAGAGTGCATGGAATTACGCGTGGCCATCTGCCCCTTCTATTCCAATAATATGGTCATTGTTTTCTCTCATGAGGACAGACACAAGCCACAGTCACACTCTGCTAATGCAAGTAATTCTGCAAACACAAATGCATGATCATTCATGTACATGGAACTGATGCAAAAAAGGTTCCAAGATGCAGATTGTCTCCATAGAACAGCTACTCCAAAAGTTTATTCACCGTGGAAGAGAAATTAATTTATGCACATTTTAATGACAACAGGGGAACACTGTTTTTATACATGACAACTTACAGCTATGTTGAAGATGGCTTGTGTTCCTAGAAAGAAAGAAATTGTGTAAGGATACAATCAAGTAGTGAGTGGCCTGTGGCCTTGTGGTTGCCAGGTACAAGTTGGTGTGGGTTTCCATAGAGAAATTAGATATTTGCATAATAAATAAAGAACATGAGCCCCACATGAATTCCACATGAATGTCTTGTTTACCTTTTATTTTTTTAATTCCAATTATTTTCTGAGTCAGACTCAAAATTTTAGTGGTTTGAATGCTCGTAGCTCTGGCAGCAGAGCTTTATATTTGCTAGTCTCATGTGGCCTAACATTCAGTCCATGAGGCAGAAGAGCTCTGAAGCTGAGCCAGGAATCTTACTGTGGAAATTAATCAGACTTGGTCAACAACTTTTGTTTCTAATGTGGAACACTAAGAAGCTTTTTTCCATTAATCTCACCCTTTTAATTTTGGCACCATTTTGTCTTTTCTTTTGCCTGTATATGTATAGTTGTAACATTTAACTCTGTTTTTCTTGTGTGAATCAAGCCATAGGAGCAGATTTTCTCCTTACAACTCACCTACCAGATGTGAGACTGCCCAAGATCTTTATGCAGGCAGTGACCAGTAACCCATTGCTGACCTTTGCATTGCAGGACAGTGCTTTCTCCGCTTGGCCACACTGCTAGTGGATCCAGAGATACATAGGAGGGGTTTTAAGAGCTTTAGAGCCAGGTGATACTTAGTCTTCTGAGCAGAAACTGGACTGTCAACTGGAGGCAGTAGCCTTGAGAGCCCTATGAAGGATTCACTCAGAGTTCTCAAGAGCTTTAGCAAGATATTCTGCCCAGGACCAGTTGATGCTGCTTTCATCCACTAGCTTTAGTTGCCCTCCACACAGAAAATATATTTCAGTTTCCTCCTTTGACTTCATCATTTATTCTCCTCCCTTCTCAACTTAACCTCTCCTTTTCTTCCTTAAATGGACTCATGCACAAATAAACACCTAAGTATTTTAATATTGGTATTATCGTGATTATTTAGCCATATGCTGGAGTCACCTTGTGGCCTCTGTTTATATGTTAGCCCTATATATGTGGTTTAGAGTTTTAAATTTTCAAGTGCAACAGGATGAATCTTTCCATTGCTATTTCTACTACATCATTTTATATGCATCAAATATATTTGGTATGGTATATCAAATTCTAAGTAATTTAGGGATTGAGATATTATGTGCTGATCTTTGATTATTAAACCTTGCAAAGCTGGCAAGACTTCCAGCTTAAGTGGGCTCATTATACCACAATAAAAGGATATATTATAAGGCCAAAGATTAACTGAAGTAGGGATATTGGCATAATTTTTGTGGCAAAATCTTTGACAGCACGAGTGTGTGATCACAATATGTTTGTTTATCAGCCAGGAAGAAAAAGTATACTTCAAAATAAGAAACACTACCAGTTGTAGCTAGAATATTTGGAAAGTAATTGTTGGTATAGATAGAATTTTAATGTGCTTCCTCAAACTTGCTTCTTGATGAAACCTTCCTTTCAGGAGGTTTTATTTTATTATATATTATATAATAATATATTTTATATTATTCTATATTATTATCTCTCAGTCTATATTTTTATATATCAGGTTTTATATTATTATTATTAGATATAAGTCCTTACTTTTATGTCTGAATTTCTGCTGGTTTTAAATTGACAGGTTAAACCCCCAGACCTGATGCACCTTTAGCTACAATTCCTTTACCTGTTGGTCTATATGTCTCAGACAGCTGGTTCTGTTGTCCTGAGAAATATGCTGGTTATTACTAGGACATTATTTCTTAAAGATCTAACATTTCTTAGAAAAATGGTGAAATATGTTCCATAAAAATATTTTATGAGTTATATGTAAATGTGTAACCTGAATAATCTTATAAGCATGAAATCTGTCAAGATTTTGAGCAACTGTAAAACTGTAAAACTGTTGCCTTTGACTTCAGACAGATGTACTCCTTCTTTTCCATTCCATTCCATTCCATTCCATTCCATTCCATTCCATTCCATTCCATTCCATTCCTTTCCATTCCATTTCCATTCCTCTAACCATAAAGTCATGAACATTCCTTCTGTCTTCAGATTAATTCTCTTATCTGTAATTGATTTATTTCATTAATTGATATTCTCCTGCATTGAGATAAATAGTGAAATACATGGTGTTGGTCAGAAACAGAAAAGTATACCACTAGAGTAATTTGGGAGCAGATCCGTTTTTCCTGGAAGTCCAGTGCCATCAATGTTATTAAGCCAGCAATGAGTTAAGTGGTTTTCATTTAGGTTGATTTATGTATAAAATCTGAAAAAATGGTGTTCATATTTTCACACAAGAAACAATCTCAGTCTTTGAGATCTGTTTAATAAATTCAAACTGGTTTTTAAATTGCTTGTGAAAAAAAAAAAAACAAACCAAAACAAAAAACCTAGAGAAAGAATATAGTAGTGCCTAGTCTGAAAAATAAAAAAAGTTTATGAATACTTTCACTCTAGAAACAGACACCATGAATACTACCCTACCAGAGATAGCGCACAAATCTGTGAAGTGAAACAAGAGTCTGCAAAACCTACACATTTAGAATTTTCCTCCTCTTTCAGAAAAACAATGAATGCTTCATGTGTTAACTCCATTTATATTTTACCTCATATAGGCAAGTTTGTTGGGGTTATTTTGCGGTTGTATAAGATGTTTTGAGAAACTGTCAGTGTAATTGAACTGAAAACTGATCAACACTCAGTCAAAACTCAGGTCTGCACTTCTTATATTATACATTCCCTGGACACTCCTATTTTCTCTTTGCTGCCTTTTTAATTTGACTCCTGCAGGCCAGCTGGGCATGAGGAGCAGGCTGAAAGAGTGTGTGTAGCAGAGCTGATGGCTCACCAGGAGACTTTCCATTGCTTCAGAGGTTAGGGGCAGGTCTCAAGAATGTGGGTCTGAATATAAAATGTAAAGAGCATGTAAATTCTTATAAAGCCTTTCAAATAGTCTGCCTAGTGTTCCCCTCTAGGTAGGTAATTGCAGTTTATTAGAGGGGACCAATTTACTTATTTCTGTCAGGAGATAGAGTGGGATCAACATAGCAAAGTATAATTTATTGAAGGTTAAACTACCTATCAATTGTTTATGTGGGTTGTTTTTTTTTTTTTATCCACCATCCTTCTTTGACATGGAACAGTATGAGCCTTATTTTCATGTCAGAACAACTGAGAAAGAGAGAGAGATGCATGCTTAGGGATATGTAAAGTTTGTGAATAGCAGTTCCATATTTTCAATCTCAATTCAGTATTTAATCATTAAATGGTCTTCCTCTCTTCTCCACTGATACATTTCTAAAAGGTATTTTATCAGTCTATGATCACTTGCTGATTGAACAATAGAGAACATATCAGGTGAAAACCATGGATATTTAATTTCACACCAGTAGACAACATTACAGGAAAGAATCTGCTTCTGAAAGACAAATCTTGCTTATATCTACTAGTACTTTAGCAGATGGCTGACATCACTTTTGCTTGCTTTTTCAAATAATTATGTAGCTAGGTAATCACTGTATAAATCAAAGAATGAACTAAACTGAAAGAAGATCTAAGGATCCACATGTACATACTGCAATGAATAATCATTATGTGCTCTTTATAAAGCCCCATCTGCTGTTAGGTTGCTACTGCCAGCAAATTTTATTGCAAATACTACTTTTATAAAACACCTAATCCACTACCTTCAGTATTAATTCCAAGAATTATGGTACAGAAGTATATATTATGCAATTCAGAATATATTTATCATGAAAGTTACACTATATCTGAATGCATCTTAACACAGAACAGGCAGAACAATAAAGTAAACATCTATCTCCTGGTTCACAGGACTGAACTAAGAATAAAAGTGATACATTGCTGGTGTATTATTTCTGCATAAATAAAATAATCCCTGTAAAAATTCAATCTCTGTAAAAAAAAAAAAAAAAGAAACAAAAAACTTTAATCATCCAGGAAATATCTACTTAGTTATATCTTTGTGAGTAAAGGGAGTATAATAAAGCCTTATGATTTTAAGCAGAGAGACCTTAATGGGAAAATACCTTTAATATTATTGAATACTTTTGTAACATCTTTCTAGTAAAAAAGCCACTCAGTTAAATTGCTTCTATGAGGGAGGTCCCATTTAGTTTGAAATTTTATTTGATATGAAAAAGTATGTTATACACAGCTAATGCTCAAGTAATCATGAGGTAGAGACCTCATTATTATCTCACTAAATTTCACTGGTCAGGACAGGACAATTTAAGTATAAACAATATTATTATTTTAACCAAATTTCAGAATTGTATTGTCTATTGAATTTGTTTTTTTTATGAAGCATTCACTGTTAAGATGCTACTGCTGATGATCAGCCTTTTTAGAGTCTTGCTAAATACCTATCCCTTATTTTCTTATCCATCCCTAAAGTTTTTCTCTTGGCAAAATTCCATTTCCAGTTCAGTTTCCTAAATTTTACAGTGTAGCTACATGCATTCTGTTAGGACATAGCTGTCTTTTTGGATGAATAAATCAGTTTTATATTGTATTTTATAGGTACCTCAGTAGTGGTTTTGAGGCTGTATGACCATCAGCATCAGTAGGAAAGATACTTGTGTTAGGATCCATCCTAACTGCACCATGTGTTATGCTGTAGGAAGCTGAAAGAATGGTTAAATCTATGTATGTTTAACAGGAGTTTCAGATAGCAGAATAGCAATAACTGCATAACATTTTCAGTCCTCTGTGTAGGTTTGAATTTCGGAGTGATGTGTGCTCAACTTCTGCCATTATTGCACATTTGTGGTAGGCCTGTTTGCATAGGGCTTGCAAATAAAAACAGCGTGTTTTGGTGGGGAAACAAGGTGGAGAAATGACAGTGCCCCCTTGGTCCCCAAAGTTTAGAGCTACCAGAAAATAGCTGATCCTCACTCGCCTGTGTTGACAACGTTCCATTAAAATACTTCTCCAACAGGAATTGGATGGCATGAACACACAACCGTGCTAAACCCTGCATCATTACAAGCCAACAGTCCTGGGAGGAATACTATTCCACTTACCTGAAATATAGTGAATGTCTTTCCTCTGAGGTGATGCACTTAGCTTGCCAAAAATGTGCTGAGCATCATGCTTATATTAAACATTATGCTTATACTATTTCTGCCCTCTCTATTAAAACCTAGAGCTTTGTAGGCACTAGGGAGTTTTCTATCTATATGATTTTCCATATCTGTTGGATAAATTAGAGATCCAAATGCAAAATTTAGAGCTCATAAACATTAGATGGATTTGTGAGTGACAATCCCTGGAGGGCTTTAGGTCCATAAACTAATGAGACATAAATATAGTGGAGTAAGGAAGGGTATTTTTATCTGTGATGTACAAACTAGTTCCAAATTTGTTCAGGCCATTACTGGAAAACTGTATCCATTTTCCTAACATCAGCATTACAAAATTTTGCAAGATAATTAACATCCTTAGGAATACATTATGAATTAGAATTATAAGGGGAAAGTGATTTGGCATCCTCTTTTAAAACTTTGTAGTCATAAAATGAGTAAAATAGGCATAGTTTTCCACTAATTGTCATAGAAAGTCTTAGAGTGGGAAGGGAATCATACCTTCAAGTGTGAGGCATTAGCAGTTTGTGACTCATGGCATCCCTGTTAGTGAAGGGAAAGGCATGTCACAAAAGCAATAATGATTTTGCTCTATGTCATGCCACAAGGTAGCAGTGTTGTGGTACAATCTTGGTAATTTTCTGATGCAAGTCACTGAGCATGGAATCAGTTCTGTTTCTATCAAAATCAATAGAAATTTTGCTGTTGACTTCTGAAGACTCTTTCCAATACAACCAGTGAAACCTCACTTAAATACTTTTTTTGCAATGTGTCAATTAGTATCACTATCCCTACTACATAATATTTCATTGAGTCAGTATTGGACAAATGATCAAACAGAGAACAGAAAAAAACTTCTAATCAATGCAAAAAAGTATAACTTGATTTTGTTTTTCTCTGTTCCTGCTTTTTTCAAGTATCTGTGAAAATAAAAATTACCACCAAAAAAGTGGGAATGTGATGAAAGTGACTAGTAGGGTCATTAAAGTCTCTTTTTATTCCATCAGTAAAAATTTGAGAATACTGTTCAGGCAAGCAATTTTCAATATATGCCTTTTTATTAGCTATTTTTTCTATTTTTGAAGGCATGTGTAATTAGATATGGAGTTTTTTTATTCTGAAGATCAAATATTATGGAAGATCAATTGTTGTCTGGTGAAAAGGAAAATTAATTCTATTTTTTCTTTTTTTATGGTTTGAGTTGAAAAGGGACATTGATGATCATCTCATTCCAATCCCCTGTCATGGACAGGGACACCTTTCACAAGACCAGATTGCTCAGAGCCACAACCAGCCTGGCCTTGAACATCTCCAGGGATGCAGCATCCACAGAACTCCTGGGCAACCTGTCCAGTGCCTCGTCACCATCCCAGTAAGTAATTTTTTCCTAGTATCTAATCTAAATCTACTCTCTTTCAATTTGAACCCATTCAGCCTTGTCCTTTCACCACCTATCAGCTCTTGCAGATAGTCTTGCCCCATCTTTCCTGTAAGATCTCTTCAAGTTCTGGAAGGCCACAATTAGGTCATCCCAAAGCTTTTTTTCCAGGCCAAACAATCCCAATTCTTTCAGCTTTTCCTCATAGGAGAGATGTTCCATCCCTCTGATCAACTCAGTGGCCCTCCCCTGGAGTTGTTCTAACACAATTTCATCTATTGTAGTTTAATAAAATAACAAGTAGTTATTTTTAACTCAGTAGCAACGTTGTTTTTTTTCTAGATGGAGCCTTTTTTCCTGGGTTTCTGGATGTTGAGGGCAATTCATTTTCACTGGAGGTGAAGAGACTTACTGTTTCAGCTTCTTTCGTGTTCATGAATAGTGTAATGTGAAGAGAAATGTTCAGGATTATTAGTGTACACAGAGACACATGGATGAAAAAAACGTGTTAGGGGTTTATGACAGAAATAAGAAGTATTATAGTGAAAATGCTAAGGCCTGCCAATTGCCATCATTCTACCAATATACAGACAACAAAACTTTATGGTGTGGTCTACAGATTTTTATTGGCATGAAATTAATAGTGTAAATTACACAAAAGTGACAAAGTGAAGAAGGATTAAAGAAGATCCAGACAGATGGTGCAGCCTGTCTTCTGCATGGAAATTCTCCACACATACGGGATAGTAAAGGTGAATGAAGAAGCATTTATCAATCACTTTCAAGGTTGTTTGTTATCATACCCTTATAAGAATATGTTTTCCATTTTTTTTGTTTTTCTGCACTATCTGACACTTTTGGTCTGAAACATTCAGATGGTGACAATAAAAGTCTATAAAAGGTGAAATTATGTGGAAAATTATCCATACAGATCATTCTCATTTGCCAAAATGACAAATCTTTTGCTTCCAGGGACCATAAGGAAATGTTGGTTTGACTAGATATCAAATAGCAATGAAATTGAGAACTGTTTTGTCATGACACTTTACAACATCCATTATCTACACATTTTAAATCACATATGGTGTCTCTCGCCACCCTTGTGAAAACAAGCTCTTCTCTGAATCTCAGTGCATCAGAGGAGAGTCATAGTACTCTGACACGCTAAATTAAATTAGGATTATCTCTGTACCAAACATATGCAAACAATAAGCAACAAAAGGACATAAGAGGTAAACAATACTCCCTCTGCTCACTACTGGGAGACCACTTTGGCACCAGGGTTTGGACTAAAATGAGGTGAAAAATTCCAGATGTGTTTATACAAGTTTCTCTGCTAGGTGAAAGGAGGGCAGTGAGGAGTGAAAGCTAAGGGTAATAGGTGAATAAAAAAGAAAAACAACTTGGACAAAAATACATGGGCAGGACAGAAAGAGAGTGAAGACAACATGTGGAGCAGAACGTTAAGGGGAGGTGTAGTGGGTTGACCCTGGCTGCACACCAGGTGCCCACCAAAGATGTTCTGTCATGCCTCTCCTCAGCTAGACAGGCTAGGAAAAACATGCAAAAAGGTTCATGGGTCAAGATAAGGACAGGGAGCCATCACTTACAGATTATCATCACAGGCAAAAGTTTGATTCGAGGAAATTATTTTAATTTTTTACCAAGCATATCAGAGTAGGATAATGATAAATAAACACAAATTTTAAAATACCTTTCTCTCATCCCTCCCTTCCTCTCAGAAACCACTTCACTCCTGATTTTCTCTGCTTCCTCTTCCCACTGGCCTGGAACTGGCTGCACCACAGGGTTTCTACAGGGTCACAGCCTCTTTCAGTCATCCACCTGTTCCAGCATGGGGTCCTTCATGGGCTGTAGGGACACAGCTGTGTACCCATGATCCTCACCAGGGGCTGCAGGGGAATCTCAGCTCTGGCACCTGGAGCACCTCCTCTCCCTGCCTCTGCACTGACCTCAGTGTATGCAGAGCTGTTTCTCGCACATATTCTCACTCCTCTCTGGCTGCTGTTCTGCTGCAATTTCCTTTCTCCCCTCTTAAAAGAGAGGCATTGCCACCGATGCTGATGGGCTCAGCCTTGGCGAGTGACAGGTCCGTCTTGGAGCTGTCTGGCATTGGCTGTAATGGACACAGAGGAAGCTTCTAGAGGCTTCTTGCTGAACCCCTGAAGTCTCCCTGCTGCAAAAACCCTGGCATGAAAACCCAATACAGGAGTTTTTAATTGACCTAGGCATTAAAAGAACTTAAAAATTGTCAGGAAGTGAAGGGGCAGGGTGATAAAAAATATCTGCATTTTTTTATCTGCCATTACTTAAACGGTTATCAATATGGTCTACACATAGACTGTGTCATGGTCCTGTGATCCCACTGGGGTTCAGGTGGCCTAATCATTGTGACACATCAGAACAGCCAGTGTGTGCACATAAAACCCTATCACAGGGCATATGTGGAATGGGAACAAAGATAGGATCAGCCATAGAGATATACTTGGCACTGCATAACTATTTTTTGTTTATTGAAACTTGACCCTGCAAAGGATCTGGCTTTTCATTACAGCTGTTTTTTTCTGGATGTAACAACATGTATGTTCAGTTAAAGATAACTGGATCCTCTATGTTCCTCCCTGCAAGAATTCATTACAGAAGACTTATAGAGCAACCCCAAAACTTGGCTGTGCACACCAATTCAGGGACAGACAGATGGCTAAAAGCGAAAGAACCACATTTTCATCAGGAAAACTCCTGATTTTAAGTTTAGTGTAATTATCCTAATCTCCTTTTAAGAGCAGTGATCTTAGTTTTTTATGCATTTTGCCTGTCTCAGGTAACAGGCACAGATCAGTTTTTTTCTTGTTTTCTTGACAGAAATATGCCAAATTTGTAAAGTAGAAGAGGAAAATAAAAAAGTACAACTTTAATTAAATACTAAAGTACATTTAGTTTCTGGTTTTTTCTTAGTCAGTCACACAGTCTCCTTTTCTCTAGCATATTCTCTCTCATTTTTATTATAATAATTATTTTTATGTGTGTATACACATTTTTACAAAGAAATTTTTACAAAGAAATATATTAAAACTAAGCATACAAACACAGTGGCAATGTTTAAACAGTGAATTATAACACTGAGTTTTGCACCAGTGTAGCCCAATGAATTTAACTTACTCATGGGAGACAGTTCTTCAGAAAGTGCATGTGGAGAATATTGCTTGGTAGGAGTCTCAAAACCAATTTATTTTATAAAATTATATTTAAAAATAATCATACAGTAGCCCTGTGTTTTTAAATAATATAATAATACAGAGCATTTATTGAAGACTCTATATCAAGTCTTGCTTAAGAAGATGTGAACTGTGAGTTGCTGCTTTTGTTGCTCCTCAGTTTTGTCACAATTTCAATTCTCACCCTAATATCTCTGTATCTCAGTAAACACTTCCTATTTATGTCTGGACAACTCTATTTTCTTCACTGGGCTTCTTCCATAAATAAAATGGATGATCAGCTGTAGCCAATCAGTAGAGCAGAACTGATCACAGTGGGACTGCGAAAGGTTGGTTAGCTGAAACTGATCACCTATTAGTCAGGAGAGTAGGTCTTGTTGGCAGATACATATTATTTTACTATCTCTGTCAGACTGAACATGCAGATCTCATTGCTAGCTGGGTAGGGGTCTTCAAGACAATTGATGTGGCTGAAGAAAATAGTACTGACTTGATAGATAAAATCATTCTTCAAAGTACTGTAAATGAGGTCTCTTGATAGACTGACATGCAAAGACTTGTTAAAAGCTTTGGATTTGTATGAAATCCAAAACAGAATTCCTGACACTTTCAGGCATCAGACTCCCCTGAAATTTGGTTTGGTTTACTTAACAACATATTTGAAGGATGGCAGGATCCTGACACAAAAGGTTTGTGTGTTTGTGTTTGTGTGTGAGTGTGTGAAGTTGCTAACAGAAACCTGTTCTTCTCTGTTTACTGAGTTGTTATCACTCTGAAAGGCAGAAGCATAATCAGAAAAATATTCTACAAAGCATAAAAAGATTTTGCTGGCAGAATTATAAAGGACAGGCAGCTCTTTTTCACAGGGAACCCCTAGGATATTGCATGGTATGGAGCAGGAAAGGATAAGTAGTATTTACCTGTGAATCTGATAAATTCTTTTCAATTTCTAGTCTCCCTTTATTTAATCTTCTGGGAAAGTCAGTTCTTTGGAAAATGGGAAACCTGTCTGTGACAGAGCTTTTGATTGTTCCCCTGTGGGGAAAGTCAACTTTTGTTTCCCAATTTTGACTGTATTCATGTCTGATAAGAATCTGAATTCTCTTACCAGAGACTTACCAGAGACAACATATTTCTATCAGTAGAGAGAAAGGGAGACCCTCATTCTGGATGATCTTTGAACTCGGGGCTGACCTTTTTCTTGTTTTCTTTCCCACTCCTCTTTTACTTAACTATTCAACACAAAGTAGCAATTCACTTTACTGAGAAGCTGATTTAATCCCCTCTTTCATTCAACCTGCCAATCTTTCCTCAAACTCACTAGCTGGTAGCTTTTTGGCCTTAATTTGAGATTGAGTGTATGTAATCTCCTCAAACCTCAAGCCTAGCATTTTGCACTGAAGCAAACCAGTGTTCAGCAAAACTCAATACACCTTCCTCCTCAGTACCATTCCTCTTCCTTTTAAATAAGGTAATTCTAGTTAAAGGAAACCCCAGACATGGTGCTGGTCTGGATATGAAGGATCATAGGCTGCAGGGAAAGGAAAAGCAGCAGGAATAGTATACTACTATGCAAAGACAAAAGTCATCTGAACCTCTCCAAGATTTGTAGAATTCCCATGGGATGTAAAGGGCATAGGAGGAGAGAAAAACCCTTCTATTTTTCTTTTGTAACAAAATTTAGTTCCTTAAAACCTCTTTCCCACTGTGAACAGAAATATCCAGTTTGTGCTGCATGAAGCATACGCCCTGCAGGACCAGAAATCTTTTGGCAAGAACAAGCTGGATAAGAAGCTTTGATGCATGATGTAACTAGCAGTTGTACAAAGTAGGCTAAATTGACAAAACCTCAACTTCAATAAAAAAATCTGAATATTTAAAATATTACCTTGCAATTTCAATAATATTACGTTTCATCTTAGTCACCAAAAATACATAAAATACTTTTACATGCTTCATTTTAGAAATGTGATTAGTTTTTATGAGCACAGTTTTATATCTTCAACTCACTGGGTTTTTAAATCGTAAGTCGCAGTAGTAATTTTGCCACTTGTCAAAAACTTGAGTAACTTTTTTCAAAAGTAGGTTTTTGGCCTGGTATCTGTATGGAATAACACAAATACAAAGAAAAGTTTGAAGACAGTACAAAAAAAAATAAAGGATTTCTCATTATTACAGTTAATGCTCTGATATATATTTGAGTATTTTAATTTAAACTTGGGACTTGGGGGACATTTCTAGATATTTTTTCATTGATTGGTATTGGCAAGAAAATTCATAAGATTCTGAAATAATTCTTAAGGTAAAAATTTCCTTTCTGCAGTGCTCTCTAAAATCTCAGCAGCCATTCTGTACAATTTTGTGAAGAAATATAAGGATAATAATGAAATTCTCTATTCCTCTAGAAAGGTGTAAACCCTCATATGACATATCTAAAAGTCCTTTTCAGTTACTCTCTGGTCCTGGAGATACCATAAGCCCATTATTGTGTATTTTTTTAATGATAAAATTGCCTAACCAGTGAAATTCTGTCCCTATGCGTGCCTATGACTACGTAAGCCTGAAACATTATCAGACTTTATTAAAATACTTTTTACTAGGAATATAATAAGCAGAAGAAGAGCTTTGGGCTTCCTGCTTGAAAACTCCAATAGATATTTTAAAGAACATCTGATGGACTAACCCCAAGAGACAGAGGAAATGCCTTCCCATTTTAGCTAAAGGTAGGTAGATAATTCATTTGTAGTCTCTCATACCTTCCTGAAGGGTTCTAAATTTACCAATCCTATTTTACATGCCAATTCTAACTCCTGTAATAATGAAGTTAGAAGAGTCCCTTAGCCTTGCTCACTGAAACTATTTTACTTTACACAGAATAATTAAAGATATACTGGGATACAGAAGAGAAGGAGAAAACCAGTGAACTTGCTAACCAGTGGGAAGTACAGTTGCATAGAAATGGTTTTTTCTTTATTCAGTTAAGGTTTGCAGATTTTAGGTTAAGCGTTAGCTCAGTCTGGGAGAGGAATCCACAACTTTGTCATGAAGACATTGCCCCAAACACCTCTGACTATGCAATCTTGTGGGTTTTTTCTTGCACCTAGCTGCCAGGGAACAGCAAGGGCAGGCTGCTCCGAAGGGAAGGATTGCTGGGTGTAGAGTGCACCAAGATCAGCCTTGTTAGGTAGCACCTCCCCTTCCCCTGTCCTGCCTAAACCATAACCACCAGTGGTGGCAGTGGTGACCTGGTGCAGTTTACTCTGGACTTTGGGGGACAGATGGCAGCACGGTAGCCAAGAGCTGTCAGCAACAGTGACTCAGATGCTTTGCTGGTATTCAGATATGGTTCTAAGTCAATCATTTCATCCCATAAACAGCAGACAGCCCAGGGCCTGCTGACCTCTCTGGCATGGTAGCGGGCTGCACACCAGGCTCTCCCCTTGAGCAGGGATGCCTCCCAAGGTTGCTCTTAGAGTTGAGACATTTCTTGCCACAGCAAATTCTTAGTGAATGATAGCATGCTAAACTTTAAAATCTTAGTAAGTGATATAAAGGATTGACTGTGCACATAAAACCTTTAAGACATAAACTGTTAACCAAGTCATGGCAATGTACCTGAAATTTGGAAGAAAAAAGATCTGTGCTGAGATCCTGATTAGTATAGACTACAAATTCATAAACTGATCTTTTTTCCTATGCTTTATAATAGCAACCCATTCCAAACATATTAGTTGAGAAAGCCACAAGGGTAAGCACTAAGTAACAATAAAATCTGAACAGTGAGAGCTACTGAGAACTACTTAACAGATGATCACAGAATCACAGAATATGCTGAGTTACAAGGGACACACAAAGATTATCAAGTAAAACTCCTGATCCTGCACAGCATCATCCCCAAGAACCACACTGTGTGCCTGAGGGTGTTGGCCAAACACTTCTTGAATTCTGTCAGGCTGTGACCACTTCCCTGGGGAGCCTGTTCCAGTGCCCAACCACCCTCTGGGTGAAGAACTGTTTTCTAATATCCAGCCCAAACCTCCTCTGACACAACTTCAGGGCATTCCCTTGGGTCTTGTGACTGGCCACCACAGAGAAGAGTTCAGTGCCTGCCCTTCTTCTTCCCCTCACGAGGAAGCTCCCCTCAGCCTCTTCTCCTCCAGACTGAACAGACCAAGTGACAGCAGTCGCTCCTTATACAGTTTTCCATCAAGATCCTTCACCATATTTGTTGCCCTCCTTCGGAGAAGCTATAATAGTTTAATATCTTGTATTGCAGTGGCCAAAACTGCACACAATATTCAATGTGGGGCTGCACCAGTGCAGAGCAGAGAGGGACAATCCCTTCCCTCCCTTGACCAGCTGGCAATGCTGTGCCTGATGAGCTGGCAAAAGGAAGTTTTTAGGAGGAGGTGGATGGAGAAAAATTAGGTGACTTAACCTTTTTTTCAAAAATTAGCATGACTAACATAATCAACATGTACATTAATGCCACTTTAAATGCAATAAAATTGCTATTAATACCTATTATTATGGTAAATATATTTTAAAACTCACATTATACACCTGTGTTTATGAGTAGACTTACCGTCTGTGGGCTTTAATATCATGTTTATACTTTTTAATAATTACTACCAGTGTAACACTGTTAGGCAGTGAAATAGTAATAGACTTCTGGCAATGGATCTTAAACCTTTAATTAGCTGTAGTTCAGAAAAAAAAAAAAGAAGTCATAAAGTTTTGAGAGATCAAGTACTAAACCAAGTTAGTGTTAGTCAAAGTAGTCCTCATTTGTGTGTGGAATATAGGATGAAACACTTAAGAAAGATCCATGGAGTCTGGTATTTTATCTGCAATGCAATCTAGCATCATACTTTAAAGAAAGTAAAAGAACCCCTTATTGAAAAATTATGAAGTAATTTTCCCTTTTGGAAAGTTTTATTCTTCTTTCAGTTGAACTTCACATGTTCCATAAAATATGAAGCTTATCTCTCTTCAGAAAAAGTGATTAATCTTACCTAATGCAAGTACAGTAGTTATCACTATCTATATAAGTTTCTAATCCTTTAAAAGCCTAAGCCTTTGACCTCAGTGTATCTAATTAAAGAAATTATACAGATTGCATGAGAAATGAAAGCCATAGGTCAAACAAGGCCAACTGAAAGGAGTAGAGTAAATGAGGATTATATAGATGCATAATATTGCAAGTCCATAAATATGCCGCGTAAAATTCCTCATTCTGATAGCTAAAAATTTGTTGTCTTTTGTTTCTTCACTTAGCAATATTCGTTTTTCCTGCCCTCCTTGTTCTCATTATTCTTTCCATTCTACCAGTATTGCCACAAAGAAAGCCACATTCAGTTTCTCAGTCCACTGCACAATCCTACCAAACTAAAACTCTTTTTCCAAACACCTAAGAAGAGGACTCATACAACAGATTTTAAAGTGCTCTGTAAGGTCTTGAGACCAAAGTCAGTTAAAGGTTTAAAGGAAAAAGCCAACACAAGCAAGATAGTAAATTAAGATGATCCGAGTCTTTGGCAGACACAGGAACTGGAGAAAGAAGACAGAAGCCATAAGGCATTAGCTTTTGTCTCCTGACTCTGAAAATGGCAATGAGCCAAAACATGAGATGCTGTAAACCGTTGTGGGTTTAATTAGTCTTCCATATAGCTGAAGGCCAAAGATCTGGTCCTGAGATTCTGCCTGCTATCGTGTCTGCTTGCTTATGTTTAAAATCCCAGTAGCATGATGGAATTGAGAATACATGGTAGCTCAGGTCATAGCGTTCTTTTCTTTTTGGAATAAAGATTTTTTAGCCTCCATGTAGTTTATAACTCATTATGGGTTGTGAAGCTGGGAGGTGGGGAGCCCTGAAGCTGTACAATGGGGTGATTTTCTAAGGTCTTCATTAAAACTGAGGGGATGATTTTGCAGCAACACCGTGGCATTGCACCAGAACGACATCCACAGAAGTACCAGGTGTCTATTGAAAGCTATTACCCATAGAATGAGGTCATTGAACAATTATTTCAGTTACATGGGGATACACAGCCCTGGAGGATACAGATCTGTAAACATATAATAAGCGTTAAAATCCAGTGCTTCTCTGTGCAACCTACTTACTCTTGCTTCTTTCTTTATATAAATGTTTTATCTTTCCCACATGGGATTACCAAGAGTTAATACTTAGAATTTAAATTTGTCCTTACAAGGTAATTAGTATAATCTGTTATGTACAAACATCCCACTGGCAAGTCTTTGACTTTACTCTTGTCCCATGGTATCAAATCAACTAGTTTGTCATTGTGCTTACAAAATGCATGGATGGACAAATATGGATTTTTCATTGTGGATTTTATTGGCTCTTAAATAATATCTCAATGTTCCTAAATAAAGAAACAGTGGTAACAGTAACTGTTTGTTGAACCTGAATGCAAAAGATCTGGAGTGGAGGCAGGAGCCTTTGCATCTCATCTCAGAAGGACTCAGAAATCTGGGCTTCAGCTTTAGTTTTCAATTAAAGTAAGATTTTAAAAAGTCTTTATTTAAAATAAGAGTAAGTGATTAGAATTTGGAACCCAGTTAAACTGAAACAGTAAGGATTTTTTAAATTACAGTGTAACACAGGCAAGAAGGCTGTTTGATAGACCCTCAGGAGGCGGAAGGGATCTCAAGGACCTTCAGTCGCCTCTTTGTCAATAACAGACTTGCCTTTAGGTTTTTTTGCGTTGACAAAAATAAACTTCTGCATTAAAAGAAAAAAAAAAGGATGTGACACATTGAAATGTAAGCAGTCATAAATTTTCTGATAGTACTGAAATCTTAAAATTTCTTCCACAAAACAGCTGTGAACAGAGTCTAAGGATCATTAATGCTGTCATATTTTTAAATTTGAAGTGTATTCCAAAGAATTACAGTATTTAAAATTCCCATAGTTAATTTCATCGGTGGGAGAGTAAGCAAATAGTGATTCCTTATGTTACATTGTTATAAGGGCAACATCCAATCTGCCAGCACTGCCAGCTTTGCTTGTGTCACAAGTAGTGGGAAAAGTTGTAAATTCATAGTCTTTTCCCAGATTACCTCCCTTTGCTCCAGAAAACTGATTTAGGAAGGTTATTTTTTCTGTAAATCTTTAATTTTTTTTGAGAGAGGTTCCTTGCTTAAAACATTGATGGGACATTATTGATCATTGTCTCAGAGAAATTGCTGTAATTTAGCATGTATGTTTTTGCAGTTCTTAATGCTGGAGTAAGTGGCTGGACTGAATTGTCTTCAAAAAATCCTTGCTAGTTTTTTTGTGAATTTTGATGACATAGTGAGTCATTCCAGGACTGTAGATATATAGGTAAGGGTGGCTGTAAGGAAAATGAGATAGTATGGGTGGAATTTTCCATTTCTTTTTAAACACAATATTTTGCATCCCTTTTATGTTAAATCCCGTGTTAACAACTCCATAGTAAAAACTCAATATTTTTATAGAAAGTATCAGAAATGTAAGTACCAAATTTGGTATAACTGTAGGACTCTTCATATTACTTCTAAGCTGTGATAAAGCTGGATCATGTAATAGTACCAAGCTGAGACATTCTTGGTTATACACCTTTACAACAGCTAGATGAAGTCTAAGTAGCTACACACATTTCCTAGTAAAAGGAGCATTGGGATGGTGACAGCTGCCACCTATGAAGTGACGGAGGTATCCAGGGTGTCTCTGTCAAGCTACAGCCTAAGGCCAGTCTTGTTGGAGATACAAGGAACTGTTAAAATTACTGACAGGCATTTTGAGCAAGAAAGAACTGAGGAAAAAGTGAAAAAAACCCAAAAAAACTGTGGGGAATTGTATTTATTATAATTTGTCCTTAACACAAAATACAGCGGAAGGGCAAAACTTTTTTTTTTTGAGTGACAGAAATGTAAACAAGAGAATTATGATTCCTTTTGAGAAATTAAGGTTGTGCTTTGTTCATGACAAAAAATAAAACTGCACGTAGTGTGCTAGTAAAATATTTACTAGAAGACATTCTGTTGCCTCAACACAAAGGGGCCTTGAGGCTGAGAAACCCCTTAAAGCTATAAGCTTTTAAGTGATTGTATGATTGATTTCTTCTGTAGTGTGTGGGATGAGAATATATTCTTACAACTTTGAATAAGTTTGAGATGGGATAAATTTGAGCTGCTTAGAGTTGTGCTAATTCTCATTCCTCTAATTCACAGACCTGAAGTGCCTCTCAAGAGTGACTCTTCATAAACTATCATAGTTCAAGTAGCTCACAACTGTAACAACTGAGATTTTCCCAGATGTTTGTGGAATACTTCAGTCAGCAAACTCCATTTTCGATGAACATTAGTTAGATGCCTGTACACTAGTTGCATGCTCATGACCTGGGGCTTCTCTCTTACAGCTATCTTCCTGTTTTTAAGCCATTTAATGACACTAGAAATCAAAACTTTTGGGGACTTTATAGAAGTGACTCCTTCCTGTTTATTTTTCTCATTACTGCTGTAATTGCTGGAGGGGTGCATGGCTTACCAAAGGGTGGCTGCACATAATAGCTGTCACAATTGTGATGACCCACCAGACATACTATAAAGTTTGTATCAGTCCAGATATCCCAGCCTGCAGGAAATGTTCCTGTGTATCAGCACAGACACAGAATGAAAAGAAATGCTGACTTTAGATCAGAAAGATCCACCTGCTTTGAGGTCAACAAATTTTAAAACATTATCAAGATGACTTCAGACTTGCATTCTGAAATGACCTATATTGTCTGTCACTGCTGTGTCTCTAAAAATAGGCATTAGAAATTCGTAAAAGGGGTACAGAATGCGGTTTGTTGGATTACTAGTTAGTGCAGGCATTAGTATATTTATGGCTATATAGTATATATATGGTTAGTTGGCTGTTAGTAGAAGCTTCTGTGTAGCTGCTGGCTCATTGGAATTGTAATTTTCCAACAGCCTTGTCACTGAGGTAAGTGACAGCAGCCCAAGTAATGGAATGCAGGGCTATTTTTTGCATAAGTGTGTTGAAATCTAATGGGAAAAAAAAAATAAATTTATCAAGCAGTTGAAGTATAGCATTCCTTGTTCAGGCTCTATTTATCTTGACATTAAGCCTGATAACAAAATGGCAACTCTGAAAATACGGTGCCTACCTATATTCTCTGTGGAATGACAGCCAATGGGCCATGAACAGGAAGAGGCAATAAGGTTCAAATTACATAAAGTAAATAACAGCTGTGTTATCTGTTTTCCATTTTGAAAAAACCACCTTTCTATATGTTTCTATATCTCTTATTTAAATTGTCCAGTATGCCAGCCTGCTTGCTGCAGTCGGAGTATAAACTGAAGCAGTTTTTAATCCTGAAGAAAAATAACATCAAGGAATGTTTGTAAACAAGCCTTGAATAATACCTGGGTTGGCTGGTTTCTTTTTTATTTTCATTTCCTTCAATGCAAACCCTTTAACAGTGGGAATTGGTTAAAAATATTACTTAAAATAATAATTTCTACTAAAAGGGACTGTGTGGCACTGAGTGGTTGTTTGGTTAATCGGTACAATTGACAGCTTGACAAATGTCCCTTTTCAAATGAGGCTGCAACACGTATTCTTCAAGCTCTTCACATTTCATGGCAATTTATTTCTCCTAACCCCCATTCCCCCCAGACACCCTCATCCCCATCTTGTAATAACAATGTAGTTTTTTCCTCTTGCATGGTAATAATTAGTCACCATCTCAGATGAACACAGACGCCACTACTATGTCACAAAAAATGGTCTTGTGCTCCAAACAAAACAATCAGAGAATTCACTGAATTCACTGTAGTCAGAAGCTTGCACAGATCAGCAGCATGTCCTTCTGTGTGAAATATCTATAATGCTTTACCATTGTGGCAGCTGATGAAATAGTAGCAGTCTGTTCTGAATTTTTTATATGATATGCACATTTGTTCTTGAACACAGACTAAAAGTAGTTCTAGTCTTAGAGGCTGGCTTTGTACACATAATCCAGATTCATTCCACGCAGTATATCTATTTGAAATGCAGGACAGTACCTCATGGCTACACACTGATAGCCTTCTAACATGAAAATGCAACAAAGCAAATTTAGCACAATACCAATAGTAACTTTGTCGAAATAAGCCTCTGTTTATCTCCTTAGTTGGTGAACCTACTGCTTCAATTGTTTGTAGAAAGGACAATAAACTACAGGTTTTCGTGTAAAAAGTTAATAAAAATGTAAATCTAAAAAATAGGTAGCTTTGGAGCTGTAGGCAAAAGAGAGTGGCATTATGGCCTGTGACATGAAAAAGTTATTGTAGTTATTGTTCAGTTCTGGCCACACTCTGTGTTCTGCAGATGATAACCTTTACCTTGGCAAGCTCAGAAATTATTTTTACTAACGTAAAAGTTCATTTGGCAGTTTACTTCACAATAAAAATTGTTACATGAAATATAGAATAGGATGCAAAAATGAACAAATGTAAAATATTGATAATTTCAGTAGTTAAGATTCCAGTCTCAGCTAAAAAATCATAAGTTTGCTTCTGACTGCTTTTAAATAATTGTGCTTGTAAGAAAGAAAGAATCTCTGTGAATTCCTAACCTGGTTTTATTGACCAATACTGGAAAAACAGTGCAAAATTGTATTTTTTTTTCACAGCTTGCTGTCTAAAACTTTCACTCAGAATAAAGCCTGGATTAGTCATTATTATCAGATAAATACAGAGAGATGGGGAGAGTGGGGGGAAGAGAGGAGCAGAGAGAGATGTCATAGCACAGAACTTCAGTAAGCATTCATTTTGAATGCTGGGGCTATTTCTACTATAATGATCAGTAGGGACTGAGAAATTATTCCAAATAATACTTGAATATCTTAAAATTACAGTAACTCAGAATAAATAACTGACTTCTTTTGTAACTTCTCAGAAAAAAGATGTGTTTTATGTACTAGTATAAAATTGGTAATGTTTGGAAGGATACATTTTGTTATAACTTAGTAAAGAAAACCCTTGTATATCTTCTTGAGCCTAAAACTCTTCTCAACCTTCAACGCAGAATTCTCCATGTATGATCCTTCCATAATATTTTAGTCATGGCACATTGAAAGGATTTTATGGCAACCCCAAAACACTCCAACATTATTAGGAATAGAGTAAAAAGTGATGAAGCTCCTGGCCTTTTCTATATCAAAAGATGGATTTCTAGGAGCAGTAATCAAGTCTAAAAGTAATTAGGACAACTTCACTTGCATGAATGATTAATACAGCCTCAGAATCATGCTTGTGCACCTTGTCCTAACTTGTCTAAATTTAAAATTTAAAATTTGACTAAATTTAAAATAATACTGTCTGGGAAAAACAAATAAAAGAACAAGAGGAGGAAAAAGAGGAAATTTTTTGGGGAAAAACTCCCCAAAGTAATTTTTTGTTATTTTTTTTTTTTTTCCCTGCAAATCTTCCCCTCAGATTTCTTTTTTTTTTATTCTAATGCAAAGTAAAACCTAAGGTTTTTCCAAAATATTTATACCCTTTGTGCCTCCACCCTATACCATAATCCATTCTTCAGTAACCTATTGGATAATGCTTCTTTCCTCAAATCTGAAAGGATCTTCAGTTTAGAGGATTTGGAACAAAGACCAAAACTTTAATTTCCTGCCAAATTTCAATAAAATCCCTTGAATTCAGGAGCCAAAACATGATACTGTCATGCTATTCTTTTTTACACAGAAATTTTACCCAGGAGCTGTAAAATTTACCTGATCAAACATGTACAACACACATACAAACATTTGTGGAAAATTTAATTTCTCATGAAAACCAGACATCAATAACCACTCCAAGTTTGAAAGTGCACAGTAAGGCCTGGAATCTAAAACACATTTGCTATTTATACACACTGACTTTAGAGTAAATTCTAATTGGGATATTTGAATAAGTTACCCTCTTCTGTCAGTGTTGGCTGACATGGCTTGATCAGAGGGCCTGTCTGACAAGATACTTTGGCAGTCTTCCTTTAATGCCTTCATACATTTCCACTTCTCGGAACCATCTCCAGTTGTTTCAGCTACAGTAAAGAGTGGACACTCAGCAAAACGTTTCTGAAACAAACAAAGAAAAAACATATTGGAAATACTAAATACAAAAGGCTGAATAAAAACCTCAGAATTTTTTATCCAAAGGAATATGCTTAAATTTTGTACACCTCTTTATCTTTTTGCAATGTATCATTGTGCAAAATATCATACTTCTCTTTCTTTTCCCTTGTTCCTATTTTGCTATATTCTTTAGACACTCTTCTTCCTGTTTAGCTGTTTTTATCAGTCTCAAAACTCCTAAGAGCAGGCTGAAAGTCAGGTAATCATTTGTCCCAGTCCCAGCCAGGACAGAGGTATTATTTTTTAAGTGTCCAGGCACAGTGGTGCATTCCTGTAGCCCCAGCTACTGGGGAGGCAGAGCCTGCTGGATCACCTCAGCCTAGCAGTTCTGGGCTGCAGTGTGCTGTGCCAAGCGGGCACAGACAGACCCTGATGTTATTCACTGCCATCTCACCTCACTTGCCAGGGGTGGGAGTAGGGGGTTCTCCCATCTTTAGTCAGGGGAGAAAGCATAGTGGGCAAAACGGTACAGTGTTGTTTTACCTTCTGTGTAAATCACTCCTTTGTTTCAAAACTTTTGCTGTTAATATGGTTGCTGTTAGTGTTTGTTTTATTATCTCATTGCTGTTTCCATTAGATTGTTATCTCAACCTGTGATTTTCACTTTTTGTACCTCAAATTCTCAATTCCACCCTGGAGTGGGAAAGTAGTGAGGAAAGAGGGAAGGCATATGAGTGGAATCTGGTTTGTGAAAGTCTCAGTGGGGGCACTGTATTGAGGAATATTACTGCTAGGTCACAATACTATTGCAACAGAGCATTTTTCTTAGGGGTTTTTGCCCTTGAGAAAAATTCTGAGAATATTTTTTCAGAATCTCTTTACTAAGTATTTTTGAACCTAAATATTCATTTTATCTAAAATCTGAACGAAACATTCAGTACTTTATGTTTATCATGTTGAATTTCAAAGAGTTCTAAGGCAGAAACTACAAGACAGTCTCTTTTGCTTCTAGAACTGTGGAAGATAGTGCTTACATTTCTTGACAAAATAAAGCACTTTCATAGAAAGTACTGTTAGATGCTGAAAAAAAGATGATAATATGGAGGAAAGAATATGTGGCAAGCAGAAAAATTATTAGAAGACTGCAATCCCTTCAGGGCTTCAAGGGTCCATGAATCACAATTTTTCCTGCATCTCTTGCTGAAGTTACCAAAAAATGTACAATACCTGTGAGTCCTCGTAATGAACCACGATACTTGTTTCCCTAAGATGTATTCAAACAGGGCTTTTATAAGAAAGTCAAATACTGGAATAGAGAAGGTTGGACAAAGCACATTAAATGAAAAATCTATCAGATATGATCTCCATTCATAAAAAATGGTTGAAAAGATGCTGACTCTAGGAGGGAATTAAGTGAAAACAAAATGCTGACATACAATTCTTCACGGAAGACAATACTGGCTCTCTATTTTTATTCTTAAGGTCAATCCCTTAAATGCCTTCTGTATTTAGTGAGATTTAATATGACAAGAATTTATATCCAGGACTGCAAAACTTGGGTTCTTGAGTGCATTCATACCAGTAATTTCACTGTTGTTATAAGAGCTGCTCATGGTAGAATCTATATAGATTTTGAGCAAGCATTACAGGGTTTTTAACAGATTTATGAAATGTTTCCTATTCAACACAATGGCATAGTAGAATTAATTATTTTTCAAGATTATATTTTTTAAAAAATCTACAAAATTCATGTATGCCATCCACTAAACTTTCATGAGCAAGTTATTTTCTAGCAAAGGTCTTAAAAAATTATAGGGAGAGTGTTTTCAAGTAATCCAGCAGGAAACATTGTTTTCCTTTAAATTCTAAGAAATAGATATTCAGAAAATGGAAGTCATTTCACAGGAATAGGTTGCAACTTTTTAGATGGAAAAGAAAAAGCTGTTAGAATCCAGCACTGTGTGTCTTTTCTTTTGTGTGGTTTTCTTTTGATTTTGTTTTGTTTTGTATGTGTTTTTTTTCTGTGCCAATTTACAGAAGAATAAGTAGTTTGGTTTAAATAAAATTAACAGCTGTAGAGCACAAGTAATTTATAATAATCAAGGTCTCTAGATACACAGAAAATGAAGAATTCTAAGAAAGAATTTACAGTGTAAAAAGGTAGAATTAGTGTCACAGAAAGATTAGATAGTTAACAGTTTTTAGCAGCAAAGTGCTACCTTTATAAAGTTCTTCTCTGTTTCATTAATTTAGTCCATGACAGAGAGGATTTTGAGCAGCATGGGAGCTGCATGAAGAATATGTAGACTATTACTGTTCTGCCATTACTGCTGATGCTCTGTTGGGCTATCACTCCATGCCTCTTTCATCTTTTTATGATCTCTACATGCCCTATGGCTATTGCTACATTATATTTAATCATCTTTAACAGCTTGAATGTCAAAAAGTTAAATAGTTTTAAGTATCTTTTTTTTTTACTGTAACAATATGCAACTTAAGAGCACCTGTGCTGAGCTTGTTAAGAGCTATTGACAGACTTCGTGCCATCCTGTGCCAATGTCCTCACCATTCTTATGATCATGTGATACACTTCTGCACTATTAGACTTACAGAAGGTGGTTTTATTGCAGCCATGATCTTTCTTTGATACCCTTCTAATTTGCCTTTCAGTAATTGTGTAGGTCTTAGTCACAGTTATTCCATATGCTCTCTATAGCTGAAGAGAGAACAAATAATGACGCAATCCTTTTATTGTAAAAGCTGGCACCTCAGATTTTTCAGAATAATTGATCTATTCTTTATGTATATTAAGAGCTTTTTTCAGAATTTCTCCTCCAAACATTCCAGTTTCAGGCCTGTCTGTTTCTGTTAATTTGTCTAAATTGTGATCAAGAAAGATGAGTTAAATTTGCAATAGATGTTGCTAGGTTCATAGGAACAGAAATCTAACTTATGTGGCAACCAGATTCACAAAGTATAGTGTAGGAGTAACTGGGGACAAGATATCTCTTTAAGATAAGGAAATCTATGAGTTTCTTTCTACGAAGCAATAGCTAAAGCTAATGATAAATAAGCTGAAAATTCTTCTACTATTTTCTACCAGGTGTACAAAACCTAAGAGATTTAACCTTAAAAAGAAATAAGGTTCTGAAATTATTGTTTTGCATGATTGTAAGCAGGAACATGGGCTGGATTAGATGATCTTGATTTCTGACAAATTTCCACTACTTCTAATTATTTTTCTTCATCTTTCTCGTTAACATGGAAGAAAAAGCTTTGTTTCCTTGTCATAGTAAGTCAAAGGTACTTACACCTTTCCAATTGAAATGATTAGTCTCAACTGCTTCCATCAATATGCTTCTAAAATTTTTTCAGGTTGATGTAATAAGACTATGAAAATATCTTTGTGATTTTTCCAACTATAAAATATTTTCAGATCCAGTTGTGCAGCCAGCCAGGCTCAGCAGCACAGGGCAATGCAAGATTTCCTGTGTTGGTCAGGCAAGTGATGAGACTACAGGTGTACCAACTCTGGAACTGCCCCTCCAGCATGCACGTTATGTTTGTTCTCCTGTTCCATGCCTTGTGTCCATTTCATTTCTGGACAAATGTGGGATGATACAAACCTGTGGCTGTTGGATGAGATGCTTATGTTAGAAAGTCTGAAACTTCTGTCAGATATGTTCTCCTCCTGGAGTGTTTATAACTGTGAAAGTGAAATGGCTATTAATGACTCTGCACCTGGATACTGGCATCCAGTTCTGGGCTCTCCAGAAATAAAGAGACATTTCAGACAAAATCTAGTGAAGTCCCACTGAAAAAGTTCCTGGAGTACCTATATATGAGGAAAGGCTGGGTGAATTAGGATTGCTCATCATGGAGAAGAGAAGGCTTGAAGGAATCCCTTCAGTGTGCATAAATACCAGAAGGGAAGGTTTAGAGAGAACAGAGCTAGGCTCCTGTCAGTGGTGCTCAGTGACAGGGTCAGAGGCAATGGACACAGACTGAAACACAGAAGGAACTTCAAGAAACACTTTTTATTGTAAGGATGACAGAGCACTGGCACTGGGTTGAGAGACTGGAGTCTCCATCCCTGCAGAGTCTATAAGAGCATCTGGACATGATTCTGGGTAGCTAGTTCTGGGTGGCTTGAGAAAGAAGTTTGGACTAGATGAGCTCCAGAAGGCCCTCCCAAACTTAACCAATCTGCAAGTCTATGAACAAAGGGCAACAGTGGTAACAGTGCTTTTAGAAAAAGAGAGAATTACCAATTTGGAAAGGAGAAATGATTAATCACTATCTGCACTATCATTTTACCTGGACATCTTCAATCTTCAATCTTCAATCCATTCTCATTTCCCAATTACCATTATTTGTTACTTCTATTATTAGTGATTTAAGTATAAGTTCAAAATAAATCCAATATGTCTTAAAAACACAGAACCTAGAGAAAAGTTAATATATTAAGATCTACAATTTATTGTATATTTTGTGGTAACTTTCCAGAATTTATACATTGAGATTCAAATTGATTAAAAGAGTAATTGAAGGAAAAGGGTCCTTATTTTTACTATTCTTATTGAAATATTTATTTGATTTTTCAGTTTGAATTTTAGAGGATTTCTTTTTACCTCCAGAAATGCTCAGAAACAGGAAAATACATTTCCTGCCCCAAATCTACTCCCTCTGAAGGCTTCTGCCTAAGCTAAACTTTTCCCTCTGTGAATGTATGAGAGACATTATACTGTCCAAGATCATGTGCAACCAGATTTATAATCTCATGCATAGACCAAGTTTTGTGATAAGATTAAAAGAAATACTATTCTCAACAGGAGCAAATAAGTATGTTGCCATTGAAGAATGGGTAGTTTAGACATCCTTTGAATACATCAATACAGAATTGATCCTTTTACTTTCAGTCTGTCTCCAGAGCAAGTAGTAATAATATTCTCTATAAATACTTACAGATAGCTACTTCTGCCTGCTTGAATTAAATCAAAGAGTGTGCAATACTTTCTCACTCATCAGAGAGCTTCCAGAAATTCTTCAGGCAATTTAATTTCTAAACCGACATAATCTATCTATACATTTTCCTACCTAGTTCTAGAAATCATCAGAGTTGCCCTTCAACATGTTTAGATGTTTTGATTGCTGAGTTATTTGTTTGACTAGTAGCTCTCTCCATAATAGTTTTTTTCACTGCTACAGCTGTTTATGTGAGTAGACACTTCCATTAATAAAGATACCTATTCCAACAAAACAGATGTATTTTTGATAGTTTCTTTAGTTTAAAGGTTATGCTTTTGTCTCAAGCTTAAACAAATAAATTCTGCTCTATGGGGCATGGTAAGCATGTAACGTAATGTACGGCAAAGTAATTAAGCATAGCATAATGTAATATCAAAGATGTTTTTTAATGATGTGCCTTTAATGATTGTCCTTATGTTTGAGACACAGTTTAAATGTAGACTGTGTCCAAAGAGAATCTAGATTTTTTTTCTGTTTTCCATTCTCCTCTCTCAAATACTTATTTTTTTCTGGAAAAATCACAAGTACCTTTTCTGTAAATACCTACTTGAGGTTCTTAATACCTACCACTTTGGTGACAATTTGTTTTTGATAACATGCTCTGTTCAAGGAAACCTGTAATTTCTGAAATAAGTGTTGAGTCTTTCTCAAAATCAAAGGATTTGATTCATTATTAAGCAAAAGTACTTCACACAAAGTGCCCATCTATGTCAGCTTAATGAATTTTTAATTAAAATGAGATTTAGAAATAATTATGACTAGTCTATGATTATCAATTGATCTTATTATGACTACTGAAATTAAGGTACGTTCATAATTAAATTGTCTGGAGATAGACAATGAATTGCTGCGTGTGACATTAGAGGAGATTGGCAAAAATCCCCCCTTTTCTCATAGTGGAACAGGTATTGCAGTAAGCCAGAGCTAGTGCAGATTAGTGACTCTGTGCATCTTTTAACAATATAAATAAAAATTTTGTTCCAAAATACCTTGTTAGTATTCTCCACCTACAATTTCATCATTACTTGACAGACCTCATCTTGAAATATGTTCCGTTCTCAGAAGCATATGATCTAGTGCTGATTAATGGTAATATATTTGTCTTGGAGAGCTGGGTATTGCAGCATTGTGAACTTTCAATTGATTATAAGCAGAATGATTTCCAAAGTAATTCAAAGTTGGTTCATTCATGAATCCATGTGAATTATTGATTTTTTTTTTTTAATCTGAAAGATGGAATCTGAAACAGCAAAATTCTTGTTTTAACAGTACAAGCATTCACCCGACAATGCTTCTTTAGGCCATATATCTGGGAATTGAGATTATCAGCCAACAGATGCATTTTAAACTCAATTAAAATACTTTTCTTGTGCCACAGGCAGAGGACAGTTATCTAAGAGGAAGCGGGGAGTGCGAAGCACTAAGGAAATCAGAAAGAATAGATTTCCAATAGACAAAGAACACAATTCTCTGTGAAGTATTTAGAAACATTTTAACTCTTCTGCTGATTTGTGCTTATAACACAAATACCATTATAGATAGGCATGTACAATTACATATACAAATACTCATCATACAGTTACCCTTGGGTAATATCTTGATAAAGACTAGGTTCATAGAGTGCTGAAAACAGTCTGCTATAGCAGATCAAACTTCAGAACTTTGACTGGACCAAACCTAGTCTGCCTATAAAACTTTCAAATTGGAAAATTTCTGAAGTAATTTTTAAAAGACAAAGAATTTCAAGTATGAAGTTACTGAAGTAGCTAAAGAAGAATTTGTCTTCTTGAGTTGCATGGTTATGCCATGCCAATAATGTTAAAAAGATAACTATTACATAATTCATTGTTATTTTGCTATATCTAAGTGTCAGGTAATACTATTAAAACTGACTAGATACAGAAATCTGCATAAAATGCGTCCTGTGATTTCTTATGCTGTAGCCTACAGGCTACCATTGCATGCATTGCTGATGTTTCCTTACCCTATTCAAGGTAATGATTCAGCAAATTTCAAATCCATGAATCTGCAAAAGTTAAGTCTTTCCTTATTCCTAGACCATTAACCAGGCTAAATGCTATTCCCAGTCTTCATTGTCCAATGCGAAGGAAGAGTGAGGGCCATGAATCATCCACAGATGCAGGAAGCAATAATTTGTTCAAAGATTGAACTGAGTCATACACTCATCCATATTTATGATGACAGAAGATAAAACTTTTATATTTATAAGTGAGGTCAGACATGCATGTTTGGAGAGCACACACAGAAATTATCCTGAGTACTGAAGAAATTATTGAGCATGTTATAAACCTGAGGCCTATGCATGTTAAAAAAAGGTCTGCAGTCCTTTACAGGGATCTTAAAATTCTGATCCTTTAAGCATGATAAACATGGGAACATGAACAGAATTCTATTTCTCTAGAGGCTTCCATTGGCAGAATCACGAGATACAATTCTGCACATACGTGGCATGGTTACAGATCCCACACACAGAAATTACTGGCTAAAGCCACATATTTCATACACAGAAAAGCCTTGAAAAAGACAAAACAGGCAAAACAATTATATTAAATTTTTTGCACCAGTTCACACTGTCAACACTGAATATAGAGAGCTTGTTTTGTTTCACAGGAGTTGCTTCCTTCCCCATCATTTTCTAATTCTGATTGATAAGGTGCTTCTTACAATTTGGGGTTCTAGAATATCTTGCCAGTCCTCTGTGTGTTTTCAATCAGATACTGCAACAAATCAGTTTGATCTGTCATAAATTGGCCTTTAACTTTTCCTGTGAAGAAAATTATGTTGAATGAGTGTTGCATAAGTCATTCTTAGAAGTCTTTTTAAGAGCATGATAATAGCATAGAATCCAATTTATCTAAACATGTTCAACACAGTCCTGTACTATGAAATATTGTTTCAGCAGCCATTCAGATGAATCTTTGAGCTTCATTGGAATTTGTCGGTGAGTGTGTTTAAGAATATGAATAATGAATCACAAGCAAGTTTTACTAAATATAATAGCTGTCAACTAAAATATATGGTTGGTTGCACGCAGTGGATTCATGGTGTGAAAGTAAAGGACAAGTTAAAAAATCTAGTAAATGACTAAGATCTAATGTAGGATCATACTTATGAAGAGTTTTTATAAATGCTTTCTCCTTGAAGAAAAATGGCTGCAAATGTGGAAGCCATTATTGTTTTTTCCTGTATAAAGATGTGTGCAAAGCGTTAAAGGTAGGCAGATAACTTGACTCCTGAGAATTCAGTGTCTCCAGTATCTCTAGGATTTAGTCTGTTGTTGGTATAAAAAAACCACCAAAATTCTTGAAATGTTTCCTGCTTTATGAGGGATAGCTTGAAGGCAGGATCATGTTCTGATACATCTTGGTATTGGTAACAGAAAATAAACAGAATCACATAACTTCACTTGCTGTGCTGCTGGCATGCTGCAATGTGTCCCCAGCTTTCTAATACAGTACTTTTATATTTCTTCCTCTGCTTGCCCCTGTTGTTCTCTGCTCATTTGCAAAACATTTTCTATTTCATGAGCCACTGAAGGACTCAGGGACAAGGAGCATGTCCTTTTGTTCATAATGTATCATTGCCATTCAGCATTGAGAGCTGTTAATTATTCTGAAATTGTTACCTGGTCTTTACTCACCCTACTTGAACTAATTTCCATGGAAGCCACTAAGAGAGCTGAGTATAAACTAAGCAAGAATCTCTCAGCCATAAAGGTTTGAAAAGAGCATAATGTATTCTTAGCTTTAGCACTTCAGAATATATCAGGAAGCTGTTTGTCTGTGTAGTGACAGGTATGGGCTAGTGAGTTGGAAAGACTACACTAGGAGACTCAGGGCTACGACTTCAACAATTGGAATTAATGTGTTCTACAGTGTCTGAGTTTTCAAACTACTTTTAAACTCCTTCTAGAGGGTTAATAAAGTTTTTTATTATATCTATATTTCTGGAATATTGTTTAGAGTTTGTTCTGGTATAAAGCTTTTATACATATGTAATATATATATATATACACATATGTATAATTATACATATTATACATATTATACATATGTATAATATATAAATAGCATCACTCTTGACTTTTACAAATGTATAAAAGCAACACAAAATAGTAGATTTTATTATCTATACCATACTACATATTTTTCGCCTTATCTTTTCCAGCATATATGTGATATAATCTTTTTTACTATGTACAAAATGAGCTTACCTTTGGTCAGCAGTCTGAAAAAAAGTAAGCTTCCCCATCAGGCATGACTGGGAATGTATGCGCATTTCTGAATTCAGCCTGGCCCACTGAAGAACTGGCCATACGTTACAGACTTGAATTGACATCCAGCAGATCCTTAGAAGGTAGGACTGCTCCTACTCTGGCTCATGTTTGTGTTTCTCTGCTTAGGTGTGCCTTTGGGTTTTGACTTTTTCCAAGAGCAAGAGCAAACCTTTTTTAAGTGTAGGAAAAACAACACATGCATTAGTTTTTGTAGGTACATAACAGAGATAAAATCTTGGCCCTGGCTCTCAATGTGAATCTCTAGTACCGTAGAGGGCCCATACTGACCTTAAGATACATTGACCCAGTAATTAATTTAGTCATGGATTAAATCATTTATTTGCATATGTGCCATAGCTATGTAAACATCATGATGCATTCTATAGCCTTGTGTGGGATTAAGATGTCGATTTTTTTTTTTTTTCTTAAATTTTCTGTCAGAGAAAATGTAAAGCTGGTAAAAGCATGCTGCTGCATGCTGGAGATGAAGTAGACCTGGCTCACTCACATTCCTTAGGCTAACTGCTAGCAAACAAGAGCATTCAAAAAATTCAAAGCAACATTGAAATGGTATACACTATACAAATCTCATTATCTGTATTTATTCAGCAGGTTGAAAACATCTTCTAGGACTGTGTGAAGTGAGAGCTCATTGTTGTGAACAATTATTGTATTAAACTCTCATTTGAGGTATTGCAGTAGTGGCTAAAAACTGAAATAATCTACATATTTTCTTCCAAGGAGAGTATTATGATTTACATGTGTTATATTTTTCGAGTGCTGAAAGAATTATAATAAAATTTTTTTTTAGCTCTTTTCTTAACCCATACTGCGTCTCAGATGTGACCTGCAAGCAATTTTTGATGGAAATATATGTTGGAGTTTGTTAGAGGTACAGATGCTGTCCTATTTGGCAACAAACATCAGGAAGGCTCACGCTGGAAAATGGAGGTCTTGGTAATACAAACCATACTGTAACATCTCCACTTTCTAAGAAATTATTACAGTAGCTTATTGTCAGCTTTAATAATGAGCCAAAGCAAACCACATGCTTCAGTGATACTTTGTGGAAATAGTAGCAGTGTTTATTGTTTATGGATGAGCAAACGGGGGCATTGTAAACTGTTTAAAGGATTTTTAAAATTAAATTTGGAAGGCAAATACCTTTCTAGATTTGGATTTTTGGGAAGTCAATTCTTTGCAAAACAATCAGTTTATGACAAGTAATTACAGTAAGTGTGATGGCATCATGAAGAGAATAAAGAAGTGCATGTTATTCTTTATAAATATCACAAACATTTCTGATCATCTACTTGGCATATCTGCCTGACAATGCAGAGTTAGATCCTGGAGACTGTTAAAATAGATAGAGGCAGAATTAATCCACGTTAAGGAAACACCGTGAAGAACGATCAATTAAAAAATGGTCCAGCTTGGTTCTACACAAGCTAATAAAATTAGATTTTGCAGATTCTCTAAGACAAAATATCATAGAATAATCTGAATCACACCTGAACTGTCCAATAACTGTTCAGGCACTCACAATGTTAAAATGAATATTAAATTCCTCAGGTTTGAACCTAGGAGTGTTGAACCACAGACTTCAAGCCTACACAGGTTGGGTAGTTTGCCAATAATTACAGTAGATTTATCCACTCCCACTGAGTGTGTTTGAGTTGGCTTCTTAGCCTGTGTCTGATATGTCACAGCTGGGTCTCAGGCGAGTCTTGTGTTCCAGCTGGGAAGGAGCAAACACCAGGCTGACTAGGAAGTAGAAGCTCACAGCCTTCTCTTTCTCTCAGAAGAACTTATTCCCTGCAGCCAGATGGTTTAACATAACAAACACTGCAGTCAGGCATCAGTTGCAGGTTGGAGGCAGTGGTCATATTGACTGTCTTTCTGCTGAGATTGGGATCTGCTTGGATGAGTTTTCCTTCCAGTATGTTTTGTTTTCAAATGGTTGTTCTGCGCTAGGTATTCAACAGTGGAATGTGTCAGAATAGAGAATGTGCTTAATTGTGCTGATACTTTCCTATGCTGCCAGTAAATATGCTCCAGGTAGAAAATTATCTTTTAAATGTCAATGTTGCTGCTCAAATGGGTGTCAGCTCTGCACATGCTTATTTTCCTCATACTGTTTCTGACTCTCAGCTGAGAATGGTGCATAGCAGGACTGAGACTGTTCTGCTCCATGCTGGTAAGAGTCATCCTCTGCCTGGTTTCAGGGGGAAGTGGGCAAGCAGTGTCACTGCCTTACAAAGGTAAGGAAAGTTAAGGTTAGAGACAATACGGAGGGTCATTTCTATTACATGACAGAATATTAAAGAATAAGGGCTAATGTGTAGCTAAGAAGAATAGGCATTTGCTGTTCACCATCTGTTTCTGACCTGGCTGGATCTTTGATATGAACTCTAAAGTAATTGCTGTTTTTTCTTGAGGATTTTTCTTGAGATTCTTTAATAAAATAAATCCTTTTAAAATAATGGTTAGAGAATAATTGAAAGACAGGAGGGCTAAAAGAGTTGAGAACTGTGGATCACTACTTCTGCTTCTGTACTGTGAAACAATACATTAAATGCAACTTTGAATTACAGTATAATTAAAAATTCAGAATGATACCAACATGCAATTTTTGAACCAAACTTAGTAGTAATGGAAAAAAACCGGTGTGTCTACTTGAAGCATTAAGGAGATTTATATTTCCCTCCTACGCCTTTGATATAGAATCCAGGCATATCTACAACCTACACATTTTCTGGAGTGTAAAATCTGACTGTGATTATTAGGGCAGTCATATTAAGGAAATGTGAAACAAGCTTTGATTCACTGAGTTAGGGAACGCAGACTCATAGAATCATAAATGTTGAAAAAGGCCTCTAAGATCTGAATTTAACTATTAACCTAACACTTCCCCCTTCAAACCAAAATATGTGCCCAAGTGCTGTATCTACACATCCTTTAAATACTTTCAGCTATGGTGACTTTCCATCTTCCCCAGACAGCCTGTTCCACTGCTTAGCAACCCTTTTGGTAAAGAATTTTTTCCTAATCACCAATCTGGATATCTGAACTCCTGGATCAACTTGAGGCCACTTTTCTTGTCCTATAACTTGTTACTTAGGGAAAAAACCCCTGACCCCTACCTTGCTGTAACCTTACATTAATGTGTAGTAGAAGTAAAGCAGGGTAAATTGTAGCTGAAAAACTGCTAAATCTGTGCTCAGAGCAATTACCTGTGTTGAACACAGATGCATGCAACACTATCATGTCAACTGAGTCACCCAGTACTTCCTGACAAGAAGGGTCCCAAACATCTAAGATGGATACTACTGGTTCTGGAAAAAAGTGATTCTTATTGCAAATTGTCAGATGACAGGCATGGAGAAAACTGTTTCGTTATGTGCCTATATGAAAGTTTCCGTAGGTACTGAAGTCACTCTTGTGCCCCGTGTATCCTCCTGTGATAGATTGGCATTTAAGAAAACAAAAACACCTAAGGAAGTTAAAACTGCTGGAGGCTGACAGAAGGTTTTCTCCTGGCCAATAACTGGCCATTTCTGAGAACTGACAGTAGTTTTGACCATTGAAAAGTGAGATCAACCTGTGAACACCACCTTAAGACCTAAGCCTGGGAATTTCTTGTTCTCTTTGTTTCTGGCTGTGAAAGGTAACAGAGCTCCAGCTGGCCTCCCGTTCCCTGCCCGGCCATGTGGCCCAGGCGGGGGCTGGGCTGGGCCCAGCGGCTCCCGGCCGGGAGATGGGGCCTGCGGGGCTTGCCCCGGGCTCTGGCCGGGCCAGGCCGGTCCCTGGCTTGGCTGCAGTTTCTGACGCTGCTGAGTTTCACCAGAGACTGCCAAGTAAGGAAAGAAAAAGCCATTGACTTGCAGTGGGCTGAGACAGTGACTATACTTTCCAGAGCAACCATGAAAAAAATCTTCTATCGCAGACTGCTCCAGCTGCTTCTCTGGCATCACATCACAGAATCATCTACAAAACCTGGGCAAGATTTTAACTCTTTCACTACCCAGATGAGACTTGCAGATTAATCCTTTTTTTCCTAGGTAGAGAGAGGAAGAGAGAGAGTGATCAACAAGTAAAGCAACAACATAAAATATCGAAGACAGTGAAGAAACGAATTAAGCTTCAGATGGGGAGAGAAATAAGGAAATGCTTTAATAAGCTGTAACATTCTTTTGCTGAAACTATAGAGATGGACAATAATGTTCTGAAAAACTCCTTTAATTCATGAAAGAGTATTTTGGGGGGAATAGAGTATTTCAAAGCGTGGATTTAAGCAAATTGTGAAGTAGTTGTGATCTTACGTGATGCTGGAACAGAAATGGACAAATGAGAGTTGTTGAAAATTTGTAGCCTTAAGAGGCAAAGAGAAAACTTCTGTTTCCAGAGATGCTCACAGAGACAGATAAAAAGAACTTTTGCCTTTGAATAACTCATCCTTAAAATGACACCACTTGACCCATGACCCATAACACACCTCAGAGTGATGTGAAATGGGAGAACTGATGGCAGCTGGCATCAGAGAAATAGAAAACCATAGGAAAATGGTTTTCTTGTGAAAAACTCCATAGATTAGCAGAAGAGAACTTATTTTTCTCTACAAAGACTGATAAAAAGACTATAGCAAAGTTGGGACTGTTTTAACCACCAAGGATTTTTGTCTCTGTGTTGTCATGTGAACGAGACAGTTGTTGGGTAATGGGGAAAAAGGAGTTCTGGAAGTTTTATTCTGGTTTCTTATTATTTTAGTTTTTGTTAATAAACTTTGTTCTATTTAAGTTTTAAGCCTGTTTTGCTCTTGTTCTACTCCATATCTCACAGCAAGAAATAAATAAGTTTTCTAGTGATTTTTTTAGCTAATGCTTTAAAACCACGACACCATTCTTCAAATCCATACAAGAATTTTCTCAACCCCAGGGTGTGAAAAATCAACTATTTTCTTCTAGTTTTTTAAAAAAATTACTTCATGCATTTTTTTCTTTCTATTATAAATACTTAAGTGTTGAATTGATATTAAAAAAAAAATAAAATCCTTCTTTCATCAAATGTACTGGCCATAATGTACTGGCCCTTAAATCTAACTTCAGTGTTTTGGAGAGGGAAGTGTCTAGCCTGGTAGTAATATATAATACATAACAAACTGCAGTATAATACAGGAGAATGTAGAGAAATTAAGAAGAAATGAAAGGGAAGAAAGATACATCCTGCCAGACAGAAGTAATATATGTGGTCAGGAAAAAGTGAAAAAAAATAAAAAATTGGAAATTCAGAGTTAGACAATAGAATAGAATAATTAATCACAGTAAAAGCGAATTAGAGTAAAATCTTAGTTCCACTGAGGAACTGGCTGAATTCCTAATGCGGAAATGCCATTTCTGGACAACAGAAGATATAGAAAACATGACAAGCACTGTTAAAGCAGGTGAGATTAAGATTTCTTTTTTTTCCTCTAGGGTATATTTGTGGTATGGAGTATAGCTGCACTCATATACCTCACATATGGCTTAAAGACATCTTGCCCTTTTTTGTTTTGTTTTGTTGTTTTGTGGTTTTTCTTTTTTTTTTTTTTTTTTAAAATCTGGAGGCTGCTGTTAGATGAATCATCTGCTAATAGCTGCTAATTCAGTCTGTGTAACGAGAAAATTTAAACTGGCCTTTTTTTAAAATTTTACCTTTTAAAACATCTCTCTTCTGTCCTTTAACAAAAGCATAGGAATTTTGAGTTCATTCTTTATTTGTGGAGCTTTTATAATTGTATCTGGAATAGAAAAGAGGTCTGAAAATATGTTTAAATTTATTAAAATAATTTTAAATCCGTTTAATGCTATCTTGAAATTGTTTGATATCTTTAAAAGTATAACTCTGAGGCACCTTACAAGTTTAGGACAGACTATATAAAAAAAATATATGAATTTCAGAACCAATCATAAATGATCATGATTTATTGCCACACATCAAAATTATATAACCACTGAAATCCATAATTCGTTGTAATAGTATCATAGTCAAGCCTGAAAAAAAGTCGCCATGTTTATACTTGGATAGTTCAGATAAGTAATTTATTGGTTCTAAAAAATAATGTGCTGTAAAAAATATTCACAGGGCTCTGGACTCTGTCAACAATAAAAGGCTGTATTATGTATACAGGATCCTGCACTGAAAGTGTCCTTCAAGTAGCCTCCATGAATGTATTAAGGATAAGCAGTATCCTGATATGCTAAGCAACCTTGCCATAAACTTTTAAAGTGCTAACTTATTAGTAAAAATACCATCGAAAATTATCATTTATCAATGCCCTGAGATAGATCACTTTGTGCTCCCTGGCTAATAGAGGCTACAAGTAATCTCCCAAAGTTTTACCCTCATACAGGGAAGTTCACCTTTTCTCCTAAAATATCTGTAAATGTTTATTGATCACATTTATAATTTGTAGACTGTTTACAGAAATTTATTAATAAGTAATGATCAAAAGTTAAGTTTCTAACAAAAAGTAACTAAGCTCTTAAGACTCAAGTCATTCTGAAATGGGGACAATTTATCTTCATTTTGCATATCTAAATAATCGGTAGAAATGGCACAATGGACAGAGTATGGACAACAGTTTTTGTTCTGCAAATGAGAAACTGACTGAAGGAAAAACAAACTGATGCTTAGAAATGTAAGAAAACAGAAGGAAAGCAAGGCAGAGAAGAACAGCCTTTCAGGAAATGGAATAAATTTCAATGAGAAAATAACATTTCTGACTTAATAGGACTGCATAATATTATGACAAGAAAATGCTTAAAGATTTTTTTTTCTTGATTATCCAGCTGAAATCAAAGTGACCTCTTGATGTAAGAGTACTTGAAACATTTAATAAAAGTTGGAAGTTCTAGCCATAAAATCCTGATTAATGTTACATTTGAAAAATGACATGTTTTGGTCCATATTTGATTTGTCTAATATAATTTTTGTATTATGTTCATTAGTGTGGTTTATAAGCAAATTTGATTGTCATTTGGCTATTTTTTAAAAAATCTTTTTTCCTTCTAAAATCTCATACACTGTTATCCTGTACGGGTAGTGGCCCATTTCTTCTTTTCCCTGCATAACCTCATGATGTTCTTGTAGCCCTACTGAGTTACCTGCCCCTTCTTCCAAAGAACATAAGTTCCCCTTTCTTCCCCCAGATTCCAGCCAGAGCTCTCTTTTCTGCCAGACTGACCTTCCCAACTGGCTTGATTTCTGCATGTAGGAATGGCCTGATCCTGTGCCTGTAAGATTTCCTTCTTGAGTGGGGCCCAGCCTTCCTGGACTCCTTTGCCCTTCAGAGCTGCCTCCCGAGGGATTCTGTCAACCACTGTCCGAAACAGGTCAAAGTCTGTCCCCTGGCAGTCCAAGGCAACAGTTCTGCTGGGCCCCTTCTCCAAATATCGAAAGCTGAATCATTCCATGCCCAACAAGGCCCCCAAACACCACACCTCCCTCCAGCCCTTTTCTGCTGACAAACAGCAGGTCCAGTGGGCACCTTGCCAAGTTGGTTCCCTCACCAGCTGTGTCAGGCAGTTCTCTTCCACATGCTCCAGAAACTCTCGAGACTTTTTCCTCCCTGCCACATTGTATTTCCAGCACACATCTGGTAAGTTGAAATCTCTCATGAGAACAAGGCCTAGAGGTTCCAGCTGCTTATAGAAAATTTCATCTTAGTGTTTGTCTTGTCTGGGTGGTCTGTAACTCCTACCATGATGCTTGCCCTGTTAGACTTCCCTGATCCTTACCCATATGTGCCCAACCTGTCATCACCATCAATAACCTCTCAATGTTGTACCATTAATTTGTGAAGGGAAAGTGTTTTAGTAAAGAGGTAAATTATAAACATTTTATTACAGACAGCAGACAAAATTAATTTTTAAATGAATTTTTAAAAATAAATTGTCTGTAATATGGGTAAATATAAATGCTAATTATGCTGGAATTAATTAATTTTTTTTTTTTAATTTCATAATGCTTTAATCCTCAAGAAAAGCTGCACACACACATCCCCCTAAATATTGCCTGCTGTAATTTGAATGGTAGAAGGGGCGGGGATCACAGAAACAATACTCCCAAATGAGAGTTAGCCACAAAGACTGTTAGTCTTAAGACTGTGGCTTAATAAACCATAAAGATTTTGCTAAATGTGATTTGTTAGAATGTTTAGCATGTTTATTACTATATTCTGAATTAAAATTCAAAGACATATTTTAGATCACGATTGCTTAGAAATTATCACAATGAAATAATAGCTAATAAATGATAAGATTTTCACAACAAATTACTGATTTTGAATTTTTATCATGAAATAGAATATGCTTTATATGGTTTATATGATGTTCGAATAAGACTAAAATGCTTACAGCTAGTAAACTGTGCTAAAGAGGAAAAAACAACAGTACAGGAAAAAATGCACATGGGAAATAAAGTAGTTCTTTATTACGATTTATCTTCCCTAAGTTCATGTGTTACACAGGATGTCATAAAAGTGCGCTGAGGAATTTATGGTAGGAGTTTAAAAAGCAGTTGTCAATAGCACATCTGCAGATTTCTAACAAGATCATGGATGAGCTTCAAAATTTGCAAGGCTGAGAACCAGACTGCACAGAAGCTGAAAACAACAGTTTCAATAGCTGATTTAGCATTTTTTTCATCAGTATTATTTTAATAGTTGTAGATTCTATTCCCTCTTTCTAGCATTCATCTTCCTATGCATTCAGCAGTTCACAAAGGCTGAGAGATGCATGAGAAAGAATTGTTACACATTTCTTTGTTAGCAGTTTTCCAAGTCATGGTAAGTGACATTTTATAATTTAAAAGGAATTTTGTACATAGCTTTTCAGACAGGCTCAAAGTAGATATGGGTACCATTGGCACTTGGAGATAAGGTGGTGCAGCAAGAAAACAAAACTCCTTATATGCTGTTAATTGTTTGCATCTCAAAAATAGCACACCTAGTGAAACATTCTTATGGGGAGACATCCACTCATTCCACATAATAGCCATATTTCTAAGGCTTCTGTTTTTGTTTGTTTTTGTTTGTTTTGTTTTTTTTTAAACTCATATCAAAAGAGCATATTGTATTACTTAAACAATGTGAATTTTAATTTTTTAATGTCAGTCACATATATTTATAGTAAATCATTCATATGAGAAAATGATTAGACAAAGGTTTTCCTTTTTTATGCATTTTTAAGTACCATTTTTAGTGTCTGGGGTACATTTTTATGTATGGGCTACAATTTTAAAATGAAAGCGAAAATATGTGACAATCTCAAAGAAAACTTAAAAATGTAGTTTGGAGGCATGGTGTTTAAAAAAAATAAAGGTGAATGGTATAAAATTGTCATATGCACAGCACAGAGTGTGCATCAGACCTAGGGCTAGACAGTGTCAGCTCTGAGATAATTTCCTTCAGCACACAGGATCCAAATACTAGTAAGTTAGAATTTTGCATTCATAATGGAACTTGCAGTAACAGTAAACTGTCTTTTTCCAGAAATCTTGTAATTTTTTGTAATCACAAGTAACTATCATAATAAATGTAAACTTATTATACCTCAGGAGAGGTTTCTTTGGTTACTTTTTCTTCTTTTTTAACTTTGCTCCCACATGCTGTAAGACTTGCTTTAAGGATTATGAAAAATGAGTGGAAATAAAGAGATGCTCTATAGAGATAGAGTATTAAGCTGCTTTATTTAGTTAAACTCAATTCCTAAACTTAAAGCTATTGTTTTATTTATAAATAATAATAAACAGCTGTAATTAGGGTTAGAGATTAATTGTATTAGATGTGTTGTGGAAATGAAGATAAATTCTTTAAGGCTTTGTAATCTTATCTGAAATAAGTTGCTGAGAAAAAGTAGGATAGAGATAGTGAGCCAAGGGGAAAACATGCAGACAGGCCAGTTAAAAGGCACAACCTAATAGAGGCAGTTTGTCAAATATTTGTTTACTTTTCTAAACAGATAGTACTGACTAAATAAAAATGCAACTCACTTTACTAGTTGTCAGGAGCTCAGTGTTTAAAGCTCAGGGCTTTAGGAAAAAGGGGAGCTGAAGAGACAGCTACCATTTTCAGTTCCATGCATGTATAAGCTGCATAAACAAAGTATAAGAGAACTAGCTGCATTAGATTACTGAGAGGCCCCATTTAAAATGTTCCAGCCCTACTCTTTATCTGCCTCTGACAAAACTGGAAATACTCAAATCTTAAAGTCTTCAAGAGAAGACAATAAAAAGTGTTTTGCACCCTACATTACATATGCATACTTTGCACCTTTTTACATTTAAATATGCTTTCTCTGAAAAACATATTTGCCCTTTTCCTCTGCTAGAGTGTACATTGGCAGAGGTTTATCTTTTGTATCATCACCAAGAGTACGATAGGTTCTAGGTACAAGTGGTTTACGTTTATTGACTGCTGAAAATGGAAAAAAAAGTTGTTGATACAGAAAATATATTGCGTTTCAATTAAGAAGTTTCTTTCCTCCTGTAGCAGGACGCTCTGCCTAAATGGGGTAAAACATCTCCAGCTTTACTGTATTTGCAAAAGTTACCAATGATTGGTGGAGAAAAGGGGACGTATTACTTTTGTTGTTGAAGAATGGCAAATTGTTAAATCCCAAGCCCAATAATTATATCAGTTCAAATTATTCAGATTGATTCCTGGTTTGGCAAAATTCACTTCTTCACTCATTAAGTGATTCTTATGGTATGCTCTAGGAAAACAACCCAAATGCTTTGGTCACGGGAGAGGATTGTCCAAAAGCCCTCAACTACACCTGTTCATTTCTAGTGGCTTAGTTACATACAGAGGGGAAAAGGACAGGTGAAATTATGATAACTGTTCACTTTAATGCATTTGAGGCAGGAGTCCAGAAGGTGATATCGACCTAAGTAATAACAGCTAATAAGCTTTAAACCTGGGAAGTATCCAAGGGACTCTCCTGGGGTGACATGACCAACAGGGTCAGTGGAAACTTACGCCAATCATCTAAGCTGAAAAGCGTATGTAATTCAAATAGCTCTGAGTGGTCTGAGATGCATCTACAGACGTCCCCCACATCCACGGTGCTGGACATAGAGGTCTTGACTAGTGGCAATGTGTTTCTGTCTGGATCATATCTGTAAATGTCTGTGCATGTGATAAATTAGAAATTTCAGCTCTACCATCCTTGGAAAGGACTTGGTCAGTGGGGTGGATCTGTTCTTGTGCCTCTTGAGCCTAAATTCCCATCTGACAAAGTTTGAAGTGTTACACATTTAGAAAATGAGATGACAATGTGAGAAGACATAATTATACCAACTTACTGGTAAGAGTATAAACAAAATTTTAAAATTCAAGTAAGTACAAAAAATAACAGCAATATCATTGCCATAGAAGATATTTTGATGTTCTGTATTCTGATCCTTGGACAAGATAAGTTAGTATTACTTTTTATTTAAAGACTAAAAAGAGAGTAGAATAAAATCTTTATCATGGTAAAGATGTAAGTAGGGGTTTTAAATGAAAAGAAAGACAATTAACTCACACTTCAATTACGTTAGAGAAACACTTCTTTAATTTTAGCTTGGTTGAAAATATCACACAGTTAATGCTATTTTTCCTGCTTTTAAAATTACCATTAAGTTAGAGAAAAATATTTGTCTTCAACTGGCCTACACTTACAACTTTAATAATATTGTGCAGTGCATCACAAACTCGATTTCTCATAAAAACAAAGAAATAAACAGTATTAATAATTTGACATAATATATAACCATAAAATACAAACTGTGCTGCAGAGAAAAGGTTTGTGACATCAGTAATTGTGATTAGAATAAACAATGTCGAAAGTCTGACATGACTACCAAATGTAGCATAGAAGAGTTTCTACAAGAAAAAAACGTTTTAGTAAATGGAAAAGACACTAAATACCGAGGAAAAATAAACTTTGCATAAAGAGTTATGATAATTATGTAGACAGAAAAAGCATCACGTGTTTCCAAAGTCACATGCATTTCTGCCAAATCAGATGTGGGACATAAACATCAATCAGCACAGAATCTCTCACATAGGTGTGATAAGAAGGTTCTTTTTTTAAATTTATTTTCATTTCCTTGAACTGTGTGAGACTGTTTTAGGAAAGAAAGGAAAATAGTGATCTTTAAACACTCCAACATTAAGTGCTAGAACTCCTGTTATGCTTTCCTTTGTGCCTGAAACACATTCAGAATTTTTGTTACTTTAATACTTTTGGTTTTATTTTTAAAGTACTGCTTGCAATTCCCATTGGCATTAGTATAGCTTTGAGGAGCTAGGCAAACGTACCAAATTGTCTTTGATATGCTGGTCCATTGCCCACTTTCTAGTTTCACTGCATAGCTTCTGACAGTATACTCCAGCACTTCTCCAGCTGATGTAGTCTTAAAAAATTAGTGTTGTGTGGATACACACAGGTGGGCGATACACTAAGACTGGGTTTTTTTAATTGTCTTTCAGCAACCTTTCTCATCTAGGTCAAATCTCTACTTTCTGTCCATTTCTTTTGAGACAGTTTTGTAAAATTGTCACTGTTGCATATGACCCAAAATATCTGCAATAAGCTGAGCAGTTACCAGTAAAAGATCCCTGGAGAGAAACAACGTTTTTGCTTGTCAAAAATGAGCCAAATGCCAATTGCTCATCTTCTTTCTAAGATCCAGGGAATGCAGACATCTTAATTAATTTCCCCCCTATGTTCTTAAATTTTCTGAGTGTAAAAGGGAACAAAAAATCCAAAAGGTAGTCAATGAAAAATATGCCTGTGGTTACAAAAATGCTATTGTTTTAGTAAAATGGTAAAGTAAAAATGCAGAAATACAGAGACTGTTCTCTGTTCTGCTCTGTAGAGAACAGAATATGCTCTCTATAACCACTGAATAATTCATTGAACAGGATTATAATAATCTGTTTTTTAAAAAGATTTACAATTCATTTTATGGAAGATATTGTACCCTCTGAAAATAATTACACAATTGTAAAAATTATAAACATTTAAAAAAACAATTAAAATGTATTTTTGCTGAATATTTATGTGGATACATGAAGATGACTAAGAAGAATAAAACGGTTATGATGATGCGAAAAGAATTATGAAAAGTTGTCTGTTTTTCTCAGTACATAATACAATAGTAAGCAAAATAACAGAAGTAAGTGGGTTGCGTAGGAAAAAGAAATTTGTGGAAAAATATAGGCACAAGTTTTGTTATTATATGCACATATTGAAAATACTGAAATACCTGAATGCCTTTGGTTTACTGAATATCAATCCTGCAGAATCCTGATGCACATTCCTATTAAACTGACAGCAAAGTTATCAAGTATGAATGTTTTTGTGACCCAAATGAATATTTTTTTGGTTTTCAGTGTGTTTTCCTTGCTAAAAAGAAGAGAAAGAAAAAAAAAAGGCAAACAATTGAGCCCCAGCCCCAAGCTGCTCTGCAATGAGAAAGTTTAGATATAATGTGGAAACACATTTGGCCACTTCAATATTGACTGACAGGATGTGTGTCTGAAAAAGAACCATGAGCAGCATGGATTACTGCTTCTGTTGTAACAGAGTTCTGCTGAAGACATTCAGGAAAGCCACCATGGGCTACCCGCTGCTGTGTAATTTTATTTTATTTTGGCACACAGAAGTGAGAAGATTTCCATGGGACCAAAAAGAGAGCTGGTAGCTGACTGTGACTGACAGCACAAAACATTGAAACAATAATCCACTGAGATCATTTATGTAAAAAAAGGAACCCAGAGATATTCAGCCCCTGAGGCTTGTCTTGTAAGAGGCTATTATTATTTGTATTGATTTTAGTATGCAAGTTCCCTTTTTCCTTCTCTCCCCTGGCCCACAGTGAAAACTATAAATAATGAACTAAAGAAATCTTGCCCTGAAACTATCACTACCTTTGCAGCACAGTAATTTGTGCACCTCAAGTTATAAACCCAGAAAAATCTTGGGGAAAATGGGCAGGCTGAATGAAGCCCTACATCCACAAACAAAGAAAATAGTTTCCAGTATTTCAGCTGCCTCCTTACACAAAACTTACATAATGCTACTTAAAAATAATATGAAAATGTTCTATTTTAATGCTCTCTCTGCTTTGAATACTGATGCCTTGATTAGATACTTTCTTGTGTCCTTTCATATGTCAGTCAATATATTACTATATCCCAGTATTGCCAAGGCTACTATGAATCTTGGAAATCAAGACAATTACTAGATCTCACTTTTCCAAGACATAGGAATTAGCATTAGTACATATGGCATTTCCATTCTGTTTGTCTGCTTCTAATAGTATTGGAATAAAATTAGAAGAATTATGGGAATTTTCATAACTGAAATACTGGCTTCTTTGAACTCCATTTGAATGTTGTCGTTAAGAAAGGTAGGATTTCACTCTGACAGTATTGGGTATCTGATCCGTGTGTATCTCACCTTCCTGTGTATTTCCCTGTCTTCTTCATTTCTGCTCTTAATGTGTAAAGTGATATGTCTACCACTACATAATTGAGAATTTCAGAGTTTTGGGTAGGGTATAATATAATCAAAGGATAAGATCTTCCTAGTAAACATCTCTGCTGAAATACAGGGATACATAATACAGGGCAAAGACTGAGGCCCTTTGCAGTGGGTTTGACCCAAGTCAGAGCTAAGCACCCACCAGCTGCTCGCTCACTCCCCCCATTTTATTGCTGGATGACACATTACAGAGCATGGAATTGCTCTTTGGTCACTTCAGTTCAGCTCTCCCAGCTCTGTCCCCACGCAACCTCTTCCCCACCACTAGCCTGCTCTCTATGTGGGCAGGGTGAGAAACAGGTGGCTTTGATGCTGTGTGAGCACCAATATAAGACTTTGGGGTATTATCAAGGCTCTTTTAGTCACAAATTTAAAATGAAAAATGCTATATGGACTGCTATGAATAAAATGAACTACATCCCAGCCAGACCCAGTACCCTTCGTAAGTGTTAAGCTTCTACTTATAAAAAACAAAATTCAAATAACTGTTTTTATGTGAATCAAGCAGTAGTATTTTAACCAACACAACATCCAGGCCACCTCAATATAAGGTTAAAGAACTTTGTGAATTAAAAGGCTGCACACAGTTTATTCCAGTAACCTTACTTGTAAGATCTCAGCTCTGATGGAATTCGGTCTGAACAGCAATGGATTTAGTCTGTTTCTGTTTTCAGCAGGACAGTGCAGTGTCCTGATATGTCTTAGAAGTTGGTCCTTCACTGATGACAAGGGATGAGAGACAGTGGGTAGACTAACCATTTCTATCCCTCATAAAAACCCAAGTAAATATGAAGTGAATGTAAATATATATAATATATTTATTTATTTATTTGTTTATTTGTTTGTTTGTTTATTTTTTGGTAGGAATCTTAAGCTTTCCTAACCCCAAACTTTCTACCTTTGCAGTCTGGTATGTATAGATGTGATCTGCTTTTTAATTTCAGTTAGGAACCCATAATAACTAACATTCAGTGTGAACACATGATAAATGCTGGATATACTGCTGAAAGCATTTGGTAATTTCTGTGATACTAGTGTAGCATCTGTATGACGTTAGAGATGTGGAAATAAACTGAACAACCAAATAATCAGAAATGGTTTTGAAATGTGCTGGCTAGATGAATCTAGCTAGACTTTACACTAGGGATCAAATTCATCCTTTTCAGTGTCGGCTTGGTGATATTATCATTCAGGTGAAATATTAAAGTAACAAGATGTTGCCACAATAGGGACCTGACTGAAAATGAATGTATCTTATTCCTTTCTCAGTTCCAATTGGCTGGTTCACATAGTCTCTCACTTCCCTGCTGTAGTTCAGCAAAGCCCTCTGAAGTCTACAATCAAGACTTATTTCACACTTATTTTCTGTGCAACCCCCACCTGATTGGATGTGTTTTAATCACTTTTATTTCCACAAAACTGAGTTAGGCATTACTATAGCACAATAAGTCATTTCACTTACAGGCAATCTCAGAATTTTTTTTTTACAAAACTTTAGGACCATGGAAAAATAAAGACGTATTGAGCTACAAGGTACTATCATAACTGGTTGCAGTGCATTTGAAATGTGATATAGGAAGATTTAATCATCCTGTGACACTAATGGAGTTAAGCATTCTGTCCACTAGAAAGTGATATAATCTTTCATTGAGTTCCTAAGTGCCTGTTTATGGTTCTTTTGAAGATGCAGTATTGCTGGTAGTATATTTCCATCCATTGCAGGCACTACAGAAACGAAAAAAGCTACTGCAAAGCATGCGAGATGTGTCAGATGCCATAAGACAAATATAATTTCACAGGTGATAGATATCAACTGTTTAAAACAGTCCACAATCTGTGAAGTGTCAAGTAAGTACTCAATAATATAAATGAAAACAGATATGCATATATCCTCTAATTTATTTGTCGAAACAGAAATGACTCTATATTATTTTCTTTAAATTTTAATGCCAATTATCAATATGAGCTGCTGATGTTTTGTTAGAATGGGAGCTGCCTGGGTTGAATTGTGCTCAAAATTATGGAAGTGGGCAAATATTTCTGCATACCACAGTCAGGTAGCTACATAAGTCTGGACTGTAATGTCATAGTGAGGAGCAAAACACACCGAATCTCTCCTATATTTCACCGGCACTTCACTCACTCACTCACTCACTCACTCACTCACTCACTCACTCACTCACTCACTCACTCTCAGCTCTGGAAAAGTTTCTTTGCAACAGTCTGTCTTCAAAATACTTAGCATCCAAATTGCAAGAAAATGTCCTTTTGTAAGAACTTTTTTGAAAATCTACATTAACAGCTCTTAGGCTCTAACCAACCTGCATTTTCTGTGCCCTGGTATTATTTGCTTTGCAGTATCAGCAAAACCAATTTCAATAAGTAGTTTTTTCTGAAGCATGCATAGTAAACTGATGTTCAAGAAATACAAGATTTGAGTGCTTATTTTCTGATAACCTGAAGATAAAAGAGAAGTACCTGGAAAGACGGATGAATTGGGTTTTTGGACATGCACAGGACATGTGAGATCGCATAATGCCAAAAGTTTGGAAATTATTCACTTGATTTTCTAGAACATTCCATGCCTAATGTCACACATTTTCACATGTAACAGTGTAATTGAAAAAAAAATAAATCAGCAAACAATAAACAGTTGTCCACTTCCCCTCTCAAAATAAAGCAAAACCCAAAACTAAACAAAGACAAGAAACCAACCAGATAACCAGGTCAAAATTCAAATGCTTAAATAGGACCTAAATAGCACTTAGAACACCTGATTGTTTTCCTGGAGATTTTTCAATATGCAGGCAGTCTCTCTGAATCCCTGTTTACTTTTTCTAATCCAGAACCGTTGCTTTGTTTCAAGGTTGCAGAACTCACTGCAGGAGTTGCTTTACGATGTTTGTACATTTGTCCAGAAGCTTAAAGTTTTATTTCTGGGCATGCTGACATATACCTCACAGTTGCTTGAGATGAGCAGGTCAGCACAGTTATATCATGCCTAATAAAATATACATTCACACCTGTTTATTCCTAAGTTAATATTAACTGAATAGCTTAATCAATAGAAATCATTAATTGAATAACAGGAGAGTCTTCATCCCAAAGCTCTCTTCTTCTAAATAATTTAACCTGGAAAGTAGATTACTCTGCTCTGAGGTGTGTAATTCCTCATCAGACAAAGAAGCAGCTCTAGCTATTTTGTTTGGAAGTGATGAATACTGTTTGGGGATATACTATCCCCACAATCTTTTTGTGGTCATATTTTGAATGAAATATCTGATTTTTCTTGCTTTCTTTGTGGAAGAAAATGCAAAGATTTTTACCACTAGATGAAGTCACTAATTCCCAAAGGGAAGTGGGCTTTCTCATGAGCTTCCTATTGGCTGCCTTGCACACAGTTTTGGGTTAATGAATTTTCTCAGGGACTTTTAAAGAAAACTCTTAATGAATTTTCTGCAATAGAGGCCAGTATCTACTCCAGCTACCTTATTAATTAATTTCAGAGAGGTTGTAGCCCGCTACGTATTAAACAGAAGCAATGAAACAGACTTTGCTCATCTGGTCTGGTCAATAATCAAGTGTTTAACCAAAAGATTCAGAAAAATAGCTCAGCCAAATCACTTACTAAGTTGCTAAAATAATTCTGTGAATGAGTTAGAAGTTTGGATATTGTCTGTGAAATACAGTGGTATTATAACAAATATGTTCATGAAGAGCAGAGCTGTCAACTAAAAATATAATGTAGGCTTTTGGCAATGAGTTCAGAGTAGAACATCAGAGGAGGGAAATTATTTACATTCTATTTAGCACCTAATACACCTAGAAGCAACTTGGCCATTTCGTGGACATGCTACAAATGGAAGGGGAGAAGACACAAAATCCACTCCATAACTTATTTGTCATGCAATGTTGATCAGGCTCTGGCTCTGTCCTGAAGTCAAGGAGAAGGCACATGAAATAACTTTTATAGGTGTACATTCTCAGTGGCGAGGTGTCCCCAGGTATATGGAAATAGAGTAGTGCTGTACTGCTGCTATTTTTGAAGTAGCAATATGCTAGGTGACCCTCTTGATTAGCTGGATTCCTGTACCAGAGAGTGTGTGGCATATTATGTACCTCATTCTGTTATTTCAGATGACAAAGCCTAATTCGATTGTAAGTACCCCTGGGATTTATGGGGAAGTCAAAGCTCAATTTTTAAAAAGCTTAATATGGTTGATGTAAAACTTAATTGTACTGTCTGTGTCTTTTAGTGGTAAATTCTAATTAATCTAAAGTGTGGAAAGGAAATGGAAGACTAATTTTTTCTAAAAAATTGCTTCCTTCTGTTCCTGTTTATTTCTTAATCAGAATATACCCTAATGAGGCAATATTAGTTTAAAACTTAGCCTGAGCATTCTTTGCAAGTGGTTAATGTAACAACTGATTTTATTCTTGTAACTATTTTATGTGCTCTGTAACATGGATGAGACTATTGATTTAGTCAATAAACACTTATTCATGTCTAAACCAACCCTAACTGTGTGTACATAAAATAAAGTGTAATACAATAATTATTTGATTGCCTATAGAAAGAGCTAAACACCTGAACTAAAGTTGCTGTCATCCTGTGGGAAAGTACTATCTTCACAATTGTCTTTGTCTGAAGTCTCTGGCATTTGCTAAAACTGGGAAGGGATAAGGTATGAAAAATTAATTGGTCTCTTGTAGTAGTTCATTTGGGGTCTTAGATACTTCTGCAAATGAGCAAAATTGCTTCCTGTTGAGTGAGCATAATTTAACAACACAATAGCTGCATAAATTTCCCTCAGGCTCTGGATAGCATTCTGACTCTCAAACTTAGAAAAGCAAATGCATCTGGGATGGCGTGTTCATTTTTCACCTGTATTGGCTATGGTGAATCAGCATGGAAATTACCTAATGGAATTAACGTGATTGTTCTAAATTCATTTGGGAAATGTGGTCCATTCACCTCCAGTCTACTAAACTCATGGTAAGGCTTAAATGAGTTTTCAAGAGTGGGCACTGTAGAACTAACTAGAAGATAATAAACTGCTATCTAGAATTTTTCAAAATCAGAAATACAATGATGTGTTTATGCTGCTCGCAGAAACTTCAGATATGTAGTCATCTCAGAGATGACTGAGAACTCTGACAAAAATACAAGCATTTCCATTTTTTTCCTGTCCCTGCTTCCTATTCGAGGTAAAAAAGGTGGAAAGATGAAAGATGTAACTACTTTCAAACTATATTTTTAATATTGGAGGTAGAGAACAAAAATATTTTCTGTCTTTTCTCAGAAGTGAAAGGAATGATTTCCCATGTTTTTCCATACAGCCTTTAATCTCTGGTGCTGAACTGCACATGACACCACTTGAAACAGAAATCATAGAATCTAGTAAGAGATAGGCTATGTTAAAATCCAGGGTTTGAACAAGATGTTTCTCTGACCCTCAATGAGATTCAGTGTGAGTCCAGGGGTGATGATAGTGAGGTGAAGAGTGCTTTATAGGTTTGACTGTTTTGAAGATTTGGATGGTAGGAGAGGGGAGTCACTTTGGAAATCTGTGCAGTTTTAACAGCTTTTTAGGGTCAGTCCTGCTTTTGTTGCTGTCCTTGGTCATGCACTGAATAGCATCTGTGCCCAGCTCTGTGTGTGATCCCCTCTGAAACAGGCTCCTCATTCTCCACAGGGTTTGGCTGCCTGTGAAGACCCAGAATGGGTATGATGTAGCTTCATAACCTTGGCTCAGACCTCCAAGGAAACTGCTAAGTTGAGAGGACCTCTGTGGAGCAGAGGCACGCAAGATAAGAAAGGCAAAACTGTGAATAGAGTAGGATTGTTGGGACTGGATGATTAGAAGCTCAAGGTTTCAAGCGGAAGAACATCAGCATGAAGTGTTATAAAACCCCAGAGGAAAAATCAGGGTCAGTGAAAAAGGATCTGTTTCAGGGGCGGTGGAAACCGGCACTTCCCCTTCAGGCTGGTGCCTGCCTGGCCAGTGGAGACTCTGGGTGTCTTATCATGCCAGAGTGCATATTAGTCCCTAGAAGCTTGTTAAATCTTAGATATCTCTGTGTGCATCAGCCAATAAATTACTGCTTTATACTTTTAAACTGTCTTGCTGGCAGATGGTCTTTGTGCAGCATTAGAAACATCTGAAAAATGACCCAAGGAGGGAGAAGGGTAACACACCTAGGCAAAATATTCCTCCTCCTTTCAAAGAAGAGATTAGTGTACATGACAAGAAAGTTCTGTACTTAGAGCAAAGCATTTGCTGCAGCCTCAGATTATTACTTTTCCCTGTGATGGTTTCATTTTCCCCCTGATGTTGGAAGTGAAGTTATTGGAATGACTGATGTATGTAATCTGTGACTGGATAGTTCTGCTGTATATACATGCACTTACATATGGTCACTTAACAACTGAAGCATCAAAAATACTGCAATACATCAAAATAATACTGAACACCGGCTAATATAGGCCTATAACAGGAAAGAAGGAAGATCAGAGATGAAATCAAAATTTTGGCTTTTAGTGATCTTGCTGCTTCTAGGTATTGCAATACTTTACATCGGGTATGTATCACTCCAGAAGAGTTTATGATGTAGCATTAGAGAAGACTGGCTTTTCCATTTCAGCCCTGAATTGCTAAGTTCTCCAGAAGTGCATTTAATTTTTTTTCCCCTGCCTAATTAAAACATGCAAAAAACAAATATGATGAAATATTGAAGAAATATGAAGAAGTGTGAACCAGATTTCTTTACATAAAATGGAAGAGATAACTTCTGATAGCAATCCTTAGTCCATTACAGTGACAGTGTACTAGCATAACCAACCTGAAATTTATGTCATTGTATACAAAACATCTTTTCACCATTTATGGGAACATATTACTTTTTGATGTATCTTACAACTCCACAGAAGACTATTACTCTAAAGTCACACACAATCTCATCGCTAAGGAAGCTCTTATATTTTTTAACCCAAATTAAAATACTCTAAGGAGGAAAATGTTCTTAGCTTTTTTAATTGGATCATATTTAGTTATTTCAACTAGTCAGCTAGAAATACACAAGCTCACTATTATGGAGGCAAATTTAGATTATACATTTTAGGAGAACTATTCTAATTTTAGCAGTTCTACATAGGTAGCTACCCCAGTGCCCTAGGGCTAAAGTTTTATCCTAAATTCTAGAAGGCAAAGTAGGCAAAATGTCTTCTGCATTCTGAGCTCAGGCAATTTAAAATTAATTCAAATATTCATTAAAAATGTTTTGTTTTGGATTTGGCCCTGTAAACCGAGTTTCACCCAGTGTTCATATCAGTTATTGGTGATTGTGCACCTCCTCAGATTAATGCAAATGTTCCAACAGTGCAAATGACCTAATTTCTTAGTTTCTACTGAGAAATTAAATGTAAATTGTGGTGTAGAGTCTAAAAATATATCTTACATTAAATGCTGGACAGAAAATATTGGATTTATTCAGTTTCCTTATCTTGAGATAATATGGAAGCAAGTTATCTGTACTAAATCTGAGTAGTACAAATATTTGTGGGTTATTTAAGGTATTTTTGTAAACTGAATTATCAAATTAAAAAAAAAAAACCTAAAAGAAAATAAAATTCTTTAAATATCCACCTTAATACCTGCCACAAATGCAGTTGTATCTCAATGGAAATATACTGTGATTTTAAGGCAGTTGCATTTTCACAATTATTGGGGTTTTTTCAGTAACAACAGAAGAGTGTGGGACTTTTAAATTAAGATAATTGAGGTGTTCATATTTTATTACAATGCTTTCCCTCCTGCTTATAAGGAGCACTGTTTTAATAACTGCATAAATAGACACCCCCAGCATTAGTCAAACATTCTGTTGCCAAGCAACATTTAGTCCACATTTTGAAGTACTTTTTTTTATTTGCCGTACATCAGTCAGTTTTATATAAAGTCTGGTGTGAATTTTGATGTATATATTTTTATGCAAGTGGTTATCAATAGCATTAATTGGAATAGATTTCATTGGAGAAGCTGAAATGACAAAAAAATTGCTGAAAGCAGAAATAGGAATGTTTCACTTTGTGTCAAATCAAAGCTCCTTTCAGCTTTTCCACTTTTATGGATCTTAACTTACAGATGTTTCGTCAGGTAAGATTTCCTAGAAGCACCTTAATATTTGAGACCTGACAGAAATTTAAGCATCTTGCTGGCTTCAAATGTGCTTGCAAAATAAATGCTTGTACTAATAAACAATATTTCATATAAATAAAACCAGTAACAAATATGTGCCTTATACTACTATACTATACTATACTATACTATACTATACTACGCTATACGAATGATAAAATTTTATAGAAAAGAAGACAAAACCCTCCCTTGTATCAAAATAGAAGTGTGAAAATAGTGCCATGAAATTCTGCAGATCCTATATAACATTTGGAAAAAGTTGCAGAGTACCTGCTTTAAACACTCCCGTGTCAGACCCTTTTGACTACAGAACAAACACGTTAGTTTTGAATAACAACATTGTTTGATAAAAGAAGCACACTCCTGGAATCCCAAGAGGAGCAGGAGAACGGTGAATACTCTCTTGAATATCTAACAGGCAAGAAAAATGATTGGATGATCTCAGTAGTGAGTCTGAGTTACTGATCTCATAGCTGACCTCTGATCTCTCGGCAGACCTTGCTCTGAGCGGGAGGTTGAACCGCGTGCCTCCCGAGGTACCTGCCAACCGGAACAACCCTCTGATGTTCCACACACACAACTGGGGGCTCAGCTTCCTCCACACGCCCAGCACTTAACAACTACAGGTTTCCTACGGGCTTAGTCAATAGCATGAAATGCTCCGCAGTATTGCGCTCAGGTTTCATTTTCACTAGCTGGACTAATTTACTACCATCAGCAGACGAGTACCGCAATTAATCATCTTCCCTATATAATTTATGAATATGCTGAACAACATGCATCCCTGCACAATTCAAGTGGGATTCCACTGAGGATTCTCTACCAAAGCCCCCTGTTTATTTGGCAAAGTGCATTGAAAATGAAAATAAGTCAAGAATCTACACCAAAAACCTGTCAAAAGACAGTGAACTTAGAGTAGCAAATTAATTTTCCTCTGAAATGTCACAAATTTTCATCTCAGTTTCTAAGGTGAATTTTTTTTCAAGGAAGGTGGATATTTTTTGATTCTAATTATTACACTAAAAATCATAAATTTATCTCAAATAGAAAAATAATTTTGAAAACAATTCTTTGCTCATTTGCCCTTCATCTATGGGATTTTGTACTTCCATGGTTTAACAAAGTTTTAAAGCTTGAGGTATGGTGTAAGAATCATGAAATCCATGAAACTTTCAATTTTAAGAGCATAGTTAATGGTTTCATTGAACTGATGTCATGGTGGAATTAAAATATTGGGGGAATTTTTTAGCAGTCCTACAGTAGCTGCCAGGGAAACTGGATATCTACACAATTGCAGCTAAGCAAATCCTTCCTGTTGAAATAATGAGACTATTCTGTCCAGCCAGAAACAGAAATTCAAGTAATACTAAATGTCTAAAATTTTTTTCCCCTCCTTTTTTGCATGGAGGGTTAATTGGGTTCATGAAATTATATGAAAGCTGGAGACAAATTTACTCAGTTTTATGATTCGTAAGCACAGGAAATCTTTCCAGATATATTAATGGGGATAAGTGTGTTATACACAAAGAAAAGACTAGTAAAAGGAACAGTGGAATAAAATCAGGCTACGTGTAATGAAGGCAGTGAGTTAAAATATTTTGCTGTTACTGTTGGATTAGACCAGGTAAAGGTTGAGGAAACTGGCTTACCTGCCTAGCAACAGAGACTACAGCCTGAATCACATGAAAGACACTGTAAAAGCTGCTTTGCTTACATTTGACTCTGAAAATAGGCAGAAATGCTATGTTTTGGACAACAGCATGAGCTACCTAAAAAACGTGCTGGAAGAGTTTTTTTTCCATCTCCATACTCTCAACTTGTGTGCTTTCAGTATCTGCAATAAAGAAATTTTATATTGATTATTGTAAAGTTGAGAATTATAAGGGTATGGGTATCAACTGCAGAGAATGTGATGAATTTTTAGGACTTGGTAAATCAAAAGCAGAATGAGAAGAATCTTGAGAGAATTGCTTCAGCAGAAAATTAAAAGTGCAATAGGAATTGAAAAAGGAATTTTCTAGATAAAAAAAAAGAGAAAATGGTGACATTTGGGTTGTATGGAATATTGGCCCACTAATATAGTTTTCTAGGTGTACTGTGCTCCAGAAAAAACCCTCTAAGTACCCTTTTACATGCTTAGCATTTTATTCAAGGACTTCGGGTAGTTTAATATTTGAATATAAATTTGCATATTTTCAGTGCATGTGTATTCTGCACTATTAAGTACATATTAGTGCATAACCTGTGCTGAAAGTAAACACATAGAGATGAACATAAACCTGTGACTAATCTGGTAGCTCTTTATTTGGTAGTGGTTTAGTTTTTCAAACGAAGATCAAGAGAGAAGTTCAATAAACCTCAGATTAGTTTTATAAGCTGAACTAGAACAAAACTGAAAATGTAAATACAAATACTTCTTAGATGGGTTTATTCCTTTTTCAGTACCTGGGGTCATCAGCTAGAAAAAGAGTTCAGGTATTTTGACTGTCTTCTGGCAGTGCCAGGGATCAGTGGGGGCTGGCTGCTCCTTAAGAAAGGTAAACTGGCACTCAAGGTTGGCTCACACCCTGATACAGAGGATGGTGCACGAGGCCCATGGGACATCCAGGGAGCCCAGCCAGGAGCAGAAATCGGTGGGGCCAAAGACAGGGCAGGACAGCAGGTTTCTGACAGGAACATCCAGGCTACAAGTACCCACAGTGTGGGACTGAGGTCCCTGAGGGGGCAGGACATCCCCCAGGCTGTGCTGAAATGCGGTGCTTGGCACTTTGGCAGGGACAGAGAGGGATGGGGAGGCTCCAGGTGAGGCTGAGGACCACTACATCATATCTATGTACAGTGGGCCATTTCAAGCTGTGACATGAATTCTGAACCAAGTATCAGCTATTATATATGACAGCCTATTACTACAGAAGAAATTCTAGCTGTTTCCTACCCGTCAAAGGCAAGACAAACCTTACTGAGTGACAGAAATTACACTAACTGAAAATTCTCAGGCTCAAATTGAAAAACATGTCCCTAAATACTTTGTAAAATATTAATGGTAAGTTCCTATCAAGGAATATCTGACAAACCAAGTAAAACTGAATAGATTTCAATTGTGGATTTTGGGATATTATGCTGGCAGCAGTAGGTTTAGCTGTGGAAGTTTTAGGTTAATAAATGGTGTTGTACTATTCTGCCTTTACTGCATATGTTCAGAAATTAAATAATAAAAAAAGTGAGTATACTTTAATATTTTTATAGCTACACAGCAATGTTTAGTTACAAGAATACTAGATACTAATGTTCATATTTCTTAGGCATCATGATATAAAATGGAATGTTTAAAATAAAGGCTTGAGTTATCTTTCATATTTTTTAGCAATCTTCCTTTTTCAAAAATGTTTAAGGCTTTGTGAGACTCAACTGTAAGATTTTGAAACAAGTAGCTAAGTATATCTGTTTGTTGAAACTTTCCAAACTAATTTTTAGTAATTTGTAAAACCATATTTCCAAGCTTGCCCATGTTGAGATTTTTTTTATTCTTATCATCTATATAAACGAACATATTTTTCATAATTTCAATATGGAGTTTTACCTTCCAATTTGAAATGCTGATTAGCAATGAAGAAAAAAGTTAAAACATGAGAACAGATCAAAACTTTCTGTGAATTGGGATTGTGTCTCTAACGATAGCCAGCTGTGGCTGACTATGTAGTAGATGAAACAATAAGCTCCAAGTGAACCCACAACATCCAAGCAGCCAGTGCCAGGTCCATTAGAGTTTGTAGAAAATAACATTTCTGATCATCTCTGTTGTGCTTGCCTAGACATTTTCAAATTCTACTGTACTGATATAAAATGGGATTATCTCTTCTGGTTTGTTCTGTATGAATTGACTGATAATTCCTAATATTCTTTCTAAATTTCTTGCTTACTTCTAAGTGCTTAGGTGACATTTTGAAAGAACTGTTCATGGTGATTCACAATATGTTTTCACAGTCACAAAGGCTACTTTAGAGTCAATTTTGCAGTGCTTTCCTGTGTGCAGTGGTCTTTTTCCTGATATTGTTCATCTTGCCTTTCATCTGTAATTCTAAGCTTTAGATGTATATATAAATTTTTTGGTTACTGTTTTGATATGGCATGGGGTATTTTGAAAGGTCATTATTTTAGGAGTTTTCTAGAGACAGTTTCATAGGGAAATCATAATTACTGAGTTTCTGTTGAATTGAGAAATTCCAAATTTTAAATTCAGATGTTGAAAATGTCATTTATATATCTTAGATACAGAGTAATTTTGGTTCTCAAGCATATTGAACTCTTTAGAGAGCTTATGATAATACTGTCACGCTATAAATCTACATATTCACAGCTGTGCTTCTTTGTTTAGAGAAACTATTGCTGCTGATGGCACATTTAAGAGTTAATTTTGAATGATTCTTGATTTGAGTATGTTTGGATTAAAACTCTGACAGTTCGTTTTATCTTTGTAGATATTTCAAACGGGTAATGATATAGCCATTATGTTAGATGTTAATATTCAAATTATATTGTCCATATTGACAGAGGGTGTTGACAGATGTTGTAGAGTTTGTGCAGGACATCTTCCATGCCTTGGAAAAGATCACTCTTGTCAAGAGATACAAGATTTCTGTGACCATGATGGATATTCTGAAAATGCCATGGTAGAAGATGACAGGAGTTTTCTTGCTTGTGGATTAGTTTTCAACTGACCGTGTCTTTGTGACAGAGAAATGCAGCTAAGCTATAGAGGAATAATTTTGAAAAAAAAATAATGAAGAGTGATAGTATAACAGTCTTGTGATATTATTCTTACATAATTTTCTTTCTTAAATCACATTATCTCAGTCAGAAAGTTTCCATGATATCTGCTTTATAGAAGTCAACATGTGCAAACAGACATATTAATTAGCCTATCTTAATTTCTATAGTTCATGCTTTAGAAATGAAATGTGATCTTTGATTTCCTGGCATATCTTGCTTTCTGTGACAGAATTGGCTGCAAGAGTTACTACTGTGAAATATTTTAAGATTTTAAAAGAAGTAAAATATTACACACTTATATGTCATATATACATGGCAGCCTTTTGGCTTTCTGGTACTGGAGACAAGCTTAATTAAGTTTGCAGAGTGAAGAGCATCTTCTGCAAGTCATTGGGAAAGACATGCAGTAATATTTTTATATTGATTACATGGAAGAGAATAGGGGCTATTTCTCTTAATGAGAAAATAAGAGATGTGTTTTTCACAAAAACATGTCAAAACCACTCTCTTTAATTTATATGAAGTTATAAATACATCAAATTTCTTCCATAATGATAGTAGGTAATTATGAAAAACATTTTGCTATTTATGCATTTGGGCAGGTAACTTTATTTGTCTGTGTACAGACTGTGGGGAAGGTAAGAGCTGGTAAAATGTGAGCAGAATTTGTCTTTATCTGTTCACATTAAAAAAAAAGCTGAATCTCAACGAATTTGAGTTTTCCTAGCAATGCTGAAGAACAATGGTTATGCGAGTAGAAAAATTTACTGTGCAGATAAAGTACAGCTGGACAGAAGTACAGCAAAAGATCAGTTCCTGCTGACAGACTTTCTTCTCTCCTCCCTCTTTTCACAGTGCCTGAAATTGCCATGCCCATCTGCTGTCACCATTACCATTCTTTTCCCTTCAGTCTTGATCAGAATTAACAAAAAAAATGGGTACATTATGCAAAGAAAAAAACCCCAAAGTCAACAAAAAAATTATTAATCAATAACTAATTAATTGATCCCAATTGTATTCATTACATACTAGATCTTTTAACAAAACTGCCTTTTCTACAGCCTCTGTTGCTTGCCAAACTTTTTCAGATTTTAAATTATAGAGATTGTAATATGTCTTACCTGTATATTTGTACAATGTCTATTTGATTGAATCATCTGTGCATAATCCCAAGGTAAAGACACTAATGATTATTAATAAATATTGCCCCCCTAAGGAAAATAAGTATATATATATATATATATATGCCTTTTTTTTTAAGTAAAAACACTTAGAAATGTATAATTTTTTGAAAAATCTAGATCAGTTTCTTGATACATCTGTAAGATTATCATACATTCTACTTTTTCCTTTTATTCTGGGTAAAATAATCCTATCTGAAGCACAATAATAAATCACTTAGCCTAGCTAAATCACAATAAAATGGTTTATAAGCATGTGCACATATATCCCATTGTAGCTGACAAGGTTACTCTTGTAACAGATAATGCTAAACAGCACCAGTAGAACATGCGGCAGAGCTGTAACAAATGACAATGAATGTGCTACAGGAATGAAATGGATAGTTTTTTATTTGAAAGAAGAGGAAATCATAATATGAAACCCATTTTGACAGTGTTTTGTCCTTTAGCAGAATGTAAGAATTATTGTTATTGATGTTGTTGCATGAATTACCTTTCCACACGTTAAATTTTACTTCAGAACTTTTAACATAAATGAGAAACACAAATATATGTATATATGGCCAAAAATGAAATCCTTATTTGAATCCTTACCAGTATGGGTAGTGTGAACATAGGATAGTTAGAAAATGGTTTAGGGACTTTTAAAAACATTTAAATATTGAAGTTTTAAAATTACCTTAGTGGTATCACTCAGAGAGGTTAAAGTGCTTAATTCTGTTTTCTGAGATCATTATGGAGAATGTATCTCTGCATATCTTGGAAAGATGTTTTGGGCTTACATAAGCATGCCTGTGTAGAAGGTGATTTTTTTACAAGCTGTATGGTGACAATAAAGCATTACAAAGACCTGTTTGGGGCCTATACAGAGAAATTTCAATTTTTTGTGAAGTGGAGGCACAATGGTATTTCATTATCCCTTTTGGTTAAACATCAAGCTTGGAGGAAGTGTACAATTCTTCAAATGCACAAAAAATGTGAAAACAAAACGTGGAATGATGCAAAAGAAGAAACACATGACCAAAAGATCAAAACAGGATAATAAATATCTCACTGTGTAGTGAGATATAGTGTGTTTTTCCTCCATTTATTTGAAATTTTGCCTTTTGACAGCCTCTTTGTTTTCAGTTCAGTTTCACTGAGAATCACAGAATGTTGAGTTGGAAGGGACCCACAATGTTCATTGAGCCTAACTCTTAAGTGGATGGCTTATAAAGTGATCAAACTGATGACCTTGATGTTATTAGCACCATGCTCTAAACACGTGAGCTAATACAGTTTGCTATTCACAGCCACAGTCCCTATCAAATAAAACAAAAATGAAAATAAAAATAAAAATTAAAAGAAAAAGAACTCTAATCTCACTGAAAAGGGGATCCAAAAAGCAAATAAATGGCTTCAGAGTATCAACCACCTTCGAAAAAGTTCCTAAAATGCAGGGAGAGCCGCTCTCAAAACCCTAGAAGATAATGATGAAATCCCTAACTAAAGTCTGTTTAAATACTGATTACGGGAATTGAACTTTGCTTTGTACTGTTGTTATGTGCAGCATATTTTCCCAAGTAAAATCAAGTTAAAAATATGGATTTTGAGGAATTATAATTATTTCTAATACAGAGATGTTTTATTTTTTTTACTACCAGATGTTGCTGCTTTCGTCTGGAGTGTAATGTCCTTAAATAATTTTATTTTGAAGGGGAAAATGGCAGTGGTGGTTTACAAATTATCTCGCTATTTTTGCAAGTGCAGGTCAAATTGCTTGTGGAGGGAATTTGAAAACCCTTTTGTGAAAGGGTTCTGTTTTGATAATAGCTCTGTATCAGTTATTCAGGAAACAGAGAAAAATTATGTTTAGCCCTGTGCAGTACACAAATGGAGTGTACAGTTCATAAAGGAAAAAAATAATGTCTGGTTTAGACACTGAAAGAGTGACTGACCTTATATTTATGACAGCACTAGGCCCAGGAGTCAGTCAAAGAGCACAGTCCTTTAGTTATGTGCTTACTTGCATGTTAAAGTTCATATTTGATCTACATGATCATTGAAGCAATCATTCCTTATCCCTTTTTGTCCTTTCTCTCAAGTATAAAATAGAAGTATTGCAGTGAAAGGACAACTTATTTCTGCTATATGAAGACAATTATATTAGTACTTAATTGGACTTGAGCTTCTGTAGTTTCCATTCAAGTTTCTGCTGGAGGTCAAAAATATTAAGCTATCTGCTCCTCATTTCACATAAGCTGACAGTAGTAAGGTTGGAAAGAATATTGAGGCTAAAGAACACCACAAAGCTGAGAAACTCTGCCATAGGGGTTATCATGAACCTGCTGAATTTACATGTGTTTTGTTTACACTGTAGAAGGGAAAAGTGAATTTAATTAGAGAAAATTTTGAAAAAAGAAATCCATTAAGAAGGTCTGTTTAAACAAAGGTCTCACAGAGCATCTACAGCTTCAAGAAGCACAGTTTTTATTTACCTTCTCCTTTTGTTATGGTTCCTGTACTGTATGTGTCAAAAGTGTTAGTTTTGTTGTTCAAATAGTGTCATCAATTTCTAGACTATGTAGTTAACATGGCAATACTTTATAATGAACCAACTGCTCTTAATCTTAAAATAGAACTCACAGCTTTTGGTGAACTATTGTGGAATTTATTTTGCCCTAATCTGCTATGGTGACAAGTGCAATATAAATAAAAATGTTAAGAAGAAAAATGTTCCATGAAGCCAAAAGTAAAAGTCAGGAGACATAGGTTAAGATTTTTCAAAACTGGAACCTAAAGTTCAACCCAGAACCCTCTAATTACACACTTTAAAAATAACCCCGGTGCTCAATTTTTCTGAGGCTTTATTAAATTTCAGTTAACTCAAGAAACACCACTGTGCATATAATTAGCTGAAAAAAGTCAAGATGCTTATGTAGCAAGGCACATGAGTGTGGATGCTAAAGCTCACCTTTAGGACCTAATCAAGAAAAAAAAAATAGGAAAATGATTTGATTTTAATTCTGCTGTGTTGGATTATTTTATGGGTTTTTTTATTTGCTACTTTTTGTTTGTTTTTTGTTTCAGCATTAAATAATTTATTGCTCTGCTTGAAGTCTAGGACACTGGGGATGAGTTTTGATGTGTGAATTTTATCTTTCTCAGTCTAGTTTAAGAAAAAAAATTCTCTAGCCTCCACGGCTGTAGAGAGCAACCATTAAAAAGAACTATTGAAAAAACAACTGAAGTCCAAAATCCATGAAAACAAAAGCAAACTAAAAATACCATGGAGAAATATAAATCATATGATTTTAAACATATATTCTAATTCTAGGAGTGGAAATTACTCTGAATTTCTTAATTGTTGTCCTTATTTGTACTGTGTTAGGCAAGTTATTTCACCTTTCCATACCTAAATCCTCTGCTGTATGTTGTAGCTGGAATAATAGTATTTATTCACCTCACAAGGTATTAGGAGATTTAATTTAATAGTGCTCATGAAATATGTGATTAAAAATAGAGGGAAATAATACAGAAGCATGGATTATTACCATTATTAATTAAGTAAAAGAATCTCCCAAGACTGGAACTATTATGGTCAGGTGATTTATTTTCTATGAGTATACTGTACTATTACTTCTAACAGGATTTTTGAGCACCCTTGGAAGAAAAACACAAGTATATTGTTAGCAAAGTTGGATTTATAACCTTATTAAAATTTTCAGGTTTTTAAAAGACTCATTATTTCTTCAGTTGAATTGATGACTAATTATTATGCAAATCCTCTTGCATTTCTTTATGGGTAACCTTTGGACTGGCATTTTAACTAAATATTATGTAAGATTTTTGATAAGACACAATTGAATAGTAACAGAAGCAATGACAGCAGTTATTGCATATGTAAAATGTTCTCTGGAGTTAGAATGTTTTAAAATATGACAGGTTGAATACTTTCACAATAAAAACATTCAGTGATGCCTTCTAATTCTCAAACACACCATTAGATTAAAAGCTCTCGGTTTCCAAGCTGATCACATTTTATAATTAGAAGTGAATGTGCTATTCTATGTGCTATTCTATTTTTCATAGAATAGTAATTTCTAAATAACATAAAACTAAACCATTTTTAAGGACATTTTGTCCACATCAGCATCATCACTATTCAGTAAAACTTAATATTTAGAGTGATCACATATTATGTCATGTATCCCTTTTCTTAGTTAAAAAATGCAAAGCAAGGAAAAAATACTTCTTATTCTACTGCATCTACTACATTTTTGCTTCTAGCTTCAGTACAGCAAACTTTTACATCTCTTCAGTACTATAGAGCGGCTCACTACGTGCAGTTGCTTTCAGGAGTTTCACAAAATAGATAAGGATTGGTGAAAAACCGTGCAGAGCCTCGTCTTCTGACTTCTGCCTGGGTCTGCTGAACTCAGCCATTAAACAGAGAAAAAAGAGGGAAACTAAATATTGGACCAGGAATCTCTGAGATGAGGTGAGAGAAAGTTTGAAGATCCACATATTTTAGACAGACTCTTTTCCTTTTAGCTCCACAGAACCTCAAGCCTAACTGCCTGTAAGAGGTACTTGGCAAGAAGGTTACTAGTATTCACGTTGTTGGAGAATCCATTCAGGGCAGGTTCCTGGTGGAGCAATTGCAGTGTGAGCTGCAGGCTGAGGTCTACAGGGCCAGGAACCCAAGTCTGAGCCAAAGGGCTTGTGAACAGCCAACCCTTTGCGTAACAAAGTGACATCCAAGCGACTGGACAGAGGGAGACACAAGGATCCCAGACTTCTGCCCCTTAGACTGTGAGGGTTAAAAACCCCAGGAGTTCCTTTGCTCTGGGTCCCTCCTCATAGGCACTGGCTGGAGCTGTGGTTTTACTGTCTAGCTGTTACACTGTGATTAAATTATTTGGAGGATTTGGATGTCTGCTATGGGAAACCAGAGTTTGAGCTGGTAAGGGAATCAGGTGTGACTGTGTTAGTGTGGGATGTGAAACAGGGAAGCGTCCTTGGTCCCAGCTCAGGTGCTGTGAGAGTGACTGAGAGTGTGAGTTCTGGATGGTCAGACAGGGAAATTTCCTTAACATCACTGAGCTGGTGCTCAACTCTGCAAGGGAAATCCTTATGTTCTTGAAAATATTTTTTTTTCATGACACTCCAAGTGACAGAAGAGTTTAGATCTTTTGACTTCCCCTCTGTTTTCAAAGAAATCCTATTTTTTATCCCTCGCAGTCCTTTTTTCAAGCTTATTTTCATGATGATGAGAACTTCAGAGCTTAATTTTACAGTAAATTGTTGAAAACTACACACTTTTATGATTACACAGTTCCAGGACTTGAACATTTATGAAACATGTCAAATATTATAAAACTTTAAAAAATTGCCCCACACTGACAACATTGTCTCTGCTGTAGTTCTCAGGGTGCTTTTTCACACTATAACAATTAATACATTTTTGTCACCACAATTGATGTGCTTGTTTGTTTTTAAAGGAAAATAAAAAAAACATTACACTTTGCATCTTATTTTTTTTTACAACATAAAGAAAATGTTATCTGTCTTCTCTGTTGCCTATTGACAATTTGAACTGTTCTTTTTGAGTTAATGAAGTCTATGACAATTTAAATCCTTGAAGGCATTATGTCAGACTCTTTGAATCATGTCATCTAGGATGTGAAGTCTATTCTTGTTGGCATGTCAACAAGAAAATTAAAGAATGAAAGACAATTAAGAAGAGTGAAATTGTGTTACACTAGTTGACTATCTAAAACAAGGCCTTTTTGATACTTTCTGGAAAACTATTCAAGGAAAACTAAGCTCAATGTATTGAGATACTTGCAAGTCAGCCAGCCTATCCCCTTGACCCTTTCATTGTCCGTGTGTAAAGACTTCTGCTATGGTTTAGGAATGGTATTCTACACTTTTCTGTTCCCACTGAAACCATGCACTGCCCTTTCACTCTCACCCTCCTCCTTCCTTTGCAGAGGGCTGGACAGGAGAATTGGAGGTAGTAAAGGTAAGGATCATGGGTGGAGATAAGAAGAATCTGAGGGAAACAGCAATGAGATAAGAAAACAAAGAGTAACAGCAACAGCAGTAATCACAGACAGTACAAGAAAGAGGCGAATTATTCAGATGGAAACAATACCTGACTGCTCCATCCATGACGCTGTGCCAAACTGGAAGGGGCCCAGAAGGAACCCCTTCTCCCCTGGGAATGATGTGAGGTGGTGTAGAACAATCTTCAGGTAACAGCCATGCCACCTCCTGGCTATTACATTTATACATGGCATTACATTTAGAATCATTATGAAGAAAAGTTTCTACATATATGTTACATGGATAAATATGATTAAATTATAGAATCCAGTGAAATCAGTGCTTTCAAGAAAGACAATGACTTTTCAAGATACAAATTTCCTGAGAACAAACATACTTAATCACAGAACACCCGTGTATTGCCATCTCCTAGGTAGATGACAGATCGGTTTCATGATTCTTACTATCTCACAAGTTTTCCCACTGCCCTATCAAAATCTCTGGAACAGTAGATTGTTTGAAACAGTGTAGAGTTCTTTGGGATAAATTCCTTTAAGCAACTCAGAAAGAGAACTAAGTAAGATTACAAGAAGAAAGAGTTTAAGAATTTCATAGTAAATAAAGTGTGTGTTATGGAACTGCAAAGTGATACTTTGGGTTTAAATTGTTGTACTACATTAGGACAGTTTCATTACGTTCCTAAGCAATTTAAGAAGAAACAGAATGGTGGCACTTGGAATAAAACCAGTCATTCCAGACCTCTTGCTCATCATTGTACACATTATTTGGAAGGCAAATTTAGTATGTTAGAAGGATGCTACAATTGTCAGAACACTTAATAAATCACCTTTGTTAAATTCAGAATGTTTTTCTTTCATTATAATATACTCCTGCTCGATCAAATATTTTCTTTTTTCCCCCTCAGGTTACTTCATTTCACTTGATTTTAAATTTGAGTTTCTTAGTACTTGCTTGTATCATGCAAAATAATCTGCTCCAAATCTAACCTCTATTGATGATGCATTATGCAATGTGTACTGTCCATTGAAATTATCACTTACCCCATGCTTAAAAGCAACATATCCATCACATATCTTTCTGCATACTAGATAAATTCTCTTTCAGTTTCTGAGTATTTGGAAGTGTTAAATTAAACTTACCATACCACCTGCACAGACATACATCAGTCTCTGCTAAGAAGTTTCAGTTTTCTTCTCATCTGTTGGTGTATATGTTTGCCTCTGCCCTGCCAAGGCATCAGCATGTTGCTTAAGGATGTCACTCATCTTGGTTTTATTATTTTCTTCCTTATAACACTCTTCATTGGAATTTTATGGAGACTTGTAGTATGCTGTAATAGGATGAAGAATTCTAATATGCTGAGGAACTAACATACTTATGCGGCAGATGTTTCAGTTTACACTTTGCAGAATTACTGGCTTTTGAATTTCTGTACCCATAACTAAGCATTAGTCATACAAAGTATTTTGAGCTGTTAAAGAAAAACATTTTTTTTTAAATTTCAGAAATATTTATGTTGTTTGTATTTTCGTAAATAAAACCAAATTCATAAATAAAACCTATTCATCTCAAAAACAACAAAAAATATATATCTATCTTTTAAGTCTTTAAAGATTTTTTTTTAATTTAGAGTCTTTACTTTTTAAAAATAATGTAACTCATTAAAACTATTGTCTTCTAGTTTAAATTCCTGTTTACATTAAATGCATTCTCTGGGGTAGAGGAAAAAAATTCAAAAATCAGACCTTCAGTATTCTTTCTTTTTTCCTTCTAAAGAAAACAGTCTGATGCAAAAATGGCTCAAGAAGCCCGGAGATAGTGTATTTAGGTTTGATCTGATCAAAGTATGGAGACTGTCAGCAATTGCCAGACCATGAGTAGTAGCAATATTCTTCCTTTTTTTCCATCAGTTGGAAAAAACAGAAGCGACCTCCTTAGGAACCCTGTTCTCTGAAATGAGTAATCTTGCTTGAGTAAATTAAAGTTAGCTGAATGCAAGGAAAATATCTATTTTCAAAAGTGGGCTAGATAAAGGATGAAGTTCATTTCAGTTCTTTATTTTCCTTGACTTCATCCTAATTAGGAAAAAGGAGCATACAATATAAACTTTTATAGGGAAAATATCTACTTTTTATTACTCTAAATGTTAAAACTATTAACTGAACGAACCTCTCAAGCCCAGTGATTTTTGTTGTATAGAGCTGTCAGAGTGATATTTAAAATGAATGAATATGGTCAGTGTAATAAAAAAAATGAGGCATTTTAAGTAGCAGTGTGGCAAGAATAAAGTCCAATCTTTTAGATATAATTGCACTTGAAAGAATGCCAATTAAGTTAAGAATTGCAACTACAATTCTTATTGCATATTTCTAGATCTGAAAATATAAGTAGATGGTGGTGGTAGGGAAACAGAGTTCTTTGAAAATGACCCCAGGGTAGGAAATGTGCAGATATTGTACATTAGAAGAAACTAATTGTAATGCAAATTTTCTTTTCATATTTCTTGAGAGGAATGTGCGTGTGTGGAACAAAAAGGTGCTTTCACATACCCTTTGTCCTTCCTGGATTATGTGAAGAGTTGAAGGATGTTGCAGCTTTGCATCAAGTGGCTCCATAATTCCATTCCTGACCTCTGGATGTGCCTTCCTACATGAAGGGACTGAATGAGGTGCTGCAGTGCTCATATGGTGTAGCTGCTGTAGTTCAGTCAATCTCCAATTTTTTTTTCCTCAGTATCCTCTTGGAGCCCATGTGCCCTCTTATATAGAAACATGCAAGCAAGCAACCAAAGATAAATAGTGGTGATTACGATAAAAGAAATGTTGTTTATAAAGAGGTGACTGGTGTGTCAGCTACTGATGCATAGGCTTAAACAGCTATTCAGCCCTGTCAGAAGCTGGTATGGTATGGAGGATAAACCTCTCATCCACAACATATTCCTTGTCCTAGTAAATACATCTGTAACACTGACAACACCTAATAGTCTGCCAGAGATTTCAAAATTAGCATTTCAGAGTAATTAGTCATATTGATAATCCACAATTCTTTCTGTGGAAATGCTGAGAATTTAATTGATAGCTTGTGGTTTCCATGCTCTGTATTCCATAACACAATTCATCTCTTGACCCCTTGGAACACATATCTCCTAGTCGGCGTTCTTATTAGGAGTGACTAAATATCACCACTGCTTCATACCCATTTATGCTACTACCAGGTGACCTGCTTAATACAGTTGTAAATAAGAAAGGCTCATAGCTATAAAACTGCAGGGCAAATCCTCAAGGACGGCATTACTTTTGACAAACTGGCAAAATACTTAAAAAACCTTGAAAAACTGTGTTTGGAAATCCATAAAAATGAGGTTTTCAGCTTTACTGTTATTCTAAAAATATATTTTCCCTTTTTACAGCATGAATTCTTTTCCTCTTGTATTCCTCTGTACTCTTTAAAGTGACATTTAGCTAATGTAGCAAGAAGTCACAGCTGTTGGGAAAGGGCTCTGAGACCGCAGCCCACAACGTTTTAAACTTATGAAAAGTGAAGACTGAGGATAAGGAGTGTTCTGCTGGGTCACCAGGTATTGTTCTTGGAATGTTCCAGAGAATCGCTTCCTTGATGAGTAGAGATTTTTTTTCCCTTATTTCTAGCATATTTTTTTCTTAGTTAGTGCTTACACATTTATTTTCATGCCAACAATATGCTTTGTCTTCTAGAGCTCTTTTTCCTCCTAAGTGGTTACCCAATGGTGTATTTAAAATAGCAGCCAGAGCCCCCCTCAGTCTGACATTTGCTGAAAAAAATGGAAAAAAGCAAATAAAACACTTTCTTCAGGCCTCATAAGGTTTTTCATTCCTTTGATGAAGAATGTTAACTATCCTTTTATCCTATTTTACTATTTTTCTTAAATATATGCAAATTATTTCTCCTTTTTAAAAGCAGATAGAATATATATATATATATATATGTATATATATATATATATATATATGTATATATATATATGTATGTATACACATAAAGAGTTGTCTGTTTTTGTAAACTTTTCCACATTGATGTAACTATGGAATTAGCCACTGGGATAAATACAAGGAATATTTTCAGGGGCAGCTATGAGTACACATACATTTACTGCTCATGAAACAATTGCCACAGAATTGGAATTTAAAAAAATTCTAAATTGCAGATACACAATAAAAATTGTGCACATTTAGCAGGTAAAATATGCAATTGCTTCTGCTGTTCTGATTATTATTATTATCTAACATGACCCACAATTCACCCTACCCTAATTATTTGGTTCTGAAGCTCTAAGAAAATAAAAAAATAATATGTATAATAACATATTTTGCTATTATACATATTTTGCTGTATATATCTATATTATATAATATTAATTCTACATGATACATAAAATATGTGTTCTTGCAAGATTTTATAAATAGTTTAGGGCTAAAAATGCACTGGCACCATCTTGCTCTCCTCCATATTGTGTTAAAAGTATATAGAAGGTTGCATGTTATTTTTAATAATTTCTCTCTGGTAGCAATAATTTAATGTTAGATTTTTTAACCTATTGTGAGTTATAATTTTATTCAAATCAGAGTTCAGAACTATAGGCAATAAGAGACTCTCAGCTATAGAGCTGTCAAAGTGTGAGACCACTAAGATATAATATTTATCTCTGATTTTGTGAGATGCTCCAGTGTCTTATATTAGTGCAGTTTTGCTGGAGTCTCTCCAGTAACTCCAGCTTTCTCTTGTACTAGGGAATCCAGGGCTGGACACAGGATTCCAGATATGACACATTAGTCCAGGTGTAAAGATTTTATATGTGACAAGCACTTTTATTATAGGATTTGTATGTAATAATATCCTAATTTTTATAACTTTTTTTTTGTGTCACATACAGTTCATCTGATTACCAGTAAGGCAATACTTCTACATGAAGAAGTAATACAATAGTGATCAGGGTATTAATCAATTTTAGGTAGTCTATCAACATACACATATGAAGCTAGGAAGATAAATATGAGGGATTTAGGAAAGGCATTAATAGTTTCTGAATAGAATCATGCCTCCTAGTCTGGTGCACAAAGTTTTTTGGCTTGTTTTTTGTTGGGCTTCTAAACCACATTTGAAGTTTAATATGAGAAGCTTCATCAGCTATTTGTCTTCTGCAGGTGGGTGAGATGGCTTAGACTAAAGATGAAGTCAGGCCATGTGTTTCAGGCCAAAATAAAGTGAGAAGCATAGCTTAAGGACAGAAGCAAGTGAGAATATAAATTATGTATATACCAAACACAGAAAAAAAAATATTTGTAAACCTGGATCACTGATTTAATAGTGAAAATTACAGTATAACTAAAAGTTGTGTTTGAATAGCTACCAATGATGTTTCCAATTGGAGTAACTAATTTTTCAAACTCATTCTAAATTTCTTTGGACACATATGTTTAAAGGCTTGCCTTGTCAAAAAGAAATACTATTAGCCACTTATAATTTTAAATGAGAATGTAAGACATGAAAATCTTCTGAGTATCAGTGAAATTAGTTTTATTAATTTAAAACATACCCTAATGAAAGTGGTATTTAAAGACCTGACGAGTTTAACAGGAAATTTGTCTTGTTTTCTGAAATCATGCTTTGAAAGCTCCTATTTTTTTCCTTGAGAAAATAATTGATTTTGTTTGCAGTGTTATTAATTTGTGTTTGCAGTAGAGGAAAATGTAAGGATAGCAGTTTAAGTTCATAGCAGATGTAAATTCTGCTTGCTTTAGGAGTCTCTGTGAAAGCTATGAATCAGGAACCTCTGCAACATGTATCTTCAGAGTCAACAGATCCTGAGACAGCCCTTTATGCAGCTCTCTCAGTAGCTATAGTTTTTTTTCCTATTTCTTAGAAATAATCTGTAATGCAGGCTCTGCATTTATTTTCAAAACAGAATTGTGGGAGGAATTGAGAACTGGAGTTTAATCCTTCCCTTTCCACACTGTTGTAAGATGCACCAGTCTGCCGTCAATACCAAATGGATTCAATGAGATTTTCTACAATTTAGACAGTGACTTCGTTACGGATTCAAAATAGCAACACTCACACCATTAACAATTCATGCACACACAGAGAGGCAGAGATGTATGCATCTATATGTGTATAAAGCCACCAACCCCTTAGGTTCAATGAAATATTCACATCAAACCCCTCAGTGCTTCTCAGCAGCCATGGGTTGCACCTTGAATGGAGTGTGTGTGTGTGGGTATGAGCCTAGCCCTCGTAGTCAGTGACTGATTAATTCTAAGCATTGAAAACTTGAGAGTTTTCAAGCTCTGAGAAGTGTCCCACTCAGAGGGAGGTGTTGACACAGCCCACTGCAGCCCAGGAGAGCTCAAAGGACCTCACTTAGGCCTGCTCTTTATTGGGTTGCAAGATGATTGCCTTTAGTCATCAGTATCATCCTGGCTCTGTCTTAAATCAATAATTCCTGAAATTGCTCTAAATTCTGTAACTACGGTACCATTTCACTTGACTAAGATTAATTTTTTCAGATGGTCTGATAACAAGGGTACCATTTCACTTGGCTGGTGATTCAGGAAAATGATTTACCAAGGTTAGTCACTTACCCTTTGTTCCCCACCTGGTCAGGCATACATGTTACAGCTGGAATTGTTCCTGCCTTTACTATGCAAGAGCTCCTGGTATGGTCAAGAGGCACTTCACCCCTCAGCTGATTGGTTCAAGGATTATCAGGAGCTCTTCACAGAGCAGGCACAAGAACAGATGCACCACCACACCTTGTTAAACTGAATTTAAATAACGATAAGTAATGTATTAATTAAGAATCTATTTTGAAGGAAATATATTTATGTACCTTTACTGAAAATTTCTCTCAAAATAACTAAGATTTTTATTTGCAAGTAAGGCAATTTCCTATTTCAGCAAGTAGTCATTGAGTGACAAAAAGAAGCGGGGCTGTCCGACTGACAATATTATCCATGTAAAAGAGACATACACCTGGGGGAGAGAAATCCTGACAGTTGAAAAAAATGCTTCCACAATTCTTTGACCTGGAATCTTCTTCCTCCATTAGGACCATCAGAGGCATACATGCAAAACCTTTTACTTTTTTCAGGGTTCTCAGTGTAGTAATGGCCCTTCCTAGCATGGGTTAGGGCCTGGTCTACGGCACAGGATGCCAGTTCAGCCCAGCCAGGTGTCCCAGCCCCTGCCCCAGCGAGGTCTCAGTGCTGTCTGCCCCTAGCCCTGTCCTTGGGCAGGTTGGTTTCCTGCACTGATCTCACACAGGGCTTTCTGCCATCCTTCCCAATGCTCTCTGACTGGGTACCTTGACTGCCTGCCTCCAGCTGTGGGACCACATCAGTGACTCAGGTGACAGCCCAGCTGCCTCATGCCTGCCCACCTTGGAGAGCAGCAACCCTCCTGCTGCTCCTGGGGTCCTGTCCATCTCCTCTTCCTGGACAATCCCAAGTGCTGGGCATATCTGAGGCAAAAAGCTCTTATTCAGTGCTGTTAGTTAACCTTGCAGAATTGAATACTTAAATTGTTCCTGCTAAGACCATGTGGGAACTTGTGCAGCCATTAGGAAAGGAGACTATCTAGTTCACAACCAGCATGATTGAGAAACTAATCCCATGCTCTTGCACACAAAGACATTTGGGAAACTTAGAAATAGATTTTCCTGTTAGGGGTTTGGCTGTGAGCTAGTTCTAATTCCAGGAGTCCACAGAAAGCACAATGCAGAAAGCAGCCTACAAAGTATTGCAAAGTATTCATAATGAACCAGGTTTTAATTAGGTTTCTTGAGCAGCATCAAAGTGCTCTGTGGATTGGTGCTGTGATGGTACTCGGGCGAGATTAGAGAGTTGTGATTTCCTGCAGTTTGGGTGAACAAGGGGCTCCTGTGCCAGAACTGCTTCTCTCCCCCACCCCAGCCCCACAGACCCTGACAGTACTACCAGTGGTGTGGGGCAGTTATTGCCAGCCTATCCTGCTGGGACTGAATCATCTAGGAAAAAAAAAATAAAATCCCTAATGAATAAATAAAATCCAGATTTATTGCTCAGCAAAAAGAGAAATGAGAGCATCTTGTGGGGAAGAAGTAGATAGATTTAGAAACAAATGAACTGCCTTGGGAATTTCTCTTCTGAGAGAAAGTACCCTGGGAGCTGCCATGCTTATGAAGGGCCAACATTCACTGGCTGCCCCTTGTATTGGGCTTTCCCTCCTGCTCTGAGGGAGAAAGGTCTGATTCTAGGACCTTGGTGTTAGAGTAGGTCTCACATAGTAAACTGACATGTTTGCTGAAGCAAATATTGGAGCATTTATTAAGTGAAAAATATAAATTCTTACAGACTTTAGACATATTTGGGGAGAGGTGTCTGTTATAAACTTCAAATTCAGTTTAAAACAGTTATACCTTAATGTATCAGAGTTTCATGAATTATGTGATCTACACATATGGTCCTAAAGCTCAGATTTTCTGTGAACTTAAAGTTTAGGTCTTGAGGCAACTGGTGATTTCCCCTAGACTATTTTGTATTTCTAGTAACCATTTTAACTTGGTAACAGGACGCTCAGGAAACCTGGGAAATGTTTTCCATGTGTCTGGCAAATATTTCCATGTGTCTCTAGATATGTAATTAATTTTCCTCTAAATAATACTGCATTTATAAAATGAAAAGATTTTTGTATCTTTCGTATCTAAAGATATGTCTATTTTTTAGATATAATACCATCTGGAAGGAATCAAATACACAAAATAAAAAGGAAGTTAGCAACCATAATCCAGAAAAATGTGAAAAAATCTGAAATTAAAACATATTCTGTGATCATTTTGAATGTAAATAAAGACTTTAGGTAATGAAGTATTCACTGGCAAAAGCACAGGAGACATAAATTTTGTTGTTTATACCGGTGTATTGTGAACTCCAATAGTTTTGTCCATCTGAAGCTCTCTTCCTCCAGTCAATGTATAAAGTGCAGACCTATTCTTCACACAGAAATCAATGAAATTGTGAAAAATTTGACAAATTCTGCCCTCATATAGAAATAGTTTTCAAAAGTCTAACCTGCAAAAAAAGAAATAAATTTTAGCTAGAATTAGGAAAAGTCCTGCACCTTCTGATTGTCTGTAACTATCTGTGACCTCAGGACTTTAAAATAAAGAATCAGGTCATAACAGAAAGTTGAACTGGAACTTTCATTAAATATATGATACCTATAGATTTGTATTGCCTTCTATTCTAAGACAATTCTATGCACTTTTTCATTAAGAAAAAGACAGAAAATATACCTTAAATAAATATCTTAATTATCTGCCTTCTTAATTTTGCTCAAGATGATCTAAATCATTAATCAAAATCAATGCTTTACAGTACAGTTTATACTTTAAAATAAACATATTTTTACCATTAAGAAAGACAAGTACTATCTCTACCCCCTCTTTTTCTCTTTTAAATGCTCTGCTATTTGATCCTCATTAATGGGATGAGGTAAAAAGGGGTAAAACCTAAATCAATATATAAAGCAGTTATTTAGCTCAACATAAATGATGTAGTTCTACCTAAACTAAAGTTTCTAAATGGCATTTCAAGGGGTTCTTCACCCAAATAAAATACTGATTCTTCCACTCATTAAATTCTTAGGTAGAAATAAATTGCCCATATTTGGAGAACAAGGTGAACTGCTCCAAAAGCTGATTTATAAAGCATTTCATGATCATTTATAAACTGTAGTAATAATTTCAGATGTTCATTCCCTTATTTTTTTAACAGAAGTCAGTGTGCAGGATCAACTTAATAGAACTAGTTTATTATATCACTGAAAAAAAAAATCAAAAAAACAAAGCATTTCATAAAGCATACAAAACTTTTAATCAGCATTGTTTTGTCATGTTAAAGGAGCATAAGAGAAAAAATGCAGTTTTTGTAGAACAATGACAGTTGTGAATTAATTGCAGTAATCCAGGGAAATGAATTTAGCACAAATTGACACTAATGAAAAATGATTTTGAGACAACCTTTACAATTGATTATAACTTGTGATTAAATTGCAGGATGAGGTAAACAGATTTCTACAAAATCTAACACTTGTATCTTGAACAGGAGCCTATTCATGGGTAGATTCAATAGGAACACATTTGTCTGAAACAATATTTAAAGATAGAAAAAATGGGACAATTGCTGAATATGCTGAAAATGTAGATTTCTGGATGTCTAGTTTTTTTAGTTGGTTTGCAAAAATGCTCTGCTCAAACCTAAACCTGATTATGTTCCTGAAACAAAGGTATCTATATGCATAAAACACTCTATGTGGGAGAAATAAAGGTGGTTCCATCTTTCATAACATAATCTTGTGGAACCAGGATGTTGGTGACTAGCTATACACTGTCCCCCCCTAGACTGGACATTTACTTTAAAAAACCCAGTGGGGCAGTTAAGGGAGAAAAGAGACCACCAGAGGAAGGGGTAGTTACTAGGCAGTTTTTCTTTGTATAATTTTAACTCTGTGTAAATTAAAGTATCAATATTAATGTTGTAGCAATGGAACTAATTGAACTAATATCATTTAAAATACAAGGGCAGTGTGGTTCTCATGTTGACAGGAAGGCTGCATGCAACACAATGGTAGATCAAGCAGCCTGTTCTGGAGTTTGGATGCAAGAGGTTGGTGATGCTGTCCTACTTTTCCAGTTAGCAAAAAAAACAAGGATAGGAGCACTCCATTGATCTTGCTCTGTCAGTTTGGCAACTAGGGCTGGAACATGCAGCCCAGGAAAAATATGCATTTAATCTGCAGGTGGCAGTTTGGAAGGAGAGGTCTGATTTCTACCCCCAGGTTTTATTTTATATATTTGATTTTCCTAGTAGTCAATAGGGAAGATCATAATCTGCAAGGCTTCTGCAGGCGTTTTACGGAGTTCTATTTTTCTAAAATTCAAATGTTTGCATTAACTATTCTACTAAATATTTTAATGCAGCAAACATGTTTGGAGAGCATCCATGCAGCTTACTTTTTATCTAAAGCTTTTGACAAAAGTAGTTATTTACAGCTTTTAGTCCATTTCTGTTAGTTCACTTCATTCTGTCTTAACCACATATGTCCTTGACCATCTGTAATGCAGCAATAGCTGCCAGTAAAATCATGACATTTTTTGTTAAAAAAAATATCAGAAACTTTTTAAAGGGACAGTAGACTAAGCACAATCTATTAAAGATTCACACTTAAGACTCCCTTCTGTATTTGAAGTCTATGCCAATATTTATATTTGATATGAAGAGGTAAGTAATGTTCTTAGGAAGTTTAGAGTATTATATTTGCTTTTTTTTTGCTCTAAGTAACCAATATTTTTATACTGCAGGCATAATTTACCAACTAGACTGAAAGAAAAAAAAGGGCAGCGGCCTGAAAAACATCAGTCTCACAGTTAAACATCAGTATCAAAGCAGGGCATTTGAAAACATAAAAGGAAAAGGTAATGACATTATCCTTGCATCTTCATAACTTTCCTAAAGGTGAATGTATTAAATAAGAACTGCTGAAGTGTTGTTGGCACTGTTTAATGCATCCCATCTGTTAGTCGTAATATTACATGAGCTAATTAACGTGTGTTACCTTGTGTGTAAAACAACATGTACTCTTTTGATTGCAGAGTCAATCCTAAAGTAGTTCTCAGTGGAGCAGTTTGGGGTTTTTTTGTGTCAGAAAGTTAGGGACTTTTCATAACAAAGAATTCTGTTTTCATTGAACTCCTCAAGATTTAAAATTCTACACTTTTTTTGGAAACTTGTGCAGGATTTTTTTGTCTTTATATCATCCCTTTTTGCTTTCTACAGTGCTTTGTCTTAAAATTTTAAAGTATTTTGTAATGCAGTTTTGTCTTTATTTTTGTGTGCAGTGCATTTGATCTAGCTGATGGTGTACTTCCAGTGACATGTCATAGTGTAAATTGTCAAAAATTGTGTTGTGACATGACAGTAGCAATGGTGCACAACTAATTAAATCTAATAAAGACTGTCATTTGCTTTTCTTTTTTTTTTTTTTTTCTTTTCTTCAACCATGAAGGACAGCTGCTACCTAGTACCAAAAAATGTCTTCTAGACAGAAACTGTTATTCTTCGTGTTTGCAGTGGCATGGTTGACACACCTGAAGGACAGGATGTCCTGGAGGGACCTGGGCAAGATCAAGAAATGGGCCCCTGGGAACCTCATGAGGTTTAACAAGACCAAGTGCAAAGTGCTGCACCTGGGCTGTGACAACACAGGCTGGGGAATGAACATATTGAGAGCAGCCCTGCTGAGATGGACTTGGGGGTGCCAGTGGGTGAGAAGACAATAGATGTGAGCAGGCAATGTGTGCTTGTGGCCCAGAAAACCTGGGATGCATCAAAAAACTTTGGCCAACAGGGCAAGGGAGATAATTCTGCCCCACTTTTCTGATTCCACATGGAATGCTGTGTCCAGCTCTGGGGTATTCAGCACAGGAAGGACATCAACCTGTTGGAGTCAGTCCAGAGGAGGGCCATGAGATGATTAGAGGGATGGAGCCCCTGTGCTATGAAGAAAAGCTGAGACAGCTGGGGTTGTTTAGCCTGAAGAAGAGAAGGCTTCAGGAAGAATAAACTGCATCCTTCCAGTAGGAAAACAAGAAAGTCAGAGAGAGACTATTTACAAGGGCATGTAGTGACAGGACAGGGGGAATGGGTCTAAACTAAGAGAGGTTTCAATTAGATACTATGAAGAAATCCTTTACTGTGAGGGTGGTGAGGCACTGGAACATGTTGCCCAGAGAAGTTGTGGATATCCAAACTTAGAAGTATTCAAGGCTAAGTTTGTAACTTTTCTCTAAAAAATCCTTTTTCTGTTTCTCTGTTTCTGCTGCATCTCTTCTGTATTTTTCTTTTTATCCTTGGATTTCTCAGCCTCCTTTAGACTGAATTCTTTTGGGATCCTCCCTCGTGGGGAGCCCTGCTTATCTCAGTTCTTATGATTCGAAGAAAACTCCTGAGCTCGTTAGAATCTTGTTTCTCATGTTTATTAAAAGGTCATCACAAAACTTAACAGGTCTCTCCAGGCTGGCTACACAAGGTTATTTTTTTCAATCTGGTTCATTTCTTTCTTCTGATGGTACAAAAAAGGCCTTGTGGCACACTTTGTGTCTGATGCACAAAATGGCCCCGAACTACGCAGTTCTTTTATCTTTATACCTATTTTTACCCAATTAACAATAGACACGTATATTATTTTTCTTAATGACCCAATGACCCATCACCTCTGTGATGCACTGTGGCATTTTCTGTCCAATCACTTACTACTACCCAAAAACCTCTAGGAGAACAACATGAAGAAGAAAGAAGAGACAAGAGACAACACCCTAAATCCTCCATCTTGTCTCCTGTTCTCTAACCTAACTTTTTCACCCAGTGAATTAAAAAACTTTCTAAACTACACACTTACACTTTTAGCTTTTTCTATCTAACTTTAACATTTGTTTTCATGTATCACCATGAAAACATGCTCATGAATTTCATATTATATGAAATTCAGTGGTTTTCTGGATCTTCTAACTAAGTATCAGAAACAAGGGCACTCACTCTGTATTCCAGACTCCAACAAAGTTGGGTGAGGCTTTGAACATCCTGGTCTAATGGATGGTGTCCCAAACCATGGCAGGGTGGTTGGAACTAGATGTTCTTCGGGATCCCCTTCATGCCAGGGCATTCTATGTTTCTACGATGATTCTATGAATCAATGGAACGAGCTCTAAGTTCCTCTAATTATAATGCAGTAAGTTTGAGGTGAATATCAAATGTCTCTTGTAGCAATAAAGAAAAGCCTATCTGATTCCTAAGGCAGCAAGATTGTACATCATTGGTGTAAATTTATATTTATGTCAGATGTGCTTCTCAGATGAAATATAATTTTATTTTGCAGACAGGAAAGAAATATGAAAGCAAGAAATGATGCTCTTTCGATCAAGTCTTACCTTCTTGGGTAACAGTTGACTCCCAAGGTATTTCACATTTTTTTAACCAATCACTTTGCTAGACAAGATAAACCTGTGCAGCTGCAGCCAGGTCTTTTTGGAAAGCCATTTACTTCATGTTTTTTCTTGTATGGATCTAGTGAAAAAAATAATTTTTGATTCACCAGTTGTTTATATGAAACTGTTGTTCCCATATTAAAATGTATGGATTCCATATCAAACTATAAGAAATGAAACTATAAAATATCCCAACATGTCATTTTCTCAGCTAACTGTGTGCATGGGTAACAGTTTAATTTTTTGTGATCTGTCTCATTTTGATTACATTCTTGCAGGCTTCAATTTTTTTAAGTAATATCAAATGAAGATTTTGCTGTTTGATAGAACTAAATCTGACCTTCCTCTTGCTATTTTGAAAGCTATTGATATTTCTGACTATTTCTAATATATCTTGTTATTGCCATTTGTATAAAAAAGTAAGCAAATTCAGAATTTTTCTGGTATTCTAGTTTAACCCTACCTGGCAACTAAGCACAATGCATCTATTCTGCCAGGGGGATGGGGGAGAGAATTGAAAGGGTGAGAATGCAAAATAATTGAGATAAAAAGTGAGATAAAGGCAGTTTAATAGGTAAAGCAAAAACTAATTGTGCAAACATAGCAAAATAAGGAATTCATTCACTATTTTCAGACAGGTGTTTAGTCATCTCCAGGAAAGTGATAACTTGAGAAGAAAAATGACACATCTCTACATGTTGTGTGTCATGTCATATCACATCACGTCATCTCGTGTCCTTTCCACCTCTTCTTTTTTTCCTCTGTGTTTATTACTGAGCATGATGTCCTGTGATCTGGAATATCCCTTTGCTCAGTGGGGGTCAGATGTCCCAGCTACTTCCAGTTCCAATTTCTTGTGCATGCCCAGCTTCCAGGTTGTTGGGGTGCTGTGAGAAGCAGAAAAGGCCTTGACTCTGTGTACACACTGCTCAGCAATAATTAAACATCCCTGCCTTATCAACACTCTTTTCATCACAAAGCCAGACATGCTAGCTACTGTGAACAAAACTTGTTCTGTCCCAGCCAAAACTAGTACATTCAGATAAAACCATTAGATATTTCTGTCTTTATTACAGGAAATATCAAGATCAGCTTTGTAGACAGAGACTTTTCACAGAATCACAGAATGATGATCTATCACAAAAACCTCTAAAACTATAAATCACAATGTCTAAGGTTAGTGAGGCTTTTGGCAGTTAAAAGGAGAGGGCTGCTAGTGATGGAATACTTCAGATACTTAATTAGAGCCAGGAATTTATGTCATTCCAGATATTGAGTGAAATGGAAGTATTGGTCCATGTTTCTATATATGATGAATATGTTTATCAATTTGTAGAGTTTGTGAGAACATGTCTATACTGTTTAGGTGGTGCAATGTTTAGCCATCTGTGTAATAATGCCTTAAAGCCTCACTCAGTCTCTGTCTGCCAGTGATTCTGTCTTCTGAATTAACTTTCTCCATCATAACTGTAACGGCTTTATCTGTTGCTTTTTTTGTCTGAAAAGAATGGGAAAATAGATAAACATACTTAGAATCTGTTAGTCATCTTTTAATGAATTTAGAAATTTATAGGAAGTATTTTTATATTATAAATTTACAGATGAGCAAATCAGTCTCGTCCAGAGGAAGATTAGTGACTTCTGATTTTTTTATTACTTTTTTTTTAGTGATGGACTTTATTTTTTGCCTTCTACAAATCTTTCTTGTTTTAAAATAAGGAGTATAATAGCATTTTTTTTCTCTTAAGCTCTCTGATAGTGGAAAAAACCAGACTGCTTTAGATTTCTTATTATAATAAAAATATTTTTTGTTTATATTACTAGAAAGATCTATTATTAATGGTACTGGGGTTCTTTTTTTTGATGACTTTCCTATTTCTTATGTGTTCGGTTCAATGTCTTTACAAAAACTTTGTTAGCTTCCTCTCATCCTACTCACGTTAATATATTTTGTGTTAACATTTAAGTGTAAATCTACTTGTTTTTACAACAGCCCTTTTTCATATATATCTTAACACAAGTCAATTCCTTCTGTTCAGCAACAACTAATAAATGTATATATTTGATTAGTCTGAAATCCTAATCTATACATATTCACAATCTCTAATTTTGTGTAATATCTGTGAGTGTATATTGAAGAAAGAATTAACATTTAAGTCAGAACCCTCTGATAGTGCTACAGGTTCAGAGCTTCTGTCAAATTCTCTTTGTGGGCTGGCTGTAATTCCAACCATCACAACCACATTGTTAAGAAATAATATTTTCTACTCCTGAAGGAGTAAAAGGCTTCTATTTTAAAGCTATGATACTTCAAGAAAATAGAAAAATATTTTTATTGTAGATGATATTATGCAACTGACATTAATGTTATTTGAATTTGTATTTTCTATTGTTCCTAAATAAGATAAAATATTGCCAAACACCTACTGTAACTGACTGCTAATAAAATGGCCATTGTTAAAAATAATCGACTTTGAAATAGATTAAGAATAATTTGAGAAAAAAGTGACCCTTTTTATTACCTGTTGATAGGACCTTCAGAACATATGAAAAATTACATAATTAGAGGTAACAACTGAAAAAGACTTGGACTTAGGTCTTAGTTGAATTGACTGTTTTATGTAGGAGTCTTCAATGTAGTTCTTTGGCCCACATACAACACCAAAGAGAACGCTGTGTGCTCAAAGGAAAGGTTGATGCTTGACTATATTGGCCTGAGAAATGAAGACTATTAAGGATTTTAATTTATGAAAGCCTTCCATGTGCCTGAACAAGAACATATATCTGTTTGGTTTATATTATTTTCTATCTGAAATTGGTTTGGATTCCAGACATGGGAAATATTTCTGCTGCTGAATATGTCCATGGGTTGATGCATGCTGTGTGTCACCACTGACACCTGTGAGAAACAAGAATTCATCAGGAGGTCTTCTGCAAGATTAGACAACAGAAAGATAGTGCAGGAATATTACCATTAATCACCTTGCTGAAGATACAAGACTTTGTAAACTTTTAACAGCAGAAATTTGATCAGTCTTCTCAAAGAGCAAATGCACTGTCATTGCTACTTTTTGACCCTAAGTTCAGAATTTGTTCCTATTTATATCTTTTCACTCTTTCTTCTTCTTCCAATTCCGTCTTCTCAGAGTTCTGAGTAATTTTAAACTGCATGGGCTTCGGGTTTGCTATTATGAATGGGCAAAGTTAATACTTTGTGAAATGTTTTATGTTGACTGAATGCTGATCTAAACTTTTGCCAAAGTTCTCTGATTTTCTGAAGTTGTCAGTAAAGGTTTTGTTGTTTTGACCTCTTGAGAAGATCTTGCCAATGTTTTACCTGTGTGTCTAAATCAGAGTGCATAACAAACAGTAATCCCTTTTAAGAGCCTTATTGAGCAAATTTTGGGGTCTTACAACTCGCCACACACCCTACACTCACTGTCAGACCAGGTTTCCTTACAAGTTCAACCTCAGGTTTCTCAGAGCAGTCTCAAACATTTTGATTGTTGAAATTAATTATAGTTCTACAAAAACCAACAGCCTTGATCTGGGTGCCTCTGAGGACAAACAACAAGCAAAAGGAAGCCTGAGCTTTTATGCCCTCACAGTCTAAGGCGGTGCAAGTGTGAGAGACAAGCTCCTGCTGTGTCTCTCAGTGTCTGGGTCCCCAGGCCCCTGGCCACATACAGAGCTGGTACCGGTTCATGGCCTCTTGCCTCCAGCTCCCATCAGCCACAGCTCTATCTGCATTCCCTGCTGCAGCTGAGCGCTGAGCTACCTGTGCTGTGTGTCTTCCTCAACATTGTAAAGTTACTTAATCCGTCTATAGCACTACGCCTCTTCACTAATGTTGCCCTTTTTTGACTACTACAAATAACTTTTCATTTTCAGTTCTTATTCATTCCTGAAATAAGAAAGTTAGCTTTCATATTTGATTAAGTATTTATTGAAAGAGGTGGCCTGTGAATTAAAGAATATATTACTTTTTAATAAAATCAGATTAGAGGGAAGTAGTAAAGCCAAATATTAAAAAGGAGCCCATCATAAAATAATGTAGATTTTTTTGTTTTAAAAAGCAATCTTCAGGGTTTTCAGAGAAATTTGTTCAACTTGTCAGCCCTTCATTTCTGAGTCTACAAGAACAGAAAATGCAACAGCAGGAAATTTTGTTTAATGTTTTAATTTTTGTGTTGTAAAGAGATCAGGATGCACTAAGGAGCATACACCCAAGGGTTCCTAAGCTTCAAAGTTTACAAATCTAAGTCCAATTTTCACTTTAGTGGATGCATATGAAGGACTTCAGTCAATATAATGAGTTTCATTCTGTTTCTGTATTCAGTATTTGATGGCCTTCTCTAGTAATACAGTCACATATCTCATTTGCATGAAGTTTCTTTTAAATGTCAGAATTGAGATATGACCAAAAGTATTCACTTTGATTAACATGTTAAAGATTTTTTCTTGACCTTAAATGAAGATGCTGCTTCAAAATGTTATCAGATCTTTAAAATGGGTGGAGATTGAGGTGGGAAAATGCTCTACAGACGTCAGAGCTTGATGTATATAGGCTCAGGGCCAAAATACTTTATTTCCCAGTAGACTTTCATAGAATTGGGATTCAGAGTTTTCATTCAAATGCAGTAGAAGGGATATGTGGAGACTCTTTTTATCTATCTTTTTAAGAATTCACTTTTTGGGTTTAACAGTGTGAGTACATGTTTCATTGGCACATGATTTTGTATCTGAGGTTTCTAGTTCAAATTATCTTCATTGATTTTTTGGGTTAGTGGGACAGTAGGAGGTCTGCATATATATTTAAATATTTGCAGAATTTGTTTTAACACATTTTACTGTATTAAAGGTGGCTGTGATGATAGATTACTGTAAAGAGAGCACCTTTTCCAGGTGTTTCATTTGCTTCTTAAAACGTATTCCACATGCAATTAAAGGGTAGACATGATGCATCAAACTTGATACTAAATATCAAATATATTATAATAAATTACATTTCCTTGCAATGAGTTTTCAAGTAGAAAGTGGGAAGGTTGGGCATATCCTAACTATCCTAATGAGACCTTACTTTGATAACTAATATCAGATAAAAACAAAATAAAAATAAAAAGTGGAATGTAGGCAACCGAATATAAGGTGTAATTCAGTGCTACTTTTCAAATTTATGATTCTCTAGGAGTCTAAAGTTCTCTTTTCACAAGAAGCATGAATCATTTCAATCCTGAAATGAATTTGCTGGGCTGAGTAGTTTTAGTTTGAATTATTCCTAAGTTTGATGAGTGCATGTGTGGGGAAGTCAGGGTTAAATGAGAAACAGAAGCTTTCTCTACACTTGAATAGGAATAAATGCTTCTGTTCCTAAAAAAATCTTCATAGCTTCTTAGGTTTATCCTGGACAGCAAGTTGGTAGAGGGAAAAATACCATACAAGGCATGTTATATACATGAGGCCAACATCTCTCTTAAGTGTGTCATTAGTTGCGGCTAGACGGTTCTATATTCATAACAAAGATGTGGCTAAATCCTGTCTGATCACGTCACTTGACTCATAAGTTACATCCAGACCCTAAGAACAAAATTTAGGGTCATGGATTCTGCAGGAGTATCCAATGCTCAAAGCTTACAATTTTTTTCAAGCTTGCTTTGTGATGCTATATACTTCAATGAATTTTTATGTCCTAAATCACACAAACCTTGTCATGCCCATCTAAGAATCAATAACACCACATCAGATACAATACTATATTACATTTCTGTACAATGTACAATACTACATTTCTGAATCTCTTCAGTTTTTGAAAAAAAGAGAAAAGATTTGACAATCATATGACTTGCTATGAATAATTTGGTTACTGTTGCCTCATCATTGTGCATTTCCCATGTAAACAACAGCTATGGCTATCCATGCAGTTTCAGAAGCAGTTAAAAATCTATGCAAATTAGGTGAGAAGTTGAAGTAATTTAACAAAGGAGGAATAATGAAAGCTGATAGGTCAAAGTGCTACTCTATCAATGAAGTTTTTCTATAGAAGATTTATAGCATTGCATAAAAGCTCCTGGGCAAGGTTCTGTTCACTAATCAAAAATATACTGGCTCACATTGTTTATTTTTACTATCCTTTAAACTATCTTTTAACTCTGTGCCCACTGTATATGAATTTGATTTGAGAGAAGTTTGACTTCTGAATATAGCTGAGCAATGATTCTGTATATTCAGCATTAAATATATATCTGATTTTTTGATCTTAGGCTATCACATCAGTGAACACGAACATTCAGTTCAGAGCTAGGGATAAATAATAATTATTTTATATTGTTTTCTGATGAGCAATATGGTGAAGAGGTCAGTTCAACTGTTTCTGTTTCACTGCTACAATAAACAGAACAGAGAAAGTGAAATTATTTACGTGAAGTGGCACAGCATTAGGGCAGATCATCCTAGCTCAAGCCTCCTCTAGACAGTGGCCAAGGGACCATTTATAATCACTGCCTCAAATAATGAATTTTCTTGAAAGTGCAACACTCCACATTTATTGGGGATATCTCTTTTAGATTGCATTATCCTTGGCTTGTGTTTCTTAAAAAGTTTTTAAAAGTTTGATTTCATGAGGTCTCTACCACAATTCAGACATTTGGTGCTGTGCAAACATCTGATACTGATGTGACAAAGTAGTTCACTAGTCAGAATGCACTGCACAGGCATGTGCTGTGTGGATGTGAACTGGAAAAAGCAAAAATTTAAGTCTGCTGGGATTCAGCAACACAACTCCGATTAACATTAATGAGAATCAGACAGCTAAATCTCAGTGCATTGTACTGAATGTGCTCCCTGACATGTTTGAACGAATGCCATTTTCATACCAAATACTTGCAAATGTGCTGGTGCTGCTCCATAAAACCTAATATCCTAGGAAAGGATCCCCATATTTTTCGTACTCTATAACAAAGACGACCTCCTGAAACTGTTGACTGAATAACTCTGGAATTCTGTACATAATTTTTATTGATGATGAGGTTATCATTTGTGTAGGCTCAGTTGAAGGGGCATGGGTTGCTTTAAAGCATTATGTTTTTTTTAACCATCCCATTGTCAGCTAAAAATTAGTTGATTTGTGTTCAGATTTTTTTCCCCCTTCTGACTCTATCCGTAAACTTGACAGAGCCTCCAGTCTCTACGGATTCTGGCCAAGTTGCCAGTTGCCAGTTACTTTCCATCAGAAAAGTTTATCCCTGTTGAAGATAGCAATGGCAAAGTTACAGATTTTAGTTCAGTAGTGATTTGTGGACAAGCGTTAGGCAGTGGAGTGAATGAGTCTAATTTAGGGCTTGATGGAGAGTAAAGTTTATTGAGCATGATACAATGCATAATTGATCTCTTCCACTAGGTAGTTTTCAAACATACTTGAATGGTTTGGGTTGCAAGGGACAGTGAGAACCATCTAGTTACAACCCCCCTGCCAGGGACAGGGATATTTCCCCCTAGTCCAAATTGCTCAGAGCCCTATCCAACCTGGTCTAGAACACTTCCAGGGATGAGGCATCCACAACTTTTCTGGGAAGCTTGTTGCACTACCCACACAGTAAAGAGTTTATTTCTAGTATTGAATCTAAATCTATTCTCTTTCAGCTTAAAGCCATTCCCCCCTGTCCTGTCATCACATGTCCTTGTAAACAATCCCTCTCCAGCTCCCTTGCAGTCCCTCTTTAGGTACTGGAGGGTTGCTACATAGCATATTAAAAGAGATAGCAAGTCGTTAGTAATAGCATTACCCTATGTCTCTCTCTATGAGAGACAATTCTGGGAAAGGAATCTTTTCACACTCATTATAGGATCTCAAATAAAAATGCACAATGAAATACACAATAGTGTATTTCTAACCAATTACATATCAGATAAAATTTTTTAGAAGCATACAAGACTATACAAGACTAGAAAATTTTGTCCATCACCCACTAAAAAGTCAGTACAGGGGATAATTACTAAAACTTCAAAATTGTAGCTCGGAGAAAGAAATATTTATGACTTTCTGTAGTTCTGCTGTTAGTCTGCCCTCTGCTCTGTCCTTTAGAGTATTCCAAGTATTATCTTCATAGCATATATATATATATATATATATATATGTCAACTCTTTACCTTTCATTTGATTTAACTATATCATCACAATGTTTTAATATTGAAAATCAAAAAGTAATTCAGAACAAATAATTTGATGAATTTCTCTTTTCTCCTTTCTCTTTGAGAGTGATTCTTTTCTCAAATTTATTCATTATTCAAAGTGATTCAGTAATTCCTTTAGCAAGTAATTCTTAGTGAGTAATTTTAATTGTGAATTATGGATACTACAATCAGTTTGTGCTCTAACTTTGGTGCAGTAGCACATGTATTTGACTAACTTAAGCATTTCACTTTGAATTTCCAACTGTGTTTGATTATAATAGGTGTTAGCAATGTATGCCAGGCAATCAAAATCCAGATATAATATGATTCATGGTATCTAACCAACCCAGCATGAAGGCAAACCAAAAATTTGATAATCAGATGTTCAGTTTAAAATTTACTTTCTGCAAATATCAAGCAATCAAGCCAAATGTATACTCAGTGAACTCTGGACAACTGAATGCTTTCAGAAAGTGATCATGGACAGATAAACTGAATGTAAAAGGAAAGTCAAGGACACCTCCTTCAACTATTTTGATATTTAAGTTGCTAAGTTGCCTTTGTTTTTTCCAACAGAATCAGGAATTTATTGATGCATAAATAATTAAGGACAGAGATAGCTGAACATCAGTAAGGATTTTGCTGTTCCTGGGATGAGTAGGGAGACATTTATTCTTATGTAAATATCCAATTTTCACCCTTTCAAAACTCAAATCATGAAAAGGATGAATGGAGGTGACTTATACAATCTCTGTATTTAGATCCACATTTTTTATGTGACTACATTCAATTTTAATGCAACTACATTGTGTGAACAATACATGTACACACAAATTACAGCTCAGTAGAAACGGAGTTAGACAAGACACAAACTAATGTAATCTAAAATAATAGCAAAGTAATTAGTACCAAAGTCTCCTGTTGCAATCCATAAGTATATTCAGGGATCTCAAAATATTTGTGTGTCCATTATCTAACAGTGCAAAACACAGAGGAACCAGTTACCCAGTGAAAATTATAATCCTAACTGAGCTATAGACAATGCAGGCTTTGACAAGATGTTTGACCTCCTGGTTCCTCAGCCAGACCAGCTGTGAAATTGATAAAAGCAATTGTGCAGATAGAGACCCAAATGGAAAACAGGTCTGCCACTGGCTAAGGCAACAAATATGAATGAACAAATAGCAAACACATCAGGGTCATCGCATCTGGTTATGCTTTATACTTGAATAACAGAGCCTAAATCTGAATAGTTGATTCGTGACATTTTCCTGAGTAAAGGAGATTAAAAGATGGAAGATAACACTGAAATGTAATGATCTTCCACCCAGCAGATGCAGTACAATTCCAGTATTTGTTAACACAGAACACAGAATGTTTTAGTGTAAGTCAGCTGCATTTTTACTGTTCATAATTATCTCACTGTAAGGGATACTGATAATTTGACAATTCCGCTCTCTTAAAAGGAAAGCATTAGCAACATTTTTTTCCTAATTGTAAATGCTATCTAATAATAGAAAAAGAAAGAATTCTTAAATTTAAGTTAAAGATTTTTAAGTTTCATGTTTCTCAGAGCTTGAACAAGGTGAACTTCTTGACAATCATTGCAGTCCAATAGATTTCCTATCATTACCTGGAAACTCTAAATTCAGATCTCATACCAAAGATTACTACATTACTACTCAACACTCATATTTTGGAGGCTTATTACTGTATCTGACATATGTGTTTATCTAATGTGACTATTTAATTTGAAGAAACATTTTCCAGCTACTTTCTAGAATATATATAGTTGTATAATTTAAATGAGCCATGTGATTACACTAAATAGCTCAATCATTCATTAAAACTAGATGAAACCAGTGCGTTGTGTGTAGTCAGTGATGACTAATTTAATTTTCAGCACTGTTTAGAAGTTCTAAATCTATTGAGGACATGTTAGTTGATGTCCTGTTATTGACTGAGGAATAAAACAATGCAGCAGACACTAATATTTTTTCATTCACACACTGTTACTTCTGCTTTATGAACAACAAGTGATATTTATGCTGTAGGTAGGAAATATATAATTCAATGTTATTCAAAAAAGGAAACAATATAGATTCCATCAAGTAGCCAGAAAAAAGTTTGTATCTTTGCTCTAAGTTGATAATGGTATTTATTCCACATTGTCTCTACTTGTGACTCTTGTCATTGATGACTTTTGACTTCACTTTTGACTCCACAATAGATTAGAGTATTTCCGTGCCATATTCTAATGTGTACTCAAAGGTTTGGCTCTGAAAAGCAAAAGATTTTTGTTTCAGACATTTCTGAATAATTAATAGCTAGCTTAATCACTGAATTAATCTGACTTTTGCTGCTGTAGTACTTGTGTCATTTACTGCTGTCTACTATGTCTACTGTTTCATCATGAAAATGTTTTATATGGTCACAAATACGTCAAACCTATCTTTATATTTCAAAAGCAAGAAAATCTTGCAGGCATACCTGAATTTAAAAATGCTAGTTATTATTCTGCCTGGCCAAAATTGTTCAAAGCAAGTTGTAACTGAAAAAGTGTTCATATTTAAACTACAGATTTAGAATTAATTAAGTAGCTTTCTTCAGCTGTCATGCTACATATTTTTTTCAGGATTGATTGGGTACAGCAGCACAGATCGAACCTAGTACTATATAGCATATCGCTAGGTTTAAAACAAAAACCATTAACACTTCCTGTTTTTTAATTATCTGAATTTGAACATCCTGTCTTGATCTGAGTCCAGAAATCATGATGTTCTGAACTGAAATGAAATCAAATGAAAAAATGAATTGTCAGAGATCTTTATGGCAGAAAGTAATTATTTATGCTTCTCAAAGAAATAGTTTGGTGGAAGGAGGAGGTTTTGATCTAATTTGTATCCAAAACTTAAGAAATCCCCACAAAATATTATCAGCAATGTTAGCTTATATTCTAAATAATTAGCTTTACCTCTATCATAGCTTCAGCAAAGGACAGAAGAGACATTGGGACTATCCAGTTTAAAGCTTGAAGCTGCTGAAACTTTGTAGAAAAGAAACATTTTTTCTCCCTAATCTATACATAGGATTTTAGATTTCTGATTATGTACAAAAAAGCCTTATAATATAGTTTCTTGAAAAACTTTTTCTAATGCCAGGAGAATCACCTTTAAATGTGCTCTTTTTAATGGGCAATGTTCAAGTCTCCAGACATAATTTTTAAACAAAAATTTGTTTAAAGCCTAAGCCTCTCAAAGCCTAAGCTGCCATGACTGCCAAATATCCCTTCAAGAGAAACTGCTGTTTTCATTTCAGTGCATGAGTAGACAGGAATTTCTGTTCCTTTCAACCAGCTCGTTCACAACTTACAGTTATAAGGGGGCTGATGGACAAGATGGATGAACAAAATTAGGAAATAAAGCATTCAAGTCCAAAGATTATTGTTATTTTTTTTCTTTGTATAAAGATTGTTCAAACCCAAAATCTTTGGCTCAGTTTCTAGGGTAACTGGAAGAAATTCTGGTACGTATCTGATATTGTGTCTGAAATTTTAGTTTGAACTTGCCTCTTCTGCAGTGCCTACCTACATAAGAATAATAAAAGGCAATTAATTTTTTTTAAAAAAATTACATTTCCCTCTCTTCAGCTTGTTGATTTTCAAAATAATTTCAGTCATTTTGCCTGGACATGCATGTGAATCCAGTTATTTGCTAAATAGTATCAGTCTGGAAGGAACTGATAGGTTGAGCAACACTTCTTGGTGACCTAGGAAGGCAAATTCTCTCAGACAAAATATGCACTAAAGTAGCAACAAATCTATCATTACTGCCAAAACACAGTATTCAATTCACACTATTGTGTGAAGGGTAATTATGAATTTAGTTGGTACTAGCTCTTTCACTGTAGGAAATTATTTTCACAGTGCAGCTCTCATAATTTCAATAAATGTCTTCATCATTTTTCAGGTCTTTCTATTTGTAGAATTTAGCAAAGAATAAAGAATATGTTTTGCTCAAAAGCATTGCAAAAACTTGTGTTAACTTCAGTCTGATAAGAAAGAACAGACTATGTAACTTCACACCCTGGGTTTTTTGCACTATTTCATCACAAAAAATTTCTAATGCATTTGTATCATTTTATGTCTTTCCATTCAAGGAAGAAAGCCTTCTTTAAATCCTCTCCAAAGGGACCAAGAGTCTTAGTGTGTCCTTACATGTCAGAAAGGAATTGTACTTAAGTGTTAAAATACCACTCTCATGCGGGTACACTCGCTGTGTACTTGCCAGGGAACCAGGATGCTGTGATTATCTCCTTGAATGCTTCAGTTTTCAAGCTTCTCTTGCACTGGTATGCAGCTACCATAGCCAACATGCTAACATTTTGAAACTTAACTCCCTGGATTTTTTTTGATAAAACTTTGAGTTTCTTGTCATTTTTTTTTTCCTTGAAGTTTTCAGTGAAGGAACAGACTTGTTTATAAAGCTCTCTTTAAGGTCTAGGATATCTCTAGCAAACTTGGCAAGTCTAGAATTCTAGCTGTAGTGCCTACCAATTATTTTTAAAATCATGATAAACAAAAAGCAGTATAGATTTTTTAGGTTTTCTTTCCTTGCCTCGTTCAGTTCATTTGAGACTCATTGGTGCATATACACATTTCTTTTCAGTACTACAATGGTGGCCAGGAGTATTCATCACCTAAAGAAGAAATAACTTTCTGCAGAACTCTCTGACTTGAAAATCCTTTTGTTTTACACTTTGCTACAAGCATGTGCACAGTTCAGCACGTGCTGTGAGAACTACCTCTCTGCCTTTAAGCCTGTTACTTGTCTAAAATGTTGGAAAAAAGGAAAAAAAAAAATTATTACAAAGGTGAATGCTTAGAGAAAGAATGTGAATCAATAGAAGAGCTAGAGCTGGTTGTGACAGCACGTTTTCCTAACATTTGGGAGAATGGCAGTGTGTGTGTGAATGAACTTTGTATAACAGGTTTCAGACAAGTAATGACTGCCTGACTGCACAGCAATCAAAAGAACATGTTAGAGGCAGTGTGGTTTTGCCGTTTTTTGCTCTGATCTTTGGGTAACTCATAGCACAGCAGTATCTGCAGTGACAAATAGCATCTAGCTAATTCACAAGTGCAAAATTCATGTGGTACAAGTTAACGTGATATTGCGCCTGCCAATTATGCAGCACAATATGCACACTTTCAGTATGCCTCCAGGTTTTTTAAAGTACTTTTTCCACCATAGCAGACATATGTAAATTTAAAAAGTGAAAGTGAAAATGTTAATTTTCACCAATTTCCAATTCACTGTTGGAATATCACCATTTCCTGTATAATAAAAAACACGGAACTGGCCATGATTATGATTATATTAACCATGCAATGTACATTTATGTGCACAGACACCTATGACATTTTGTGGAGTAGTATTGTTAATTTGCATTAGCAATATGAGTAATACAAAAGTCTAAATGTTTTAGGCAATAAGAAAAAAAATAGCTGTTCAAAATAAATTCAAATTAAAAATATTTTAGTTACATTTGGCTTAATTTATGTAATATTTGGAGGTCACTCACACATGAAGGAATGTACTCAGTTATGTGCAAGTATACACAATGAATAAATATGCACTGAAAAAAGTGGTGTCTGAGTTAAAAATAAAACTATCTATCCAAAGAATAAACTTTTTGAACCTGTGAATTTGGGAGAGAGTCAGTTAGGTTAAACTATGTTCAATTAAACTTTACAGTGAATAGTTCCTGAGGTGACTCCAGAGCTGTTTCTGTTTTAGACTGACATTTGTCTCAATAAAATATTAGTCAATAATGGTAAATATTGAGCAGAGTAAAATAATTTCAGCATTTTATTAATTTTTTTTAAATCTGTGGAAACAGAAAGCTTGATTTACATTTCAAACATTCCATCAGCACCATGATTTACAAGGAATGGATATTGGAACATGAGAAATAATTTCTTTTACCCATTTATGAAAATTCTTTGGGGTTTAGAAACCAATTCTTTAAAGTAAAATCTAAAAATTTTCTTATGGATAATTCTGAATGAAGGTATGTTATATTACATATATTCATATTTCATAGATCAATATTTGTTTACAGAGCTTCAAAGAGAGTAAGTGCTTTTTAAAGTGTATTTTGTGATGCACCATACAGATCAGATGTACTGGTTTGTTTTGGTTTTTTTTCTTTTTCTTTTTTTGATTTTTCCTTACATCACTTGTTTGTTATGGCTGAAGGTTTGCACTGCACTTTTGCCAAAGCCTCATGTGGAAAGTAAACTCATATATCATTCTTCATGCAAATAAAGATTTAGAATCCATGACCTTCTTTCTTTTTCCTTTGATTGAAGGATGAAATTAAGATGCATTTTTTTATTGAATATAATTTTCTTCTTGATGGCAATTTCATAAACTTATTAAGAAACTTTTGAATGGAACATTGCTCTCCAATCTGCTTAGCATCATAAGTGAATTGAGTGCAGGCATTAACTCTGCTGTTATCCCTTGTATTAAATACACATTGAATGCTACAAAACCAAGGCTAAAGTTTGTGAATGTCCATCAATCCAGTTTGGGAGACATTAACTAATAATGTATTTTCAGCATGCACAATTTAAACTCTGTATAAAAGTTGCCTTTTATTAGTGGATTAGTTTTCCTTTTAATGGATAAATTCATAGTCGTATAGGTATAATATTAACAGTAAAGATACAAAGGTAGTAATAATATTTAACTTGTATGTAGCAGGTATCACTGATATTTCCAAGAATTCAATATACCAATATCTCAAGAAAATGACCTGAAAAAGTCCAGTGGCCTCACAGTGAGTTAAAATCCTCAGGAAGAATGGCAAGATAATCAGGGTCTCAGCTGGGACTACAGTACAGATCTCCTTGAATCCAGTATTTTCTCCACAGGAAAAAATGCAGTTGTAAGATTATTAAACATTCCTCCTAATGCCTGTACTTAGTGTGCAGCATAGAATGGAGAAAGAAGCAAAGCATTATTTAACATGTCTGGAAAAATAAATCACAGAATGACAGAATATTCTGAGTTCTGGGTCACTGAGGGGATTGAACCCACAACCTTGGTATTACGAGCATGGTGCTCTGATGTTGAATGTAGCAATTTAAAGCATGTAAAAGAAGACTTGATTTTCTGTTTGTTTTCCTTAGGAAACATAGTTGCAACTTAGAAATATTTTTGCATTAACCTCCATTCTCCATCACTTTAAATCATTACATGTAGAAATTATTAGCAGAGGAAATGTTGTTGCATACTGTCTGGCACCCTCTGCTGTACATCAATATTAAAAGCATAAATATTGTATTATTGCTGATGCTCTGCTATAATTAAAATATGAAGAGGGAAAAATATGGAAGTAAAATACTATATCTCTAGGTAAATTAACAGGGTGATCTTTGTTTGACAGTTGTGCATGTGATTCTGGTATGTATTCCTTAATATCAGCATCCTCTTTCACTTAGGGTGATTTTTTCTTATATTTCTTTCCAAAAAAAGAGTATGGAACTACCCAATTTGAAAGATTTATCATTCTGATGCTCTACTTGTAGCTCTCAATTTTCTCCCTTAGTTTCAAAATGTGCAGAGCTTTCCATACCTTCCTAGTATACTCTTAGAAGAAAATTATTTAATGGGAACAAGCCATGTAAAAGCACTAAACACACATGCTAGTCTAACTGCTTTTCTTCGAAGGAAATTCAAGTGGTGTTATTTATAGCATGATCATAGTACAATGTGATAAAATGTAGGCATCTGATTAATGTAGCAGCTCAAGGAATTACATACTCATACTGGAATATCCCAGTACAGCTTTCAAATGGTTGGATGTAGCTGGTGGGTGCATTTTCTCCTGAAAGGATCCTGTAGGTATATGCCGCTAGCAGAACCCAATACTTTCTGGCCACCTTTTTTTAGATATTTTGTGTGTGGAAGTTGCCATATTTCATGTCATATTTACTTATCTGAAGACAGATTATTTTACAAGAGATTTCTAATTTACCAAAAAAGCTTGGAAACACAGTACAAGACAAATAAATGCATTAGTTACACTTCAAAAGATGTAGCAATTGCAAGGCACAATTCACTCATGAGTCCATTATAGGTCTCTCTAACATGCTCACTACCATAATCCTGGGATGCCAAATAGCCAGGAAAGAATGTCTGGACTGAGGCGAGCTCAAGCCCATTGTTATCTTCAAAATTATGTTAACTGGTTTTATTCCTATGTCAAGCATGTTAAAAAGATCCCAAGTAGACATTCATAGATTTTAAGGAGATTGCAACAAAATTTAGTTGAGACTCACCAGTATGGAGCAATACAATCAGCAAACTTTCAAAATTCTTTCAACCCTGACAGCCTGTGAGTATGACTTATCCTAGGAGAGGAAAGAGTATAGATGCCCTGAGATCCTTGCCCTCACCATAATCTTTGGGAGCTCCATGAATGTCTGTGACAGGTGAGGTTCTATAACAGAGTCAGAAATTACTATCACAATATGTTTGAGAAAGCTTCAATTTTATATATTGTTTGTTTTCTTCCACTCATCGCCATGTCAAATGAATGTTGAGTGTTCAGGAAGCATAGATTACTTTCTCTTTTTTTTTTCTTCATACTTGAGATTTCAATTGAAATATGCGCTAGATGATGGATTTTAAAATAATAATAATAATAATAATAATAATAATAATAATAATAATAATAATAATAATAATTATTGTTAATAATAATTTTTTTTTTTTAAAGGAAGCATGACAAAAATGCTAGATTTTTCTGAATTTCATGGAGTGACATCAAGCTATTTACTTTGTCTTAAATGAGAAACAAATGCTTGCAGTGTGTTCTCAGGAGGGGTTTTCATTTTGATCTCTTTTGGTCTGTCATCCCCCAGATTTCTTAACTTCACAAAGCTTATTAGTACTTCAAAGTTCATTCCTTGGGCTGCTAAGGAGGGGGTTGTCTGTTGAGGTAGAATTGTGTATTGCTTGAATTACTGTATCACCTACTTTTGGAAAGTAGATAGTTATATGTGAAGGCTAGTCTTTTATTGTTGCTGGTTTTTCTTTTGTTTCTAAAGATCTAATTATTGCACTATACTATATATATATATATATGCATGTAATAGGTGTTCTGAAGAAAACATAACAAATGTATGTATAAAGATTAGTTAATTTTTTCATGTCATTATGGTGTCCTAGCTGCGACATGCAATGAAGTTAGGTAGGATTTGCATCATATTACAGCTCTTAATCCCCTCAGAATAATGAAGGATAAAAAAAATATATAAAAGATTATGCATAATTTTGTTTTACGAATGATTCCTCATCTTATATATGAAGTTTTAGATAAATAGAAAACATCTCTCTGTCCTGGTCAGTGTGTTGCGAACAGTAAGTGTTGGCCCATAGGGATGCAAACAGATTTTTATCTCTGTCAAGGACTATTTCATGAAGTTTAAAAAGAAAACATAATCCTAAATACTTCTATTGCTCAGATTTTTCAAATGCTGTACTGAAATATCTAAATCTAGAAATGCACTGAAGGAATCTCTCTACATTTTATTTAGGTGAAATTGAAAGAATGTAGTTCTGGTATTAGTATATGCTACTGTAACATGCATCAAGATATTACTCTTGTTGACAAAGATAAAGCTACTAAACTAAGATTTTGACTATATGATCTTTGAAAGACCTTTTCAACTCAAATACTTCTATGATTATATGATAATTTTTATTGGTAAACATTTGGAAGTGTTTACAGAAATATCAGAAAGCTAAATAAACTATTATTGCTCTATTGTACAATTGCCAGCTGCACCCTCTGGCCATAGTTAAGAACCTTTGGACTATTGCCAAGTTAAGAAGAGAAAAATTTGTGTGCATAATTGATTCTTGGTCAGTTAAAAGTAGAGGATTTGCTTGAAACCAAAGTTGTGCTCTCTCTAAAGAAAATACCTTGAGCAGAGTAAAATTCAAACTGCATTACCCCTATTGGGCTAGAACATGCATGCCCAGGGAAAAATGAGTCTTTCATACAACTTCTGAATCAAGAAAGTGTACAAGAAGTGTTACTATTGACAGAATGTCTCCATGACTTGGCACCTGGATCCTCACAATGTTACGAAATAGGAAGGACATCTAAAACTTGTGCTTACTTGAAGAAGAACAGAAGAAGAATCTCTCCATCTTGCACAGGGTTTTAATTACAAACCTTCACATGTTAAGAGAATACATACCAAGACAATTACTATATTTTATTATGCAAAGTGCTCAACTAAATAAATAAAGAATTATATTTTTTTAATATATATAAGTCTAGTCCTCTTGAAATGTACTGAAATGACACTGAATTAAAGCTCCTGATGATCTAGTACAGTCTTCTCATTTTTAATATTTAAATATTATGGTTTAAATACATTTGTAAGTTTAAGATTTAGTTTAACTGTATTATTTAAAAATATATATATAGGCCCTTTTCTGTATTTTTTTGTACTGTGACAAAATACTGGCGAAAGTAAACACTTACCAAACCTTACTACTGGTTTATTTACATGACTGCCGTAGCTCACTGGGTATTCAATTTTGTGTTTTCTTCAAGAGGTTATTGGTTTGTAAAAAGGTATGAGAGAAAAAAAAAAATAAAAAAAAGGGCACAGTTTCAAATGAGTGTTGATCAAAACTGCTACTGTGGATCCTGTTTGCAGAGAAAGTGCAGCTCCTTCTGAACTCCTCTATTCACATTCTGAAGAAAAGGTAAATGCCACCTATCTAGGAACCTATTGATAGCAATCCTGTCTCTCTATATGTTCTATGGAAGAGCAAAAAAGTGAGGAAGTCACTCCAATTAAAGGAATTAATATTGTTGTAAGAACTATTTGAATAGAAAGAATATACAGGAGGTAGAGGACAAATCCCCCACATTCCTTTCAAGAATGGAAATAAAGAAAATCTTGTATTACTGATTTAGCAAACCTTGACATTGACCCCAAACTGCTTCTCTAGAAACAAAAGTCTTGATACCTAGAGATAAGTAAATTTTAGAGATGAGTAAGATTTTTGGTGAATACATTTCAGTGTGCTGTGTGCTGCAGTAAAACTTGAACACTTTTAAAATATTTTTAATACATTGTAGGACACTGGTTCCCTCTGCAGTACATGCACTTGGATACATTTCCAAGGCACACATTTTTAATTACTTTTGTGCTGCCTGAGCACCTCCACTCACAGGACCTCCACTGGTATTGTTCATTAACAGTTTTGATCTGGTGAGTTTCCTAATTTAAGCTGTAATCTTGTTGGAACTCCTAGAAGAGATGTGTGAGTGTGAGTCCTGTGAGTTATTTTGAAATAGTTGTGTTGGTGAAATGGCCACCATCTTTCCTCAGCTCCTATCATTACTTTGCCATTGATGTAGCAAGCAAGAGATAAAGATTTGTTTCCACATGAGAGAACACAGTGGGACAAGACACCTTGAGCCTGAATGATAGATATCTCGTAAAAAGTTTTCAAGGTGCACTTTATATGGATCTTGAGGCTTTCAGCAAAGGAAACTGGCCTTATACAAAATCTGCTACAATTATGAACAAATGAAGCCTCAGATACATGGCTTGGCTTTCAATTTTGATTTTTCCTTTTTAAACTATTTTCAGGAAGAATAATCTTGAATGACTTTTCAATCAAAATTTTTTTTTTCTTAAAAAGATTATAAAACTTAGTAGGTGTACTCATATGGCTTAGAGCTAAGTATAGGGCAATAAGAGGTGCAGATATTTCAGGAAAATGCAAAAAAAAATTAAAAGGATAACATCTTTCTAAGAAATTATTGAGTACATCTTCCTGTGTGGTTGTACCAATTTTTATTTTCCTTATATGAAAAAGTTATTTGGGCAAACATCAGTGATTACTTCAAGATGGTGGATTACTTCAAGAAGAAAATAGTCCTTAATGGAAAGGTAATCCTTATTTTCAATTCAAAAAATGGATGCAAAATGTAAGGAAATTACAGATTTGATTGTTTCATTACAATTAATTAGAACTATCCAGACACTCACTGTAGAGTTTTGTACTTAAAAATCATACTAAGTCTATGTAGCTGGATGCTAGTGTTTGTATCTCTTCAGCAAGAATCATACTGCAATCATTACAGGAAATCTAGCAAAGACTTTAAGAACTTCCTACTCATTTACTGCTTGAAAATAACTTTGGAAATAAATTTTAACCATTAAATGTCTGAATCTTGTTTTGATCTTGTCTATGTGACAATGAAAATATATAGTGTGTAGTAAACTGAAAAGTATGAATTTTCAGACAGACTTATCTGTTAAATTATTTTTCCTGAGGCGAAGCCAACAGCTGAAAGTTTTCCATACAGTTGTCAGTTGGGACTGGAGAACAAATCTGTCAAGCCTGTACAGCTTTCAAAAAATGAGCAGGCCAATTATGACTGAGTTTTTTCTATAATTCATATGTTTTTAGCTTTTTTTAGTTTATTCAATATACAAAGCATTTTCAGGAATAATACACACCAGTTTTAGTATATAGCTTAATACACAATCATAAACTCATTATTTAATAGCTGTATATTTTTTTTATTTTTTGAACACTTGATTTATTTTAATAATAATATACTGCATAATAAAATGATGCTCACATAGAATTAAGTTTCAACTACAACCTGCACCATTAACATAGCAAAAATAATGTGGATCAATTGCCAGACTGGAAACTTACTGCTATTTTGCTTCTTGTGCAAACATCTATTCTATGGAAGGTTCAAAAATATTCCATGATAATTTGTTTATTGTGTGATTTATTGAAATGCTCTTGGACTTTATCTAAGAAGACAATTATGGCATATGAATATTTCATTCATCAGTCCCACTGAAAAGGCAGCAGAGGTAGAGTGAGATTGCATTGTCACCTAACTCATAACTCTCCAAAGAGTAATGATATCAACAAAACCCACATAAGGATCCTTGACTTTAATAAGCTGTTGATATACAAAGCTTTCTAAAGTTTTATTGATCATAACAAAATCCTTCTCTAATTCTTAGTTCTGTAAAACCCCAATTACATAAGAATTAAATTTTCTCAAAAGTTATAGATAAAATTTCACCATTGATATTCACATTTCTTTGCTTTATTTCACCCTGACCTTCTTTGAATACTTTCATGCAAAGTTGAGTTGTGTACCATTAACACTGAGATTTTAAACAGCTATTTTCTGCTATTTTTTTTTAATATTTCTATGTTTAATAGGCATTTATGACATTTTTGAAGAAAATTACTGTAACTGTTGTGAACCTAGACATTTTTTATAACCTTGCATGGTGATAGTAGAGCTGTTTTCTTCTATCAGTGGAATTACTAGCATTTTATTTACTAAGGTGTCAATCAGTGTCAACTTCTTACATGTCTAATATTTTCATATATTGCAATGTTAGAAACACTCTTATGAAATATAATTTTATTTTTATTACACCATTATTAGCCTTCTCTGTGAGTTGTGCTTTCTCCCAGTTCAGCTATATCCATAAGCATTCCTGCAGTGGGAATAGTCACAAAGATCAGGACATTTCATCATGTGTGGGCTGCATTCCTCCTAAAAGACTGTAATATTTTCAGAGTCCAGATAAGCTTGTCTTCCCACCTCCAGGACCAAAAGTGGATGGTCCTGAGGGACCATCCTCATAGACCTGAGGGATGTAAAGTAGAGTGTAATATATGGCAGCATCATGTAAAGTTTTCAGTACAAATACAGACAATTTTTGCAACAGCTTTTTTCATGACTCATAATTAGTTTCTACAAGGAATGATAAAGAGATGGGTAGTTAAAAAAATCCAAATATCAGATCTGCATTGAAACAAAATTAATAGGAGTTACTTCTGTGACTGCACTTGGGTATGACTTTTAGGAAACTGGAATATAATGTCATGCAGGACTTCCACAGAAGTCCCCTTCCATCAGTCAAAAAAAAAAAATGCTAGGCATGCAACAGGCATGGTAAATGTTTCCCTAATTTTTAACATTGTTTTGCCTTTATAGCATCTGTGTGAGTAACAATGAAGATTCTGCAATAAGGAAAATTTCATTTTGAATTAGCTTCAGTATCCAGAGAAATGTATCAGGAAGAAGGAATGCAGTAAGTTAAATTTCTGGGCTTAAAATGGATTCTACAAAAGGAAAAAACTTGGCATCATTTTTACTTCTAGGAAGAAGAAATATTTTATAAAGTAGAGAACAAAAAACTGAACAATTTTTATCAAGTTTCCTGGGATCTCTTCCACATCTATCCTATTGTTTAGGATAGGATTTGGGAAAATTCTAAGCATTATTTTGTCACTTTGCATTTTTAAGGACTTCTGAAATATCCTACTTTTGAAGTAAGAGTGTAGATCAGCAATATAAGCTAGAGGGAGAGAAAGACGTGAACAAAACGAGAAAAGAAGAAAGCTTCTTAGGGTTTATTTATTCTCCAAAGTTACAAACTCTGTTAGAAAATACATAGATTTTTAGCAGCAATTTTAGTTAAGTAAATGCTACAGTTAATACAGCAAAGACCACTACAGACAAATGTAGGTGACGTTTTTAAATCTCGCCTCAGTTTTGTGCAGATCTGAGGACTGGCTTTAGAGCTTTGCAGAGAGGATATATTTTAAAAATATGCCTTAACACTTCCCTGAACACCACACACAAACAATCTGTTTCATTTTAAAGATTTTTAAAGATTTTTAATCTAAACCGTTTTTTTTTTATAATGCTCTGAATGACTGCTTGGTTTTGAATGACTTTGGCTGGTGCTCCTATGGGAAACACTGAAAAAAGATGTAACACTTTATATGTCCTTAAAAGTAATTGATATTTAAGTGACACTAGAAATTAATTCTATAAATTTCAATAAAAATTGAAATAAAAGTGATTTCTGACTTCTCTAAGGAGTCATAGTTATTTCAATATTTTTTGTATTATAATGAAAATTACTGCTTTCAAAAAAATATCTTTTCAAAAGCCTATAAGAGAAGATATCTTATTTAAGTTCTTAAATTGGTCCCGATGTAATAAGCTGCTACTAATTTCATTATTTCAATACTATTTAAAGAATCATGCCATTCTGTAGCCACATAGTGACTTTGAATATTTCAGAGAAAACCACAAAGAATTATTTAAATTCATTTAGCCTTGAATTAGTGTTAATAGAAACTCAGTACATGAGCTACAAGTTAGATGCCTGTTTTATATTGAAGTGAGACAGGTATTGAGCAAAAGTGTTTCTGCATTGATTTTGCACAATGCTTTGTATGAACGTAATTCAGGACTTTATATCTTGACTCAACCCAGTGACCTGTGAAGTTTCATGGTGGGTACAGTAAGTGTTTCTAAAGAAGATGGAATGAACTTTTCTGAAAATACCTTTTTTTTTTGCTCATGGGAGAACTTTTGCCCATGTCCTCCATCACTGAATTTTTATATGAAACATAGACCTGATGAAACTAAATATTCTCTGTAAGTCAGCATCCTTTATTTGAAAATTTATCCTTTGAAGAGGCAATTCAAAAGCTTACTTAACAAACTGGAGTAATATTCAAATGTTTCTAATTTCCTTGCAAATCTTATGGGAAAGATGAAGAAAGTAAGGGTGTTTGGAGAATATTGAAGCTAGAAAATAAGAAGAGAAAAGGATTAAAACAGACACAGGAGTTCTGAGTCACCTTTATCATAAGAATTGTGTAAAAAAATATTTTTCTCTGATGAATTTATAGTCTCTAAGATGTGTTTCAGTTTTGTTGATTAGATGCAATTATTCAGATATGATTTCATGTAGAACAGTCCTAAATGATCTGCTCTGTCCATTCATTTTTCTCAGAGGAATTTACAATCTTTTTTAATTTATCCATGGCTGGCATCCACTCTTCTGGAGAGGATTGAATATTTTTTTCCGTTTCCTTTTTTTACCTACGTAGCATCTAAACCAGAGGCTACCAAACTTGCCTTTATTGTGTACCATGAAGTGAGTCCGTGTATAATGAGCAAGTTATCTAAAAAATAAAAGACGTAGGGTTAACAACAACTTTCAGCTCAAATTAAGAAGAAAACATGTTTTTTGCATTGGTGTGGTCAATCTTTCTATTTTCAAATTCATCAGTAAAGAGATCATAGACCTAAGGAAACTCGATCATCTGTAAAAGATAACATCTTAAAAGTATTTTCTGATAAGGCATATTTTCAGTATATCTATACTATAGAGAGTAAATATATATATATATATTTAATAAAATGTGTAAAAATATATTTCTTTTTGTTCTTAAAAATTTTGTCCAATTTCTACGGGTGTTACTGTCAATTAGCTGGAAACACATGCTTATTTCAGTCAACTGAAAAGATTGAAAAAACTGCGAAGACAAATTTGTTCGACAATATCACAGTAGGCGAGATTTTGAAGTCCTTTACAATTAGAATTTTTACTTTGGCTTAATGTCTGTTTAAATAATCAGTCTAAATCAGAAGTGACTTATATTCTTGCTTGGTCTCCTCAGCTAGTGTAATTTCAGTGTATTATTTAGCAAGGACTTATCTATGTGTATATAGGAAGTCTGTATATATAAATATACACCCACACACACATATGACATGAAAAATAGATTCAAGAAGATTTTAATCCTTGCTGAAAGCCCAAACTAGAAAAAAGATAAAGGGAAAAAAAAAAAAGGAGAAAGAAAATCCAAAGCAGGAAAATTTGTGCTGGATTTAATACTTAAATCTGTTACCTTGTTTTTTAATCCTGAAAAAATGCTGAACATTGAAGTCAGTAGAAGCAGAGCATGTGTTTAGCAGAACCGGGCTTGACTTTTACAAATGCAAACTGAAAAAAAGAGGGTTGACTCAGCCAAGATATACAAGTTCTATTTTTCAAATAACCTTCATACCAAGTGGGAATGGTTCTGTCAACATATTTTGGTACATGATTAATCTTTCTTCCCCCTTCCTATCAGTAGAATCAGCTTGTCATGCTACAGAGTCATATAAATCTGTGATACTAGAGTTGCTTGTGTGATGGCAAGGAAATTCAGTAACCTAGAAGTTAGCTCATTAGGGTAATAAGGATGAAACAGTTAGGAAAGCATTAATGATATATTTTGGCTATCAACATGCATTAATTCTGCATGTTGCACTAGTCAAAAATCTGTTTGTGTAGTTATTGAAATGTAGTATATTGAAAATTCCTCAGCTCTTGGGCTTTCTCCACTGGCACTAATGAGGTAAACACTGTGTGAAATGTGGCATGTGGATGAGATGTGTTCTGAGCTTTTGTTGTGAATCAGTTGTAAAATATGCTGGATCTCTGCCACAGGAAAAAATGTAATTTAACTTATGCCTATAAACCTATTCTGAGTGAATGAGGTGTTTAAATTGTAAAAATCACAATCAGGGAACGATCAATCAGCACGCTTTGGGCAAAAGAGATTACAGCAAATATAGTTAGCTTGACAATTCTTGCTTTTTTAAAAATAAAATTGGTCCTGACCAGAATTTTAAGAAGTGTGATTTTTCGTTTGTGTGTTCATCTAAAGCAATAGACCTGGATTTAGCAGAACAGTGATTTCAGAACTTACACAAAATTATAGAATTAATCTGCTGGCATTTGCAAGTCATGGGGCACAGTGTCTTATGCTAGGGAAGGAAAGAGAACTAGTTTCCTAAACAGTCAAATTGGGAAGAAAGTGCCCCAAAATAGCAATTTATAATGAGTAAGTGGAGCTCTACATATCAGAAGAATGCTCAGAAATCAATGGTAGCTCCACAGCTGTCTAGCTATCTAGCCTACTGCCACACACTGAAGGACAAACTTCTGACTCAAAGAGTAACATCTCTGTTCAATCAGGATACAGGCTCCTGCAGTCCAGAATCCAGCCTTTGTCAAATGTGCAGTCATTAGAGCACTAAACTGGGAAAGACCTGGTTCCTAGGCTCCATTCGAAAGGAGTCAAACACACCTCGCTGACTTACCACGGGTAGTTGTGCATTCTGGACTATGAAACTATTAAAAAAGCTGAACAGGGTCAGCTTCTCATTTTCCTACTGATTCCTGGCAGGAAACTGGAAATCATTGCTGCCTCTGATGAAAGTGCTTATGTGACACCGAGCACATCTGAAATATTCACTAAGAATGCCCTCCCCCTTCCCTATGATGCAAAAATGGAAGCTGTGCAATGAACCACAGAAGAACTAAGTATTTTAAAAATTATATCCTGGGTGTCTCACATTAGGGCCATGATTCTATTTGAGACATAACCTCAATACATCTGTGCTTTGATTTAAATGTGGGATAATTTTAGACAGGAGTCTCACAAACTGGTGGCAAGTGAGAAATATTGGATTACTTGACAGTGAACATCATAAAAAACCCAGGAAAAGCAATTCATAGCAAATAAAAGGAAAAGAATAATTAAGTACCTGTCATTATGGTAGGTCTATATCACGGACAAAAAGAAACAAAATTGTGACATACTTGTTCACGGAATTAATGTCACTTTATGCAATGCATGTAACAGTAAAAGGTCTGTCACTGTCAAATTAAGTACTAGACTCTTGTGGGTATTTACAGTCATCTGTGTCCATGTTAACCTTGTCATTTGAATTCTAGACTGCAGAGCTTTATAACCCTTTAATATTTTTGACAAGTACACATAATATTTTGAGCTTAGGTATGATAACCCTCCTCCTTTCAACATGTATATGTAGGGCTCAGCTAGGCAGTCTTTGAACTCTCCTCAGTCTAATTTTATAGTCATCCTTAATAACTAAGCACTTTCACTGGTGAAATTTAAAACTGTTTGCAGATTTTTGGTCTGTTGTCCTTATAGCTGTAACTCTTTGATGTTTTCCTCATCAGTCCATCAACCAAGGCTATTTAAATATAGTAGTATACAAAATAGAGCAGCAATTGGCTCACTGTTCTTTCTGTACTACTGATGGGAGTATTTTGTACCAGGTCCGTAAAATTCTGATATCCAAGAAAGGTGTTCTCTATCAACTTCACACCCTGTAAAATAAATTATTTTTTGAAATGATTTGCTGAATATGTCCAAAGTAAGGTGTATGTCATTTTTACCAATGACTGATAAAGGAAATGTCATCTATGAAGCAACAGAACAAAATTTTTAGTCTAAAGGAAAATATTTTAACACATAATCATATCCAGCAGTGACAGTGCAGGAACAGTAGATGATCTTCACTACATTGCTTTCTGCAGATATTGTGCTACAAGTATCTGAAAATCCAAGAAGCGATGTCATTTCTTGATCTGTACAGTACCCAAAAAAAGGAATACTTTTGAACACTCAGCTATATAAACCTTTGAAGAATGTTCATGTTTATTTATATTGCTGTCTCTAGTTATTTTCCCCATTTTTTAGTTTGTGATCTTTTTGTAAAAGGTACTTTGGAGAAAGTAGAGAACTTGACTGACTGTTTCTACATACAGGGCTCAAAACGTCCAGTTGCATACCATGCTTGTAAAAGTCCACAAAAATTCTTTATTGAACCCAGGCAGGACACTGGATCCTGGTGCAAGGTTTTACATTTCCCTTTATTAACCTCCATGGAGTTCCTGGCAGCCATCTCTCCAGGCTGTTGAGGTCTTTTCAAATGACAGCAAAACCATGTGGTGTATCAACTTTAGCAGCTTTACATCATCTGAAAATTTTCTGGGGATGCACTTCGTCCCAAGTACTTCATTAATATTTTTTTTTTGATACCTTTAGTCCTTTCATCTCTCAGACAGGCTGAAGATTAGAACTGCAGAATCATTCAAAAATAGTTGCTGAAGTGGCTGTTTTTCAGTTCAGTGACTTGAAAGACAGAGAAGATTTTGTCCAGACTCATTTCTGCTAGAAAAATCTTCAATGTTTTATCAGCGTAGAACGCTTTTCATGTAGCCTACAAATACTCTATCTAGCAGACAGTATTGCTCTCCTTTGTAACCATTGCGGGGAAAAATGAAAATTTTATCAACCACAGAAAAGGTATTTTCTGTATATCAGCACAATGTCCTTCAGCACAGGTGTTTTCATAATGATGATGTATTATAAAAATTTATGGTGTTCAATGGCTCTCACACTTGTATTTCCACCTCATCTGTCACATGTCAGGATAACTCCACCCTATGCTCTCAATAGTCTTGAAATTATGTTGATAATGCAAAAAATAGTAAATTCTAACTTAATTTCCATCACTAAATTTAACTTCATGTTAAAAGGAAATGTTCTTATTTATTAGGCATCTAGAAAAGAGGAAGTGTTTTTATCATTATATGGATACTTTAGTGAAATTTCTTTAATGAGGCTTATGAAAGTACAGCAGAGTCTTCTATAAATTACTAGCATCTACAGTCATGTAGGGGACTTTCCAATTATTCTGAGGGAGTTCAGATGTACCCCAGTAATCTAGACAAAAGTCCAATGTCTCCGTATCTCTTGTAACTCACAAGATAAATTACCTCCAAGTTATTAAAATTCATTTAACGCCTAGCAACTTAATGAATCCTTTAAAACAGAAATTTTTATTTATTATGTGTTTTATTTAATATACATTTAATATGCCTGGATTTAAGGTTTGAAAGAGGTGAAGTCCAGCTTTTATCGTGGGCTTTTGAATGTCAGATAAAATTATGCCAGTGAATAGCAATTTTATGATCACAATTTCAGAGAGGCAATATTTATCAACACAGTATGAGACAGAACAATTTCTTCATTTTTTTAATATCTGCATAATATTAAAAGGTCTCATAATTGAGTATTAGCAGAGTATTTTATAAAATATAATTAAAATTACAATTAATTATATTGATTGCCTTAGCAATATCATTTTGCGGTAGCAATATGACAGCAGAACTTAAGTAGTAAATAGTATTTTAAAGAATTTTAAGTCCAAATTTCTCAAGTTAAGCTCCTAATATGGCTATTGCATCAGAAGACTATTTTGTGGCATTTTAAGTTGGCTATTCTAATGTTTTGCTTGATGAACTTTTTAAAAGAACTTTTGGTATGCAATTAAAAAAAAGTTTAATTTTATTTAAAAAAAATAAAATAAGGTAAAGGGGATAAAAAGAAAGAAAGGACTTGTTAATTTAGGGTAGACTTCTTTCTCAGCAAATTACCTGCACTAACCAATTATGTAAATCATCTCCATTCATTTCAATGTAAAGTTTAGCTATATTTGGGCTTTCTCCAAGTCAACAGTAACTGTTGGACTCCCTCCTTCTTAAGCTGCCCCATTTAAATCTGGAACAGACATCTGCCTATACATTTTTATTATAAAACAAGTAAAATTGAATAATAGTGTAAAACAGTAAGCTTTCCTTGGAATAATAATAAAAAAAAATAATAGATTTAATGTGATTTATAATATTTTGGACTTATTATAGCATATACTGGAGTCTCCAAACTATGTGAATTCTGTTAGGAGAGCAGCCCAGAAAGTGTCAGTCAATATATATGCAACTGAAGCCCAATCAATTACAATTTTAGCAACATGCAAACTTCATTTTTTTAATCCACATATCTCCAATCAAAGCAGAAAAATCAGCTGGTGTTCTGTTTTAGGACTGTAAAGCAGACTGGTGTACAAACCATAAGCATCTTCTGTTCACAAATTTCCCCTGGCAGTGTCTAGCAACTGCACTGTCCAGTGAAGAGAGGAATTCAAATATATACATACAAATTGTTCCCACAGCTTTTCCCTGGGAAAATTCTAGCAACTTTTACACTTTTCTGGAGCCTTGTCACATTAATGATAATTTCAAGGAACATAGGGTGATTAATTAAAAAAAGACTATTACTACCAATGTTACCTCCCCTAGCTTTTAAAAACAAAGGTAGCCTAGACATTGTTGCTTATTTTGTAGCAATGTTCTTAGGTATATTCAACTAGTATTAGATATGCCTATTTGCTTAGTGTATTATATCTATCATTACTGTATATGGAAGTGGAAATGCCAATTACACATGCATTCATGAAGTGCCACTACAGTTGTTTTATTTTCCTACTTGATTAATCTCATGCTTCATAATGTTACAATATAACATAACCCATAACCTACAAAAAAACTAGGTTATCACAATTATCCACAAATATAAACACACATGTATATTTAAGTAAACATAAAAATTTGAGAGGATCTATGCATTCTAGAACATTTTTATAAGTCAGCTGAATATTACTGTGAGATCTAAACCCTTTAGAATATAAACTTTTGACAGCCAGTGCTTAGAAGATGTTTTTGTCACCAAGTCATTGAAAAGGAGATTAAGATTTGTATGTATTGCCAGTGCAGTTGTTCCTTCAGAATAGTTCTCTGTTCATTTGCTCATCTTCAGTAATGAAAAGCAGCATGTCACATTTACAGTGAAAAATTGATTGCCTCATTTTCTCATTTGCCATGACATAAGAACACTCACAGCATCAGTGCTACCTATAAAGCCCTCCACAGTGTAACTATGTCATGTTAAATTCCCCATAGCAGCACCCTCTTGGTATTACAATTTGACTTCCTTGCTTTTGATACACAGCAGTTTTTTGCTACAATTGTAATTTCCAGAGTGTAATTTCCCTAAAATGTACATATTTGAGTTTCTGTCCTAGATATATACATAAAACATAAGCAGAATTGATAGTCTCATTTATTCAGACCCTCCCTCTCTCTCTCCCATTTTATGAATAAAGTGGTCAGGAATTTTTATAAAGCACATAAAGGAGGAAATAATTATTAGAATGAAAAATCTTCCAGTTTTTTATTTAAAAATCTGGATCATCTAGCAAGCCAGCATTACATACTCATGATCATATACTTGTCAAGCCTAATTTTTTGAAACATAATGTCTAGAAGTAAACCAAGACAGAAAAATTTACAATAATATTTTATTTTCCTATTCAAATAACAAAAATAACAACAGAACAAGACCAAACATAAACAATAGGCACACATTAGATTTATAAGGGAAATAATGAGAATGTATCAAGTAACGTAATTCTTTTTTTGAAGTTCATGGCAAATGCTATTGAGTTTAGCAAGAACAACATTAGGCATTAATCACTGCTTTAATATTAAAATTTAAGAATGTGTTATACCACATCAAAGTTCATGGAACTTATGAATATGTTTCTAGTTAAACATACATTAATGTCTTTTGCTGACTAGGAGTGGCTTCCTAACTGAAAACCTGATACAATAAATCTCACTTTTTCTCTAAACTAATTAATTTCCTGCTGTTATCTTTTCATTGTTGTTTTTCAAGTGCATGGTGACATTTTGTCATATTCACCTATTTTAGATGAAAAGATGGTTTCATTTTTAAAATCAATATTGGCTTTTTGGATTTATCTTTGCTTGCATTAATGCCTTGCTGTGCAGAATATATGAAGATGGTCACAGCAGAGATCTCTTTAATCCTCACACTAGGTTATGTCTTTGATCATCTATTAACTGAGACTATAGTATATTAACTTTCAGCTGAGTCAAGATAAAAGGTTTCTGTGAGTGGAAAGTTTCCTTCTCTGCTGTTCAACTCTCTTGGATATTAATAACAAGCAATATATGAGCTGTCTTTCATGATAAACAATGTAGACTGGAGAGAACTAATGCTCAAACACATTTTTCTGCATAGATTTACTGTGTTTGATACATTGACTTCATATGACTTCATATCTCTTGAAAGAAGAAAGCCCTTGAAAAGGGTGAAAAAATGAAAAAGCAAACATGGGCTTTGAAGATGTAAGTAAACCGATGTCATTATAGATTAAAGTGAAAGAGTAATAGTCCACAAAATTTTGTAAAAATTAACTTTACCAAGTGGTTTAAAAAGCTTTTTCAATTAGTTCTTTTGAATCCTATACCATCTTTGAGTTAATGAGTCAGAAGAACTTGACTAGAGCCATGCTCGGACAGACTAGAAGCCTGTTCTGGTCCCACATTTCTAATTATGACCAGAGGCTGAGGTTTCAGAGAAGAAGCTGGGTAAAATTGGCAGACAGAACTGAATGTTCTTATATTAATACTCCAATTGGATTTGTAGTTTAATATTTGTCTCAAAAATGTTGTACGAATATTCAGATCTCTGACTATTTTGGACATTTTAAGTGTCCTAACATTGAAAAAAAATAAATTGAGATTGCTTCAACAGCTTTCACTGTTGATAAACATAATACATTAATTATAAATTATGATAACAAACCTATAATTCCTTTGATATTTTTCACTTTCATTATTGTTGGATTTGGAGATAGGGAGAATTTATGTTATGAAGGATGTATGTCTGGCAGTCTAATACTTGACTGTGAGCATGCAGTGTTTTTGCTGCAGTTGAGTAGCAGTGCTACTTAATAAATGAAAGAAGGAATGACTGCTTTCCTTTTTATTTTTTTTCTGTTACTTAAATTTGATATTTGTGCAAAGTTCGGCTATTAGACATTTTCTGTACTTCCATTTCCTTTTTCTTATGGCTGTAATGTTCCTTTACATTGTTAAAAGTTCCTTTAGCATCTTGTTCTTGTTAAACAATGTGAAAAACAAAATTCTATGAAGCGGGATGTTCAGAAAGTGAAGATGGGAAAAAAAATCTTTGGTCTAACATAAAATTGTTGAAAACGTACCTCTTGTACATTTAAGAATTTGGGGTTTAGCATTAAATGCCTCTTCTGTTGCTGTTGAGTTAAATTGCACTAGACAGTAATGAACATTAGGAATACTTTTTGAAAATTAGTGCCAGGACAGAGATATATTCCTTGGTGTTGAGCTGCATTCTTTTAATTTTTATTTATTTTGCTTTTAATTATGTAATGTGTTAACTTAATACCACATACTAGTTCTTTCTAGTGGAGGAAAAAGTTGGAACAATTATATAGACATTTTTAATATATTTTCTATTTCTATCAAACAGATTTTGAAGTTTAGGTGTGGGGTTTTTAGCTTCAATTTTCTGCAACAAAGAAATCTATGAAGAGAAGAGTTGCACCAGGAGGTAATAGCTATTATCTTATTATCCTATTAAATAAGGATTCCTATCCCTATTTCAGTGTATACAGTTTCATGATTTCATTTGATGAGCAACCAAAAACTAATCCAGGAAGTCAAATACAGTGTTTTATCAATACATCTATACTGATAAGTAGGGTTAGTAATGCAAGGGGTAAGCTGATCAAAATCTGGAGTCTGCTAGGTTATGCAATAATAGCACTGGATGAGAAAGATAAAATGTAATTTTCTGAAAGTCCAAAATACCTTACAATAACCCGGTGAAGATCAAGGACAAAAGTGTTCACACCAGGAAGAAAGCTGCATTCTTGCTAGCTACAGGAAAAGTATCAGATTTGTTCTCTGACTTTTTTTTTTTTCTTACAAAAGATGGAAAGGGGCAAGGCAAGGACCATTTTATCCAACAGAATCAGTTTAGGAGGATATATCTTAAGTTGCTAGAGAAAGATTCCAGCTTAATCTGAAAGAGAGAAGTAGAGGTTAGCTGACAGATTAAAGAAGGTGAAGAACTTTATTGTTATATATAATTCTAATGTGATTTTTTTAGGGTAAGGATTCTGCTACCATGAAGCTAAACATATTTTGGTCTTTAAATTCAGCCTAGTGAGCAGGTTAACTGACCTCTCTCATGGATAACAAAACATTCACAACTATGCTATGGAGATCATTAAAAGTAGACCAGGGGTCATCAGCAGGTGCCTGGTTCTCTTGTTCGCTGTATTTAAAGCATAATGCCATGTGCCTCCACAGAATTCACAAAGCAGTTGGAAAGCAAAGAACACAGAGGTCAGGGGAGGCATATTCATATTTTGAAGACATGTGATAACTAGAAAAAATATTTTGATGGGCCTGCAGGTTAGAGATCTCTGATACCATCTATTAACGTTCTGAAGAATGTTACAGGCTATCCAAACACTTACACTGTTGAGGTACAGACCACAGGTGCAGCTCCTTGTCTCAGTCCCTTGTCTCTACTGCCATGAAATGGGATATAGAGGGGTTTTTTTTGGGTTTTGGCCCCAAACATAGCAACTGTGCATCACAGAGGACTCCTCTGTGCTCCAGAAATATCTCTGCTAGTACAGCTTGCATTCCAAGACCTTGTGGTCAGAGACATTTGTCTTGTCTCTGTCATTGCTTCCCATGAATCTCCCTTTGGACTATTGGATCTTTGGACCTTTTGACCCTTTGGACAATTTGGAGCCTATGCTCTTAACAAACTTGTTAGCCCAAACTTTTTGATGCCTAAGAACATGGGAAATTTATGATATTTATGAAATTTATGATAGGACAGATTTTCATTAGAATAATAAATATAGAATAATAAAATATTAGAATAATAAAACCTAAAGCAAATAAACAGTCATGATCTGGGGCAAATCCATTTACCACCTTGTATTTATGTTTGTCATCTTGGTATTTATGGTTATATTCCAGCATCTTTTGAAGCAGTTACCTTGGAGACCTACAGTAAAGCAGAGGAAGTATTTAGTTAGCACATTTTGCTGAGTAAGAACATGAGGTCATTTTGACAGTAATTTGAATTTCAAATGCACACCAAAAGACAAAGTTGAGAACAGACTTCAAGGCAAACCGTAGGCTTTTTCTGATGACTATATTTCAATTCTTCTTTTCTACCAAAAATCTCTACTTCTCCTGCTTCAAATCATAAGAGACCAGAAATTCAAAACCATCAGACAAATATTCAAACATCTTCAAAGTGACATTTTTATCTCTAAAATATTTTATGTGGGAAATCCATGTAGTCAAGTTGGCCTTCCAAACACCAAACAAGAGTTAGCAGACTAGCCTGTTCACTTGGAGCAATTTGGCCCTCTGGAGCATCCTCAAAACATTTTGTGTACTTGAGAAATCTTTATAAAGACTCTGTGTCCATTTCCTTAATACACTAATACTGATTTATATTTCCTAAATTAAATTATGCAAAAAGTACTTTGACTTAAATGTGATAAAACTTGGCTGTTATGAGATATTCTTTCAACTTCTGAACCCAAATTTAAGAAAATTTGGGGCTAACAAACTTATGAGGCTATAATCTGAAAAAAAATGATGGTAATTTTCTGGTATTATTTGGCCAGATAAATCAGCTTTTACTATAATTGCCAAGAATTATCTGAACATACAAGCCTATGTGGCTTGATATTACACAGGGCTCTTGGAAATCAAACTAACCACATTTTGTCAAGCTATATCCTTCCTTTATCTCTAGGAATTTTATGCTTTCTCCTCCTTGTGTAGAAGGCAACCCTGTGCCTTTTATAAAGTTTTGGGTAACATGCCATTGAGGTAATTAAAAGAAGGGAACTATGATGGACATTATTCAGATACTGGGCAGTATACTACCATTACTGCAATGTATTGGAAGTTAGCCAAAGTCCACATGCTCTGAAATGTCTAGAAAACTTTGTATAAAATGTATAGTCAGTAATTATATTTCTCCACCTTGAATTTCCTATAAGAAAGCAATCAGTTTAAATTACTTTCAAAAGGTCATTTTGGCTTATATTTTGCCACATTGAATCTCTTATTATAAACAGTTTAAATTGCTTTGAAAAAGTTTTTTTGACTGGTGCTTCTTCAACTTTCAAACTTTATTCTTCTTTACAGTTATGTTAACTATTTGATCTATATATTGATCAAATTCACTTTCATTAATGATCACTCCAGTCTTCCCATCTTGAAAAATAAAATAAATAGATAAAAAATTAAATCCTGTATTTTAAAAATTATGCTTCTGATTATTGCACACTGCCAAATCTGTCTGATCTTTATTTTCATCTGATACATAGCTTTATGGGTGCCTGAGCAGAACACCTGGAGAGCTAATGAGTCAACATTTCTGAAAACAAACAGGATTTGCTTCACATACTAAATCTGTTCTCTCTTGAGAATTTAGAAGTGGAAAGCATTTTAATTTCACACATTGATAGCAGGTTTTCTCAAGTATATTTTGATGCACATAGTTTATAAGGAAATTACTGATTTAAGGAAGTCAGTTGTGAATTCTAAGGATTACAGTTCCCCATTGGTGGACTGAAGTTTTTTGTCATCAAGCCAAAAAACCATAGACATCAATTGTTGATAAGCAAGCATAAAGAATATTTCATTGCATAGACACAACATATGTGACAGTGGGATGGTCTGTGAAGCTCTCCTCATAAAGTTTGATGGCAAAAAGGAAAAAGTTACAGAAGAAATTTGAGGGGAAAAATAAGGACTGAGTTTTTTTTTAAAGTGTCTCATCAGTTTCTTTGTGTTTTGTATATTTTTGTGTATTAGATTCCAGTGACAAAGTCATTAAAAATAACACTAATATTGTTCAATATTAAAATACATATTTTTATTTTCTAAATGGATTTGAGCTCAATATGCCATGAGAAAATATTGAGAAAAAATAATGGTATCAATAACCTAAAGCAAACATCAACAAAGCTTCAGTGTATAGAAAGAACCTGAAATATCAGATCAATAAATAAATTTCTGAAGCTGAAAAATTATCATTGTAGCAAGGATGCACAGTCTTTTCCAAATATTCTCTAGTCATGAACCTGGACAAGCAATGGAAGTTTGTTAATAAACATTCCCCATAGGTTTGCAGGCTAATTATACTACAGATAATCCAATTCCTCTCATTATCACTGGCTTATAGAGGCCATATTCTCCTGGTGTTGCCAAGACTCCTCCAGTTCTGCAAAAGGTATGATTTTTATGATAAGATAGGAAGGGACTGATTTTTCTTTGATTCCTTTCTTCAGAGATCTTTCTTTTGAGGTTGTACCTGTATATACGGTTTCCCCAAAAGACCCAGCTTTTCCTTGGTCTTCCTGATTTAGGAAGTTTATTGATAGAAAATTAATTTGGAAAAGGCCTCTTTTCTTTACCTTTTCTTTAACTAGATCCTTAAAATACAAAATAACTGCAACTAAGATAAGATGGAATCTTGCATTGATAGTGCTAGCTGCTTTCAAATAAAGCAAGTTAGGTAATCACAGATTTTCTCTTAGTTCTGTGATAAAAAGTGGGAGAGTGATGGAAGACAGCAGAGGAAGGATTTCAACTGTGTCCATCATTCTGCTGGTAAAGCTAAAGTAGAATTCTGTTAAAAATGGCTCTAAGAAGAATGAAGAAGCTTGCTGCAATTTTCTGGTGCCTTGTAGTTAAACCAGAACCCAGTCCTCCAAAAGAGAAGAAGTAGATGTGCTTGTTCGTTAGAATACTTTTCCTGTTGAAGGAATATTTCTGTTGTCACAAATATGATGTCATGATCTCATTTCTTTGGGGGGAAGTAATCCTGTTATAGTATGAAACTGTAAATAAAAGTAAAAAAAATAATGTCCTCTTACCACAGACAAATACCAGTAAAAGTATAAGTTCCTGAAAGGTCATATTAATTGTATCATCTGAAAATATTTTTTTTAATGTAGTAGCTTTGATAAATAACACCTCATTTGCTTAGGTTTATGATATGCTGCATATTTATTTTCACTTTTAGTAATAAATTTTTGAAATTGTGTGACTTCAGTTAATTTCAACTGAGCACACTGGACAGAAAGAAAAACACTTTTTCTAAAAAATATGTTCTTGAATTACAAAGTTTAGTCAAAGCTATGCATTAAGATAAATAGTCAGGTATATAATCATTCATTTAAACTGTTCACTGCATTTCTTTTGGTTAGCCATTTCTTTCTGCAAGAACAGAAGTGGTTTCAAGTAAAACTTGTGACCCTTCTTTATTTTTCCTGTTAAAAATAACAATTTTTATTAAAAAGAAACCTATGTGAAACATATAGACATTGTCTTGAAGGTGCATTAATTTTTAAAATAGCTCGATAAGTGTTGTTTCAAATTAATATCCTTAATTGTATTAGAACAGGCAGAAGCAGTAAAAGCTAAAGTGAACATTTCCATGAATAAAAGCTTCTATTTTCTATAGTTGCATGACATTGTAAATTAATCAGATCATCTTGTTTCTTCTCCTTTCATTGTCATCCATGTGTGTTTTTTATCCTTTCACTTTTTACCATGACATACTTAATGAAAATATCCCCAGTTCTCTCTGCAGCAGTTAAAGAGAGACAGGTGACCACCTACAAAAACTTTGTATGAAAGGTTGGACTAGACTGTATGTTTTGGCTTTGATATTAGAGGTTTTCTCTTTATGGTACCCTTGTGGAATAAATACCAAACAGTAAACCAAGATAAAGGTTACTTGGATGCAAGCAAAAAGCAATTGAGAAATTCTCCTTTTGCTATAGCAACCTACTGAGTAACCCACTGCAGTGTTATTCAGTGTTAGATTTCTTTCAAGTCACAGTGACATGAATAAAAAGGAAGGAAGGAAAATAGAAAGGTTTCAACTGCAAGAAACACATTTCAATTTTTTTATTTTATTTTATTTTAGGTGTGTTTTAATTTGATTAACTTACCTAGACATTTGAAAGATTTCAGGAAAGTTTTATTTTGTGTCTGTGCACAGTTTTGCCTGGTGATCTACAGTGACGTAGGAAACCATACTGTATAGAGACCTTTCACACTCTGGGTGCATAATGCTCTGTTATCTGTGTTAAACCTTTGCATTTACAGGTGATTTCACAAATCAAATTTACATTGTCACTGTTGTTTTGGAAATATTTAATTCTGATCATCTGACATAATGGAAGGCAAAAAAGAAGCCCAAGTGGGTGGACATCACCTGCATGCAAACATAAGCCACTTCTTCTTCCATTGATACTGACAGCAATTGTGAAAAAAATTATTTTGGAAAGCTTTAATTTATTGGCAAAACCTGAGCCCCCTGAGAGTTTTGAAAGCATCTAGGATGCACATTTAAACATGGCTTCTTAATAATATTTTCTTCACTCCGTGATCCAGATGCTTTTTAAATAAAGTGGGCATTTGGGTCAAAGGAAAAGATGGAAAAAGATGATAGTTTTATTAAGGTTACTTTTTATTTTTATTTACATACAAAGTATACAACAACAATTCATATGTGGACCTCAAATTGCCTAGAAATAGTACACCTCAGCTACAGCTGCTGACAGTGTACAAAAAAAGTCACTGTAAGGAAATTTGGTCACCTGATATCTGACTCAATCCAAAACAGGGGTACATTATACAGAGAGGAGCTGTAACTTATTCATGTAGCACCAGCAGGTTGGCTCCAAAAGCAACAGTATTCTTCACAGAGGACTGCTATTCAAGCTTTAGTTACCTTCAATGAAGAGAATATGTGTTAGATAACTGTATATTTTTACATTAGTGGGAAGGAATGAATTCTTGTGTTATGTTTTCACAAAAATCCAGAAAAATGTTTAACTGATTTAATGGCAATTTTTGTTTCTGGGGAAGAGAAGTCAAATACAGAATTTATAAAATGAAGAGGTAGTTCTTGTATGCAGTGAATGTTTTATGGAGATCCTAAGAGTTGATTTACTGTGTTTTTAAATACTGATCTCAGTAGCTGAATCACTTTGTGAGGAAGATTTGGATTTCTTTTTTTACAAGTTCTTGTGAGCTCTTGAGTGTTTGTTTTTCTGAAAGTTTAAAGATGCTAAATGACATACTATTTTGAAGTGTAACATCTTAAAAACAGAGATCCTATCTCTAAATAAAAATTGCAAGAGGTGAGCAAGAGGGGAACTATCTATGTGCGCATTGAAGTTCAAAGGTGTTTTATGTTATAACTCCATGTGCTTTGTGGGCTTTAAGAAGCAGAAATAAAGTGGGAAGCTCCTGTGTCACTGTCAGCAGACTTTTAGGTTAACAGCTTTTCTTTTTACTCTCTCTCAGAGAATGTCAAACACTACTTTACAGTGTTTTATATGTACTAAGTATTATTGTTTTGATGATAAGCTCTGTTGCATTCTCTTTCCAAAACTTATATGAGAAGCTCTGAGTTCAATTTATTTGGACACTGCAGACAATGGCCCATGCATTTATATAAAGTTTTTTTCAAACTATTGTGTTCTTGTACATGTACTAGTCAAAACTGAAAGTGAGATTCTAGGAAAAAGAAAATGTGATAGTTTATCAAATTACATCAGAATCCCTTAATCTCTCTCCTTCCTTTTATTTGCTGTGTAGTAAATTCTTAGTTTTTATAATATATGGGAGGAACTATTTATACTGAAGGACCACATATGCCTAAGGACAATATCACATAGAATTTACTATCCATTGCAGTCTCATACATATTTTCCATCATTTTGAAGATGCAAGGAAAATAATCTGTACAGAGGGTTGGGAGGGTAATTTGTTTCCCACCCTGACTAAGATGTATAGATTTCTCTTTTCTCTGTACAATAGCTGTCTGTGATGTTTGACAGTTTTGCTAGTACTCTAGCGATGAGATTTTTTATTCTTACTATCTTTCTTATTCCAAATCAGAAAGTTTTGATTTACACACCAAAGAATATTGTCATCTAAAACCAGAAATGTTTCAGGCTGTCAGTGATCTTCTCCTAAGAACACTAAGAGTGATCTTTAATTTCACTGAAATTGCTATTTTGTATTTAAATAAATGAAGATGACTCTTGATTTATATTTTTTAAACACAGAACAAGCCTGTATCCTTTCTAAGGATCAGCTGTTTTAAATTACTTTAATAGTAAGATAAAAATCACAGAATATGCTGAGTTGGAAGGGACCCACAAGGATCATTGAGTCCAACTCCTCGCCCCTCACAGGACCATCTCTAAGTTACTCCATGGGCCCAAGAGTGTTGTTAAAACACTTCTTGATCTCTGTCAGGTTTGGTGCTGTGATCTCTTCCCTGGGAAGCCTGTTCCTGTGTCCAACCACCCTCTGGGTGAAGAACTTTTTCCTAATACCCAGCCTAAACCTCCTCTGACACAGAATCAGGCCAAGCCCTTGGGTCCTGTCACTGATTGCCACAGAGAAGAGATCAGTGCCTGACCTTCCTCTTCAACTCACGAGGAAACTGTAGAGTCCCTGAGGTCTTGCCTCAGCCTCTTCCCCAGGCTGAACAGAACAAGTGACCTCACCACTCCTCTTATGGCTTCCCCTCAAGGCACTTCACCACATTCACTTTGGATATTCTCTAATAGCTTAATATCCTTATATTTTGGTGTCTAAAACTGCACACAATATTCTAGTTGAGGCTGCACCAGAACAGAAAGGGAAAATCGTCTCCCTTGATCAGCCTTTGTTGTCCCTCCTGGCTGCCAGGGCGCACTGCTGAATCATATTCAACTTTCCTTTGAGCAGCTGAAAAAAATCTGTAAAATGTATTGAATCAGTAATTATTAATTTAGACACAAGTAAAAGGAAAAATATTTGTTAGAGGGTTAGACTCAAAGCTAATTAGAGAGAATTGCAATTTGCAAATGTGTTTCACTTCCTTCAGGAGGATATTGACTACTCACTTAATAAGACACGTAACACCTGGAAGTCTGAATTTCAGGTATGGTTTGTACAAGACTTGGTTTAATGGGTGAGGGCACAGAATGATCAGAGGAACCCATAATGTTAGTTGTTTATCTAACACAAGATAAAACAGCCTCTGGGTCCCAGGCAGTAGGACCTGCGTATGTCAACAGATCATTGCAAAATGCAGACCTCTTAGGAAGTAAAGTTGCACACTAAATCTTCTTTATGTTTTGATGATCTTCCCCTCAATATGCCCACAAGTACATTAGATATAGTGTGGCCGGGAACTTTGGATCTCATATCTTAATCCTGTCAAGTATTTCCCCAATTATTTTTTCTCCATGGCATTCTCAAAGCACACTCATTTGGTAGATTACTCTTTGTGGATTGAAGAAAGACATTGAAAATGGAATATGAACTCACTCCTGAAAATGAATGCATTCTGGATGACTTATGTAAGGTAGAGAGCTGGCAGCTTCTACTTTTGCAGTGGCTTGTAATGAAGGACTACTTTAGCTTCAGGATATATGAAGGTTTATAAAGCTGATTGAAGATAGGCCTTTTCTGGATTACCATCTTGAGGCAATTGAATCATACAAAGCAATAAGTTTAGTGACTTACGATCCTCTTTAATAGCTCATTTTGTATAATTTGTAAGACACTGACTTCATCTTCACATATTCTTTTTTATGCCCTTGTCTTAAACATTTCAGCTTCTAAGTGATGGGACAGGAAAAACTTGATGGAATAGACACAATGCTTAGAAAACTTGTCCTTGCACTAATGAAAAATGAATGGAAAACACTGTGGAACAGGAGACCATGTGACAACTGAAATGATTTTTGTGAATCTGGAGAACTTACTAAAAACCAAAAACTTACCCTTAACTTAGGGTAAATGCAAAATGTTGCATCCAACAAAAAAAAAAAAAAAAAATCACATATATAAAATAAGTAATAACTAAAAAGGCAGAAGATGACATAATATAGCAAGCTGTTTAAGTCTATACGGGTTTGTGGTTGCAAGACATTTCAAACTGAAAGGTAATTTACTATAAAAGACAGAGGGGATCCAACTCTGTTAAGAAGTAGTTACTTTACGGAAACACTGTCTGGTTTGGAAGTGAGAGGCAGACAAGCTTCAGGGATTCCACCAGAGAAGCGTGACACTAATTTTAACACTTTAAAGCTTGAGGTGTGAAGAAAGAACAGATTTTTTTTCATCTTTAAAGGTTAAGTCTGCAGAAGAATATGTGATAACTCTTGCAGTGTAGTGGAGATACTGAATAACTTTCTGCTACTAATGAAATAAGAGAAAATAATTTTGTTGCTTTTTTAGGATGAGGGTGTGGTTTTTATTTGGATTTGGTTTAGAGTTTTTCTTGTTTAAAAATGGTTAAGTTTGGTAAGAAAATAAATTAATTTATTATGATTCAAAAGAGGTGGAATAATATATTTCAACAGAGATTTTTTCCAGAAATTTAACAAATATCTTTGACAGATATATTTGTTTCTTCTACATGTTTTGCTGTTCTTCATATTGTTTTTTCATAACAATAGTAGATTAAAAAGTGATTTGTCAGTAACATTAAAGTTAAAATTCATCCCAAGGCAATAATTTTTATTGATTACAAATGGCAGTCTAGGCACTGAAGAAGGATGTAAATATTTCATTGAGCTCTGCTTAGAAAAAGATTAATTATTCTGCTTGTATCCTTTAATAATGTAACAAATGAAGAAATAAAAATTCATAGTATATTTTTGTATACATCGTGGAATTTTACAGGCAGTGGAAATCAGTATATTTTGAGGGTACTCAAAGTCGAGATACTTACATGGAGTAAGATATGAACTGGAGTACATTTCAGGCAAATGGCATCCTTATCAGTGTTTTGAAACACAACAGATTTCCATGTGAGGTATTTCAATGTCATCCCTGTGCCATTTGGATAGTCTTATCAATGCAATTATGTGCATATTGTGCAAGAATATAATCTCACTGAATATATCAAGTGGCAGTTCGAGAAGCTGAGTATATCCGCACCAGGGATGGACTATCAATTTTGATTCACCATGACAGGATATACAATGAAGTGCAGTTTGCTTGCAAACAGGATGTAGTTTGGATGTAAGCCTGGAAATTCTTTGTCCTTGAGTCCATGATCAAGCACATGTCAAATAGCTCAGCATTTCTTCAAGCAAATTTTTAGGCTGTAGCCCAAAGGAAACAACTACCTTGATGGTCAGCATTTTCCAATCTTTCTGATATGTCAGCTGGATGAATGGAAAGTTATGTGTAAAAAGACTAACAGAAACACAGGACTCATAAAAGGCTGGTGAAGAAATAATGTGTGTGGAAAGGATGATGTCACTGAGTGAGCTTTTGAACAAGGTGGTTAAACAATGAAACACCAGAGTAGGAAACAGCTTTAAATAAAAGAATTTCTGTTTTTTCTCGTCTTGGGATGGAAATGCAAACACAGGAGAGCTCAGTATGATTCAGTGGCTAATCAAACAATCAAATATTTTTTTCAATTCATTATTTTACACTGCATGGAAGGATTTGCTACTTTTCTTCAGAGTCCTTGGATGCTTTAGGATTCCCACTCATTTCTGGCTATTACTGCAGCAGTGCTTATAGTTGTATTTTACTTAGAAAAACACTCCTTCTCAAATATTTCTGTAATGGGTTGTCATCTGAGGGTTTATTTGAAGCTGCATAGAACAGTCTTGTTGCTTGCTCTTCTCAGCAAGAGTAGCAGCAAAATCAGCAAAGCAGGTAAATTAGCATTTATTTCAGTGCAAGGAGCTTAGTTACCTGAGATATCTGGGTTTTTTAGAATGGTGAACTTTACCACCTATACTACTACAGATCTTTAAGTAAAATGCTTGTGTTTTTGGAATAGTGATCCCTCCTTTTTTTTTTCCTTTTTCACCATTAAGAAGTCATAGGTGTAGCTTTTAGCTATGCAGATATCAAACTGTCTTTCTTCAAAATCTTTTTTACTGAGAATCACAAAGAAAACAAACAACACAATGAGAAAGTATAGTAACTTTATATTATTTTTCCCTTACATTTCCTCCAACAGACTTCTACTACAGAAAACAATAAGAAGTGTCAGAGAATCTTTACCATATTTTTTAGTGTTTTTTTTATTTTTTTTTGACACTGAACAAAATTCAAGGCAGCAAGAAAACTCTACCTAGAAATTTCATCATGCTCATGTTGATTATGGGGGTCTAATCCTTTAATTAAAAAAATAAAAAGTGAAGAGGGGAGTAAAAATGATACAGATATGTTCAGAGCAGCTTCCAACTGTATCTGAACATAAATGTGAGAATTCTCTGTAACAAGAACTGTGGGATTAAGGAAGGAAGAAGTGAGAAGGAGAGAAGAAACTTCACAGGAACTAGCTATATATACCTTCATATAAGGGTTTTTTGCACTGAACAAATTAGGGAACAGAACATGCATAATCAAATATAGACTTGGAAAAGGTATTATGCTTTGCATCTGCATTTTCTGCTTCCTATTTATGATTTGACACTTGGTAGACAATTCTAATATTGACACAACATAATTTTTGTCCCAAGGTTAATATACCATTGATGTACACAACACAAAGTGTTTGTACACAATAGTATAAAAATTTATATCAGCAGCTGCACCAACCTCCATCATTATTCCTATGAAACCTTGTCCCCTTATTTTGATAAATCACATGCATATATTAATTTTTTTTGTTGTTTTTTAGTATTCTTGCATCTCTGATGGAAAATCAATGTTTTGGAACCATTTTTGCATAGATTTCTGGCACTGAAAATCCTTCGCAATGTGAGTTCTTTCCATCATTTCTCAAAATACAAAATCGTCAGGTCGCTGTTGAAAAACCTTCATCTTTTAGGAGAAAAGGGCAAATATATGGTTTTAAAATGTGTTTCACTAACACATATATATCACATAAAATATGATATATTTTTACTGTCTTTTGAAATATGAGATAAAATTGAGAAAAGAAAATACAGAATTGCAACAGGAGCAAAAAACCCCGTCCTTATTCATTCTATATGTTTGGAAGAAATTGTTTGCACACTCCTGTCAGAAGGCTTTCCTGACCAAGAGTAGATAACTGCAAAGCTGTATAAGCATCAGGTAGTTAAAAAAATGGGGAAAAGCATTCAGAGTATGCCTTTAGAATTGCATTGTTTTTTGTGTCCCACACTTGTACTTTTATATATCTTAAGGGAATTTGCACAGTGGAGGTTCAGAGTTTTCTGGTAATCACCTGAAGTAACAGGGATTACACAGGACCTTCTGTGAACTCATTACCTCCTGCTGAAGTTATTACAGGGTAAAACCTATGTTTAGGACTACCTGGTGGGCCCACTACACTCTCAATTTCTGGCAGTTTTAAGAGAGCTTGTATTAATAACTTCAACATAGAAAAGTCCAGGTTTAATATAATCCACAGTAAAAAATTTAAATATCTCTGCTTTTAAAAACATGTATAGTTGATTTTTAGAGGTAAGATGCATGCTTAAAATGATTGACAAATGTTTTAACAGAAGAACAGCCTGTTGAGTGTCAAAATTCAAATTCTGCTGATGCTGTTTGCTCAGTTCATGGGTGCTACCTTTATACTCTTCCTGCTGTCTTCTAAACTTATCCTTTCTAACGCCAAAAGTTATATGCATTTACATAAAATGCACAATTATATAATTAGGTACTTAGAGAATCCAACCAGTGCTGATACCAGAAGTCATCTGCAAGCCAGAAGAAATAGCATTTTGTTCTTTTACCTAATAGCGTTGTCAATTTATTTCTGTCATAACTTTAGGGTTTCTACAGGTAGTCTTATGCAGTTGATAATCTATAAAGCTTACTTTCTTTTCCTTCCATTTTTAAATTAAGTAGTGTTCCTATTTCTTCCCATTTGTTCTTATTTTAAATAGTTCTCATTAATCTTATTTAAAGATGTGATTAATCTTTTTGGCTCATATATAAGGTAAGTTTCAAAAGTAAATTAGCATATTTTATCTGCTGTAATCAACTTGTACTAAGTTAGCTATGATCAACGAAAAATGTTTTATCTTTTTACTTTTCTCATGTTTTTCCACAGATTAGTATATTCCTATTGTTTAAAATGTTTCATATCTTTATGAATCCATTTTTTTCAAACATAAAAATGAATATTTATTCAATTAAGTTTTTTCCTGATATATGAAAAAAAGTTTTCTGGTTCTACTGTTGTCAGGAGTTGGGAGGTAGTATCCATTCTTTTTAAGACTGCCACAAACATATTTGAAGATAGCTCATATGTCAATAAGCATCCAAAATCTTAGGGGAAAAAAAATGATCTGACAAATCCTAAACACCACTTTCTATTTACCTATCTATGTATTTCTATATCTATCAATGGATTTATCTCTATTTGCGACTTTTCATACAAAAGATTTTTAGTAAATGTAGGCAGAATAGGATGACAGAACACAGAGTGAAATACAGCTCAGCTTTCATATTCTTGTTTCCATCAGGGACAAATACTGAGCTTCAGACTGGAAAGAAGTGCTTCGGTTTTGAAAATTTTGGTGGGTGTTTTGTTCTATGCTGATTCCTACAGAAGGCAAAAACTATCAGTATCTAGTATCTGGACATGGATACTGCATGTTTTACCTGTGACATCATAGTCTTAGGGACAAAAGTGGTCCTGAAATCCAACTAGAAAATTTAAAGAGTGTTGAAGCTTCTCGTCGGCATCTTTTATCAAATGCCAGTTTTATCCTCCTTATTTTTCATCTCCCTATTAAACGTCAGCAGTGTCCTAGCAGAGCTTTTCACCTGTCTGCTGATAATTTGCCAGGTAATGATGTTCCTCCAAAGAACAACCTTTGTGCCCTCACAGAGCATTGTTACCTACTCTGATGAATGTTTGTTCTGAAGCGAGGAAGCTGTGATCCAGAGAATCAGTGGTGTAGCTGCAGGCTGAAATGAAGCTGAAAAGTTCAAAGATGATGATTAGTTTTAGCACTTTAGGTAATAAGGTTGCATATGAAGATAAACATACATTGTACTCTTAAAACATAATGGAAATTATAGGCTAAATGAAAATAAAGAAGAAAAATTGGATTGTTCAACAATTATCAATAGTGCATTACTGCAACCTAAATCTGAATGAATTGCTCTTAGGGAAAAAAATCAAACAAACAAAGGCTGACATGCTGTGTCCATTTCTAACAATCGATGTAGTGACTAAACATGTGGAGCACAGAATGGTGCCCACAGCTAGAATCTTTATTTGCATTTAAGAAGAATGAAATGTTAACTTTCCTTAAATGTAGACAGAATAATATTTGAAAACATAGATACTCCATTAAAATATATTTTATAGCTGAGAATTTAGTAGTGTGTTATTAACATTTGGGCATATTTATTATTCAAGTGGGCTCTTGATTTACAAAATTGTTTTCTTTGATACACAATCTACAGATTGTTCTTGAGATAATTTAAAAACAAATGATGGAGGTCTTCCTATATACAGGAAAATTTTGGCTGATAGTTTCCCTGATATAATATGGGAAGATTTAAAGATTTAAGATTTTATCTTGGTATAATACAGGAAGATTATTTTCTTGATATAAAACAGGAAGATTTTTATTTAGCGTGGTATGGAAAATGTTTCTATTTTTTTTTTCTCAGTTAAAATCCCAAAACTATTTGGAGATGGAGAAAACATTTAAAAACTCAGAAGAATAACAACATATACCAAAACTTTGTTTTTCAGTAGCTTTGGGAAGGAGGCAAAGGTTAATTTAGGGACCACTTAAGCACACTGGACATAGAGAGGACAACAGATGGAATGGTGGCTTGGCTGTTGTGCTGTTGGAGACAGCTGATGTCATTGCATGTCTGTTCACTATTAACTTTGAAATATCATGGGGATCTTCAGTTTCAGTGAAGACAGTAAAAGGTGTAAATGTCATATGTGTTTTAAAGAAGGTAAAGAAGGAGTATATGGGAAACTATGGCCTTTGGTGCTTATTAAATTGTCTTTCTCTTCACCTGTGAGTTTTTTCACTTTTGTTCTTCCTATTGTGTACCATATCCCACTGGAGGTGGGGGAATGAATGAATGGCCAAGTTAAGCTACAAGAACCTTGGTGGGCTGGAAGGTTTATGAAGTCCAACATGAGAAAATGCTACCCTCAGCTTCCTGGCACACATTTTTTTTCCTGGAAAAAAAATGAAGAAGGAGGTACAAATGACATACTGAAATGTAAGGTTTGCCTTTATTAAATTAACAGGGATAAACTGGCAGAAAGGTGACCAATGCCACCATTTAGGTTGCAACTTCTGTAATAGGATTTAGAACAGACTTCTTAAATATACTGGCTCAACATGCACAACACTAGTTGATCATATTCAAACTGCTATTTCATGCAACCTCCTTATAGATTCTTGGCTTGCTCATACTTTAGGGACTATGTACCATTCTGTGCCTTTATTTCAGAGGAAATATGACATAACTGGAAAACACTGATGATTTAAGCAAGGTTCCAAAATAATGGAAGACTTTCCACACAAGAATTGATAGAGTAAGCTAGGACTCTGCAATGTGAAGCAGATGTGACTCCTGGGCTGTTTATATAACAAGACCATCATGGAGAGAGAGGCTACAAAACAATCATTCACAAGAACTATGTACCAGAATAATAAAACACAAAAATAGCAAAAGAAAAAGCGGTTTATCACTAAGTAGTTGATAGACATACAGACCTCCCTGTCAAAGTGTGGTGTTGTTGCGAAATGGTTGCCTGTGTTCAAGCATTGTCCATAAGAAGTTAACAGGCAAACACAAAATCAGATTTTCAAGCTGAAAATATGAGCTGAAATAGTAAAGCAGCAATTGGAAAGAGGTATAATATATATAAAAAGAAAATGTTTATTTATAGACTATATAAAGTGGAGATTTTTAATTGTTAATCTTCAATTTATGGCTGCTGTTGGAGAGCCTTGAACTCCTCAAAGCTTTTTGTGCAAAGTGGTCTTAAAAACTATGAGAATATTTGCACCTGTTTCCATGAAGACTTGAAACCAAGCTGTTTATTTAAATCATTGCAGAATTTAGCTTGAATGGTCTCAGTCAGAGCTGAAGTAGCCTGACTATTCTAATTTGATTCAAACTGACAGAAATTGATTTATTTCACCTTATAACTTAAGAACTTAAGAGCTATGACTGAAAACTAAGTTTCCAAAAGAAATATGTTTGTTATATCTATTTAGCTAGTAAAGATTTTAGATATAAATATGTAACCCAATCTCAAAGTAGACAGTGTTAAGAAAGACGTACTTTCAGAGGCTTGGTTAATCAGCTCTTGCCTGAATAATTGAAAGGGAATAAAAGCAAGCATAGTGCTCCAGAGGTTAGTACTGCTTCAAGAGGTGGGAACCTAAGTAATGACATGTAAACTGAAAGTAAAATGAATTCCAGCTAATTCTAACTCAAATTCTACTAGACAACAATAGGTCAAAAAAGGAAGTGCTCATTAAATTTCAGCAAACTTTTCTCTTAATTAGTTTAAATTAAAATAAAAAGATATTTTGCCTTAGTGTATGTATTGAACTTGCCATTTGATATATAAAATGCAAGCTATAAATAACGTGGAAAACAGACGTGATAAAGCTTTCTGGTGACTGCGTTTATTCAGAACAGCCTCATCATTAGAAGGAACACATAGAAAAGGAATAAAAGCCAATTTTAAACTTAACATAACCAATAGAAGTGACAAATGATAGCCAGCAGGACTTTATGTTGTAGGTTACTGAACCAGCTGTCTATGATTTTTCAAAAACAGAATAAAACCATAATTCTTTACCTAAAAGTTACCATGGATCATCTAGGTAGCTATTTTGCATTCAAAAACACATCAACATTTGAGAAGCTCTAACTTTTTGTAGGCAAAACAGTTGAAGTCCAATCTCTTAATTATTTAATTAAAATCTCAGCTGTAACACACTCAGAGATGCTACTGTGGTACGGCACTTTTGCAAAATGAGGTTGTGAACACTTATGCTATTGACTATTGCAGGAAAAGCAGACTCAGGGAACATTGACACAGACCAAGGCTGAAATTTATTAACAGCTAGTTACTACTGTAGCAAGAAATCATTGCTTGATGCCATTTATAAAATATAAACAAAACTATTCCAATAGCACCACAGTGAATGTTATCAAGCAGAAAGGTAAACAGTGAACATGGTGGTAGTTTCAGGAGTTATATGAGCAAGAGACCATGTGTCGCTGCTGAGATCCACACATGTCACTATTTCTCCAAGTTTACTTCATAGTAAACAGACTATGTGGCTGAAGACAAGTCTGCCTTCTCCAAAACAAATAGAGGAAACACTCTTCCATGGAAACATCAAGTATGCTGCTATGCAAAATAAAGAAAATATATGATTAATAGGAATTAGGAAAAAAAAACCCAACAAAATGTCAGTCATTTTTGGTAAGAATTATATCCTTAAATCTCTCTGGCCTTCACTTGCATGACTCTATGACGCTTCAAAAGATATAAAGACCTTTATAGCCTATAATGTCTAAAATTCCAGATAATGGAGTGTCCATTGCAAAAGTTACCACTTATATAAAAATATAAAATATAAAAATTATAAATAAAATATAAAATTTATTTCCTACATAAGAAATAAGTAACATAACCTTTTGTTGCTATCATTCATATTTGATTGATGGTGAAAAATCAGATATTGTTACAGCATTGCAACTTATTATTGCAATTATTATTGTAATAATAATTCTATTATTCCTTTGCATACTTGATCTAGGGTCAAGGTTTACTGGTTTGTTTCTTTTTGTTTGTTTGTTTTTAAATTTTTTGAAATGTTTAGTGTCTGAGACACTATACTACTGTCATTAATAGATCACCTTCATTGGCCATCTTCCCAAAATAAGCAAGGTAGTGCACTGTGAAATACACCAGGTAATTTCAGTCTTCAGGATGTTCTTCCCTTCTTTCAGGTAGGTTTTAGGTCCTGATCCATTATTTTCAATCTTAGGAGTGACCTAAATTAAGAGCTTACTCCCTGTATAATTAAAGAAAAGAGGCTGGAATATATATAAACAATGAGACTCATTTCAGATTTCTATTAACTGTTAGAGGTATTTATCTATTTCTAGTAAAGAGAAGAAGGGAGATAATGGTGTCTTTTTTTCCTAATATAGATGCCTTGGATAATTGTCTGGGCAGGATGACCAAATCATTCCCTTACTTTTAAGACAAGCAAAGAGCTAGACATTAAATAAAGGCACCCTTTTCTCAGTGGATAAGTTCACTGCATATCTATCACTTCAAGCAGAAATGCAATTATTTAAATCCATGGAACAAATATTATTTAAACTCATGGACAAAATTCCTAATACATTTCCTAGCTGCGGTTTAATACTTGTTTGAAGTGTCTTTAAAACTCTGTTTGGAGGGGTAATATATATGCATTATTTTCTTGTGAATAGAGGGTTTTGCTCTCCCCACCTCTAGACAATCTAATTAAAAAATTGAAGAGACTTAATACTACGAGCTATGGAAATTATCTATTTAATATATGTGTAATAAGGGGTAGGACTATAGTCCTATATGGGTCTGTGCTGAACAAGATTCTTTGCATTCTTACAGAACTCGACTTCTCATCACCAGTAAGGACAATTATGTAGCTCTGATAAGAAGAGGACATTCTAAATACGTATCAAGCTTAATTTATAAGCATTTTCATGTATGCTTAAAATAGACAAAATAATTGGAATGACATTTGTATAAATAAGAATGGGGATGAAGCCTTGGAAGGAAGTATTTATGGAATAAAATATAGCTGAGAGAAGTAACATTTCAATATACATTCTATGATGGTTATTCCATACCATTAAAAATGAAACTTATACAGATTCATTTTTTTCTCAATAAATACTAAAAGGTTAGTTTTAGCTCTACATTAAAATGAAAACTTTCCTATCTTTAGAAGAGCACCCTAATCCCTGACTGCTTTCTTTGACCAAAGCTCCCATGTTCAAACAGCCAGTAATTTTAGAGTTAAGTCTCATCAGGAATATAAAGAAGCCGAGATTCAGATCCTTATTTCTGTGTATAAACTCTCTTGTTCTACTCACTTCACCCTGTATAAACACGATTTGGGAATTTGGAAGTAAGATTATAACCATCAGTGTTACCACAGTTTGTTTCTGTTATTTAAAAAAGTTTTAACGCTTTAAACAACAATTTCAAAAAGAAGGAATATAGGCATGATGAAGATCTCTTCAATTTATAAGCTCTTCTAACTCATCTAGTTTGCAGGAATTCTCAGTCTGCCAAAATGCTTTATATTTGTGCATGTATATGTATACATACATTTCTATGTGCTACGCAGAACACATGTGCCTACACACGTGTGCAGCCACACAAACATATAAACATACACACACTGAGAGGACTTCTGACCTTTCTGGAGTTCTACAACTGCTAGGAGGCATTAGGCAGCTGCTGAATGTTAGCTTATTTTATGCCCTAAGCTTTACTGATAAAGGTGGAATAAAAATAAGCAGACTATTCTACCTTTCAGTCATGAGCTTTAATTGGCATTAATTAAATCAGCTTCCAGAGGGAACATTATGTAGGGAACCTCCCCATTTAAATAATTATTCCATGTTTGTCAAACACATTAGTTCTGGTAGAAAGCCAAATTTAAAAAGAGGAGATACAGACCAGGTAAGTGTCACTCTTAAGTGCTCCTAATTGTTTTGCAGTAATTATTGTGAGCTTTTATTATGCAAATGTTAATAGTAGTGCAGCTTTCTTCACTAAGAAGCAGTACCAACATGTTTCCAGAATGAACATGGCTTTTACACTAACAAACCTAACAAAATGAAAAATATGTAGAAGTGTCCAGAAATGGTCTGGAGTCAATAGGTCTTCCTCACCCTACACAACTTCAAAGTAAATGATTTTTCATTTAGTAAAGCCAGAAAGTAATTTTTCTCTAAACCTTGTTTTGTTTATCACATAAACAATGAACTTTTGTGTATCTTTTTTTCTCTCTCACTAGTTAGTAAAACATTGTGTTGAAACTGTAAAATTTTGAGTCTTGGTGTATTCTGCCTGTCTTAAGTTTCCATAATAATGAAGCTCTCTTCTTTTTCAGCTTGAGGCTTAGAAAATAAAAAAGCCTCTTGCTTTATTTCTAAAATTTAACTTCATACTGAAAACGTATAGAAATACACAATATATCCAACTGGGTTTTGTTATCAGGAACATGGCTTCTACCACCCTGTGAAATATTGCAAAATCTTCATTTAAAGAGCTTGCCAATGCACTGGAAAGATACGTCTTAAATTGTTTGTTTCTGAGCTATTAGTCCTGGATTCCGACACAATGAAGTACTTTTAGGATAAAGAAATTAGAATTGGAATTGTTAGATGCATGGGAATCCTTCTCACCTGTACATAATCAGTGAAAAAATTTGGTCGCAGCTTTTTGAGTCTTAAGATTTGTTAGGGTATGGTGAATCTATTAGCCCAGGCATGTTCTATTTCAGCAACCTGGGGAATGCAATTCTTTTGGGCAACTAGAAGAAAACAGCTTTGATTTGTTTTGTTTCTTTAAATTGGTGTGTTCTAGTGTTTCAGAAGTGATATTTAAGAAATGGTAGAATTCTCCAATGCTGAAAGAAATCATTGCCACTTATCAAAACAAGGCTATGACTCAGCAAAGAGATTAGCACAAAGAAGAGAACACCATATTGCTAGAAAATCTCTACTAAGTTTCAAGAGAATAGTGATTATTCAAATTCAATAACTTTTGAGCATAATTTGAATGAGTGATACCTAAGTTAGGATAGTATTAGTGTTCAGTGATTTTCTGTAATCAGTGAAAGAGAGGAAAATGTGGCAGCCTAATGACTTGTCAGCATCTAGAGGGACTCATTTCCATCAGTTCCATAAAGGATATTCAAAATTCAATAATTTATTTTTCCTTTCTAGCAAAATTCCTCATATAATTTAGCAGACATATTTTAATTTATTTAACTGGTATATACATTCAGGTTTTTTTTATTTATATCCTTTCTTCAATAAATCTTGCCTTAAGACAGTAGGCATTGGCAATTTCACTGGGAAAAATTACTGTGTAATACTGCACAAGTGCAGAAAGACTGCCAAAACATGTATTTCCCTAAGGTTGTATTATTCTACTTCAGAACTGCCTAGATTTCAACCTATGTTGGTTTGCATGGCCTGGTTTTTGGTAGTGGGGGGGCCACAGAAGTGGCTTCTGTGAGAAGCTGCTGGAAGCTTCCACCATGCCTGGCAGAGCAAATCCCTGATGGCTCTGAAGATGGACATACAACTGGCCAAAGCTGGGCCAATGAGAAATAGTGGTAATGCCTCTGTGATAACGTATTTAAGAAGGAAAACAAAACAAAGTGCAGTTTTTTCTAGCCAGAGAAGAGGAGGAGGTGAGAACATGTGAGGGAAACTACATGGAGACACCAAGGTCAGTGGAGAAGGAGGAGGTGCTCCAGGTGCCGAAGCCGAGATTCCTCTGCAGGCTGTGGTGAGACCATGGTGAAGCAGCTGTGCCCCTGCAGCCCTTGGGGATCCACAGGGTGTTCAGAGATCCACCCACAGCCCATGGGGATCCACATGGGGTTAAGATATCCACCCACATCCCATGGGGATCCACAGAGGATGCAGAGATCCACCCACAGCCCTTGGGGATCCACATGGGGTTCAGATATCCACCCACATCCCATGGGGATCCACAGGGGGTTCAGAGATCCACCCACATCCCATGGGGATCCACAGAGGATGCAGAGATCCACCCACAGCCCATGGGGATCCATGGGGGGTTCAGAGATCCACCCACATCCCATGGGGATCCACAGAGGATGCAGAGATCCACCCACAGCCCATGGGGATCCACAGAGGATGCAGAGATCCACCCACAGCCCGTGGGGATCCATGGGGGGTTCAGAGATCCACCCACAGCCCGTGGGGATCCATGGGGGGGTTCAGGGATCCACCCACAGCCCGTGGGGATCCATGGGGGCTCAGAAATCCACCCACTGCCCATGGGGATCCATGGAGGGATGCAGAGATCCACCCACAGCCCGTGGGGAACCACAGAGATCCACCCACAAACCATGGGGGAGGTGCCCATGCCAGAGCAGGTGAATGCCTGGAGGAGGCTGTGATCCAGTGGGACACCCAGTGGAGAGAGAAGCCCTGCTTCCAAGCTGGAGCAGCCTGTCCTTGGAGGACTGCACCCTGTGGAACAGCGACCCATGCCACAGCAGTTTTGGGAGGACTGTTCCCCTGTGGGAGGGACTTGCATTGCAGCAGGTTTGGGAGGACTGCTGCTTGTGACATTTGGAGCCACTTTGGAGAAGTTCATGGAGAACTGTCTCCCGTGGAAGGGACCCCACGGTGCAGCAGGAGTAGGACTCCTCTCCCTGTGCAGAGGAAGAAAACCTTGGGTGAGGATCTGACCAAATCCCCATGCCCTGTCTCACTGCACTATTGGTGGGAAGAAGGAAGGGTTTGGGGGAAAAATGTGTTTTAAAGAGCTTATTTTATTTCTCATTGTTCTCCTGTGATTATGTAAGCAATAGATTCACTTTGTACTGCTAAGCTGAGCTTGTTTTGCCCTTGAGTATTTTCTCCTGGTCCTTATCTTACCTCATGAAGCCTTCATTAAATTTTTCTCTCTGCTCACCCATGGCAGTGGGGGTGAGTGAGCAGCTTTGGTGGGTGCCTGGAGTTTGGCCAGTGTCAAACTATGAAACAACCCAAAGGTTGTTGGTCTGTAACCCTTCTCTTCCAGTTCTGTAGCTCTTCCCACGGAGACTCTTTCCTCCAGGCATACTCTTTTGTCTGCTGCATGTAATGAGGCCCTTTGCAATCTGTGTATGTACACACAGCATAAAAACACTGCAGTTTTGTGTGTGTCTGATATGTATAGGAGATAGATGCAGTGCCAGGTTAAGCGTTAATGTACCTATCAGTTCTGACACTCTTGTATGATCTCTGCTGGCCAGTAGGTGGTCATTCATACCAGGAGTGTCACCTCCTTTAATCCTGCAAGCATCTGACCTTTGATCTTGCTGATTCATTGTGTTCGAGTTGCCTGCTTTTTCCTTAAGGGGATATATTTTCCACATCTGTGTTTTTCCCTTGTGGTTCCCTGAGCTGCCAACTATTTTCATTGCAACAATTTCTCTTCTTCCTATGTTATTACTTATTTCACGCGGCTCCCATTCATGTACTCCCAAAGCTTAGCACAACCTTCTTGGTAAGACTGAGCCAAGGTCACCCAGCTATGCTGCACCAAAGTAGTTCTGGGGTCAGAGAGCTCGACTCAGAGGCTGTGGGTTGTCCTCTGTCTATATTGTAAGTTGTCTAACTTGCTTACACTATAACAACATTTCACACAGCTTAGAAATCAGCTGTCTTGAATTAAAATTCTGTAGATATTTCATTCTGTAGTCTTTATAAGATATGACAAAGAATTTTATTTGTAGGCTATAGTCCTGAATTATTATTCTATCTTTGAGAAGGGGAAACCCTTATGATGCCTGGAATGTGTATGCATGTATATATATCTATTGATTTTTACAAATCTTTCTGATTTTGGAGGAGGGATTCAGTTACTTTCCTGACATCCACAGGAACAGAAAATTATATGCTAGTAGCATGCCTTAAATGTAAACACATTTTAAGATTTTGGGAGTAAGTGTTACAGGACAGTATGATTTTTCTATTTCCTGAGCATTTTGAGCTTTATTGAGGGGGATGGGAAGGTACAATGATCATGTTGCAGTTTGTAACAAGTCTTGCTTTTCCTAATGATGATTTCTAGAAGTATTTGGTCTACACACTGTCTTGCTCATAGGAAGGGGGGAAAAATTCCTAATGAGGACTGTGGAGGGAATCAACTGTTTCATACCCTTGAGGTCAGTGTATAGGTGTAAAAAGCAAGTGCCTAGAAGAAAATACAGAGAGAACAAGAGACAAGTCAGCAAGATTTTAGAGTATGGAATAGAGAGGCATGCTGGAGTGTGACAAGTAAAATGGAGAGAGAAATAGATTTTGAACAGAGTGGGAACAGCAGCACTAAAGCAACAGTACAAGTTCATGCAGTAAGAATATTCTACTTTCCAGGATCAGAAATCCTGTATGTATTTATATCACTACAAAACATTGGACCTAAACAACTGTCTTCAGACAGTTTTTCCTCTCTATGACATAATTCTTCAATGGGATTTAGCATGTGTCAGGCTGTGATTACATATGCTTGTTTGTTTTCAGTGAGCACCAAACTTCCAGCCAAAACTTTTGTTTTATTCTGAATATAAATGAGAGTCTCTGTGACATTGGTGTGAGTCTGGCACTTGTACCCATTCTGTCATAACAGACTGCACAGATTTCCATTTCAGCCCTTGGCAAAAGAATCTGTGTGCCCAGTTCTCACTGATCTGAATGCATCTCAGGCATTTAGGGACATTTCATGGGCTGAGAAAGTTGAAAAATGAGAATGACAGATTTGTTTATTTCCTTTTTGAATACTGTTTTCCCTTTGTTTCTGTGATGAACTTAATAATGAGAACTCTGGATTGATACTTATTAACTTCTAATTATGTAAAACTAGCATGCAATAGAAATGTCTTTATGAAGGAGGAAGAAGGATATCTGCAGTAGTGGGAAAGATGCAAGTCCTTTATTGTTCAAAGAGCACTTTTCAAGTAGAAATTTGATTTTTCTTCTCTTGTCTTGGCATGGTGTAGAAATATATGGACAGGATTTGTCTTAGAAGAAAATTGGATTTTGCTGCAGAGGTGCATTGCACTGGTAGCAAGTGGGCAGTCAGTCATACTACAGCCAATTTAAAACAAATGAAGTCCAGCAACAACAACTAAACAAAATCCCGGAATGTGTACAGCATTTGTCTCAGCACAGCCACCGTTATTGGTCTGCACAACTAAATGTCTATAGTCTCACAGTTCCATCACATGCCAATGAATTAAGTCTCAGCCAAAACACACTTCAATTCAACCCAAGCCTCTAAAGGGACAATTGCCTTGAGTAGATGAAACTGTTATCTAGAGTAAGAAAACAGCAGGAATGAAATCTTGTATCTGTCTTTTGTGTTTATCTTCCAGAAAACTGTCCTGACCTCCTTTTGTCAAAGATCATGAGCTGAACTACACTGACTGAGGTGCGAGAAACAACATTAATGATAATGTAGTGCCTGGCAGGGTCATGAGCCGGGTCTTAACCCCAAAAAAGAGCAAAGAATGAACTCAATAATAGCAGTCCTTGACTGTAAACAGATATTCTGATGCTGTTAATTCAGATGTGTTCTCATCAGATCTCTCTATAAAATTCCAGCTCTAATTTAGAGTTGTCTGTTCATTTGTCAGACACCTAAGTTCACATCTTCATAAATACTTTAAAAATTAACTCTGTTAACAATACTCACACTGCACTCCTGACTGCTGTAATCATTCAACAACATCTTTCTGAGCATCTAATGAAAAGATTAGGACACCTTTCCTTCTATCTCTGTAAGTCACAGATTGCACTCAATTTCTTTTTTGTGCTGTAGATTTTAATAAATAATTTGGAGTAAAAGGTCTTGTAAAAGTAATAAAAATCCTATGCTGATATTTTTTTATAATGAAATCATACACAAAGAAAAGCAGTATGTTTCATCAGAGTATTTTTAAAAAAAAAATTCTTAGTGAAAAAAATAACTTTATGATCTGTGCATTTGAGAATAGTTTTCATCTTTCATTTAAGACAGCATTAGGTTTATAAATGTCTCCAGAAGGAGTGACAATAACCTTTCTAGGTTTACTCTTCTCAGACTCTGCTCAGTTTAAGTAGTACAATTCTCTTATGACCAAAAAACCCAGAAAAACCTAAGTAAACCACCCAACACAAAGAATACTTGAATTTTTTCACAAAAGTGCAGAGTAAATTAAAGAGAAGAAAAAGTCAGGGATGGCTTTTTTTTCTCCTATGGAACAGAAATATCTCCAGTGGCAAAAAATTAGGGTGAAAATATTATCCATTTTGTTGTAATTATATTAATCTATTTTTTTCAGTTTGTGGGATCTTTTAAAAGGAAAAAGTAAAATTACTATATAGTAAGAACTATGTATAAACCAGAAATTTACAGCCACAATATACCTTTTAAATCCTTTGTAAGAAGTAATATCAGAATGGTTTTATGGGTGGCTTTGGATCTGTTTCAGCTCTGTGACTTCAGCTTGTGTCTTCTGATTCATGAATGAACATATTTATTAATCCAATTATAGATCATGGAGAGCTGCAGCTCAGCAGCTCCAAAGAAATTTATTTTCTCCCTGCAGATATGTAGGTATGAGAAAAATATATATAATGTTCATACGGATCTATAGTGGATTATGCAGAATTATTGCTCTGTAAGAGAAGCGTGATAGCAATAGATTTTTCACGTTCTGAATATTACGAGTTTCTTTGTCCCCTCAATTTTTTTCCTGTAGTTCAAGTCCCATTAGAATCTTCTTATACTTTGTCAAAAGCTTCCCCTTGTCCATGACTACCTTTTGTTTATTCCACATTTATTTTTCTATGTAACATGTAGTAAGAAAATGCTTTTTTGTTGAATTACACAAAATGCAGTTTTAGTCAACATGTAAGAAGATAATTTTTTTATAAAGGAAGTTTTTATCTTGGTAATTTTAATCCTTTATGATAAGTATTCATTCTTTTAAAAAAGTCATTTCTTGACATCACTGAATAATGCCTGTGACTATAATATTCTCTGACCTTGGAAACCTGTCATGCCCACTAAAAATGTTACCACAGTCCTGTAAAAGGCCAGCTCCTTAGACAGGTCAAATATATCACCTTGAAAGTCTGATTTGAAATAAATAAATAGCCAAGCCTTATTAAGTCAACAATTCAAATTTTTAAGAGCTGTTTTTCAGCTTTACAAAATCCAAAGAGATTTCAAATCCTGATGATCTATGGATTCCCTGTTTTTTCAAAAATTTTGGTTCAGATGTTAAGTTCTATTTTCCCAAGAATATCAAGTCATAAATGCCTCTTTCAGTATTATCAGACTGACACCTTTTTGGTTTGTTGCAGTTGGATATTCTTTGATCATGAAGTCTCTTATTGCATTATTAAACAAAAGTACTGGAGCCCTGAGGTAGGGACATGGGAAATTGAACTGAAAGCAGTTTCCGTAAACTCCTACTTGATTAAGCTATTTCTGAACAATTTGTTAAAGCCCATTAAATGGAAACATTTGGGGATCACACACTTGTGTGATGTCTGACTTGGCTAATTGTGTCTTCAGGCCTCAAAGACTTAGCTCAGTGCAAGTGTGGTGCACCTCTGATGAGCAGCTTGAAAGCAAAAGTGTAGAAAAAGAAATTCTCACTCTCTCCCTGCCATGTCCTTTACTCCCAGACTTCTTAATGTGTATCAGTCAGGGACAAGTTGTCTCTCCAAGACTTTGTGTGTCCAAGAGGTCTCAACCAGCATTTTGGGATGAATGCACCTGTCAATTTGATACTCACAGCTATCTTATCAAAAACCAGTCATGCATGCATAAATCAAATGCAGAACAATGGCAATATTTTTAATTCACAACAAGAACCCATAGGCTTTTGTTGCAGTTAAAGAAAAATAATTTTTAGGTATTTCATTACTATTTGTCTTTAATATAAATCAGGGAAATACAGATATCAAAGTTCACAGAATGTGTATGTATTTGTGTGTATTAGATATTGGATAAAGTGTTGTATCTGCTAAAATTAAAAATAAACCCAAAAAACCCAGCACGGTCTTAATACAGTCAACTTCAAAAAATACTGGTATCTCTATGAGACAACCATATGTTTTCATGTAGCTAAAAAAAAATCTCATCATTTTAGTTGGTTTTGCAACAGACACTTTGGCACTGACAAACATGCAGGCTTAAGAGGGAATTGAAAAAATCCAGGCTGAGGTGTCAGAAAATAATTGCTTCATAAAACTAAAGTTTATTTCTCAGAGGTCCCAGCTTTTCTTAAAAACAGACCTATCCTTGCTAGCTACAGAGGACTTCATCTTTTAAGTTTTGCTTTATGTACAAATAGAGGTGTTCTGCAGATTATGCCTTTCACCTGTGAGAGAGTATAAAAAAGTGGGGAAAAAAATAAAGGCAATGTGTTTGCCCTAAAGAATTCATGGGTAAGACTAAAAATCTTTACACTGAATTAATGTGAGAAGCTAGCTTGTTAGTATATATAGATTTATGGTTTGTATTACAATAATCAAAAATTTTGTCAAAAGCCATGAGGAAAATAAATAAGAAAAAGTACAATAGATGTTATATTATTTGAGTTATTTAAGAAACACTGTGAACATTTAAGGTCAGTTACCAATGTATGTAAATGTGTCCTGGAGTGCTGATTCACCAACTATGTGTTTTGGTACCTTTGTTTGTTTTATGTTTTAGGGAATTTTATTTTATTTTATTTTATTTTATTTTATTTTATTTTATTTTATTTTATTTTATTTTATTTTATTTTATTTTATTTTATTTTATTTTATTTATTTTATTTTATTGTTTCTATGTACAGGATGTGACTTAGCTCTTCATAGGAAGAGATTTTTATTTGAGCTAGTTGACATTTGGTAGCAGTGAGTATATTCAACTTCTCCAGGGAATTAATGACTGGGTTGATGCATCAGCTTAACCTGTAGTGAACCATTTCAAATTGCTCTTCTACAACTCTAAATTTAATTTCTGAAATTTAGTGAACATTGCCTGAAGTTTCAATCTTCTTTCACACTTTTTTTTTTATAGGAAAGGCAGTTTTAAACTTTGCATGTATCAAAGATAGCAAGTGTCATATCAGAACATTATTTTTGCCAGTTAGATTTTGAGGACTTCACTAATCAAAAAGGCACCTAAAATTGACTGGGGACAAGTGTGATTTGAAAGTGAACTAATAATATTGTCTGATTACAGACATTTTGATTACAGTCCTTAAATGAATAGTGTACATGAACCTGAATATTCCTAAATCAGCAAACTTGAAATTAGCAGTTATTTTAAAAATGTTTCTTCCATTATTTAAGTTAGGCTTTCAAAATTCTTGAAAACCATTTTCTCTGAAATTAATAGGTGTAAAACTGTGCAAAACAGCCTTGAACTGCACATAAACAAAACCAAAATTAAGTAAATCATGACAGAACCAGCAGGTAAGCAGTTCTCTAGAAAAGGAGGTTTAACTCAGCAGTAGGAAGAGTGACACTGGCAACAAACAAGATAAGACTCCCCAAACTAATTTTTGCCCTATATTTTGAAACAGAGGCAGATGGAGCAAGAATCTTTGCTCCAGGTTTACTGGTCAGAGGATTGATTCTATTTTTATCAAACAATACAATGAAATTATGATGACAGTAAATAATTGAATCACACAATAAATCTGTGGGAGATTAATTTAAATGTAGCAAAGGATAAATCTGGCTGTTTTGAGGCAAAAATATTTTTTCATTTATATCTAAGAGTGTACTGCAGGTAACTATCTCTAATTAACACCTCACATCAAACATGGACAAGATGGCACACATACAACCATTTGGGACCAGTGTTAGATCCTCAGAAAAAGCTTTCTATCCTGGCAAGTAATTATAGAGGTGAAGAGAGTGGGAAAAACACTTATACTGAAATTAGCCACACCAGTGAAGCCTTTGCAATTGAATCAGCAATCGAGAAAAAAAACCATAGATGGACTAGAAAAATGAACAATTTGTTTTCTAGTCATAAAGCTGACAATCAGAGGACTAGATGATCTGCAGAGTATTTAATTGCTTTTGTGGTGAGCATCTATCGCACATTAGTGCTGTTACGGATGTTGCTTAGGGTTTCATTTTAGTGAAATCACATAGCTGCACTTGTATGAGTTGTACTGAAATAGATGACATTACTCACCTGACTAAGCTTAGCAATATTTTACCCATTAGCTCTTAATTTGTGGGTTAAATTTCTTTTCATAAATAGTTTATAGGCATCATGTTGCTTCTTGCACATTCATTTCTTTTTTCAGAAATGATCCTTGAGTGTTGGTTTATACTGAAAGCAAGTGGCCATTATAATTATTATTTGCCTTCATGAAAACGTCTAAGTAGCACTAATTCTGGTTTCCATGGTTAGAGGTTGTTAATAAATTGTAAACATGAGAACTGACCTTGGGGAAAAATGATGGCTGTGATGTATATAAAAAATTATGGATATTTTGAAAATAATTTTGAGCCACTTATGATTATCATTTCTGTAGGTAGTGTGAAAGAGCTGATTTTAAGATTGGATTAATTTTTTCTCTTACATGCATATTTTCTTTAATAATCAAATTTAATTTCTAGCATTATGAGTCAAGGTCCACTAACTGATTTTTAGTTCTATGCCTCTGTGGTTTGGTTATTTTCTTAACGAGACTATAGTTTCTCCTAAAATAAAATATATCATAACTGACTGTGCTCTAGTGTAAATAAAATAACTATTTCTGTGTCTTCATTATGCACACAGACCCATTCTATATGATCCTCTTTAGTATGTTTTCTCATTAAGTTGCAGAGAATACCTAGTTGGGCAGGAGTGTTGATCTGCTGTACACTGGGAATGGTCTACAGAGGGATATGGACAGGCTGGATCAGTGGGCTGAGGACAACTGTATGAGCTATAATGAGGTGAAATGTGGGGTCCTGCACTTGGACCCCAATGATCTTATGCAGCACCACAGACTAGGGAAGTATGGCTTGAGGGTTGTTCAATGGAAAAAAACTTGGGGTGCTGGTCAACAGCCAGTTGGATATGAGCCAGTGTGTGCCCAGGTGGCCAAGAAGGCCAGTGGCATCTTAGTCTGTATCAAGAATTGTGTGGCCAGCTGGACCAGGGCAGTGATTGTCCCTCTGTACTCAGCACTGGTGAGGTTATGCCTCAAGTATTTTGTCCAGTTTTGAGTCCCGCACTTCAGAAAGGACATTGATGTGCTGGAGCATGTCCAGAGAAGGGCAACGAAGCTGGTGAAGGATGTAAAGAGTATCACAGAATCATAGAATATTGTGATTTGTAAGGGGCCACAGGGATCAAGTCCAAATCCTAGCCCTTTACAGGGCAGCCCCAACAATCCCACTATGTGCCTGAGAATATTGTCCAAACAATTGAACTCTGTCAATCTTGGTTCTGTGACCACTTCCCTGGGAAATTCTTTCCAGCACCCAACCACCCTGCATGTGAAGAACCTTTTCCTAACATCATGACTTAACTTACCCTGACCGAGCTTCATGTTGTCCCCTTGGGTTCTGTCACTGCTCACCAGAGAAAGAAGTGCTTGTCCTTCTGCTTCCTCTCATAAGGAAGTTGGATATCTCCAGGTCCCCACCATCCCTTCTACAACTTCATCACTGTGCAATTCATGTACTTCTCATTAAATTTCTCATCTTTCTTCTGTCCTGTGAGGAGTAGCTGAGGGGGTGGATCTGTGAGCCTGGAGAAGAGGAGGCTCAGAGAAGACCTTTCTGCTCTACAATTGCCTGAAAAGAAGGTTGTAACAAGGTGGGAATCAGTATCTTCTGCCATGTCTTATGTGAAAGGATGAGAAAAAGTCTTAAATTGCACCAGCAAAGTTCTGATTAGATGTTAGAAAAAAATATTTCACTGAAAGAGTGGATAAGCATTGGAATAAATTGCTCAAGGAGGTGTGCAGTCACTGTCTCTGGAAGTGTTCCAGAGGTGTCTGGATGTGGCACTTGGGGATAGGTTTAGGGGTGATTATGGTGGTGATGGGTCAGTGGTTGGATAGATGAACTTGAAGATCTCTTCCAGCCTTGATGATTCTCTGATTATGCGCTTATGTCCTGCAGAATAACAGAATAATGACTTTGTCTGTGTTGTACAGTAACCTGTAGCACCAACCTTATCTTCCATTTAAGTAGGTATTGCATAAATATTTCCAAAACTTCCATAAAGTATACTATGCTCACATGCAAGAATCACAGTCTTTTACTTCAAACTCTTAGTTCCTTTATTGAGACATGGTCTAAATGAGAGGACTAGTCCTACTTACTTAAGTGGTACCACAGTCCAATGTGCAGGATGTGTGTCCTGTGGTTGCTGAGATAACAGCAAACCAAGTGACTAAATTTGTTTTTTTTTTCATGAAGAAAAAAGGTGTTCCAGGAACAGATAAGCAGAATGTTGAATTTTCCATCTGATTGTGAAGCTAGTTTTGAATACCTAATAACAGACTCTATAACTTAGTGCTGGTGTGTTTGATCAAATGTTTCTTTACGTTGCTAAAGATATAAAGCTATACTGCTTTCCAAAGGATTTTACATAATTTGTTTTTAACTCCTGAAATGATTATTCCTTTCACTGGCTGTTTACTTCCATTTACCAGTCATTTTGGTAGCTTGGCTCATTTAGTTTATGTAATGGCACTTGTTTATCCACGACAACTCATGTTATTAATCTCAGATATAAAATGCACCATTATGAAAAAAAATCTGCCAAAAAGCAGGAGCTGTAATCAAATACTTCATACAAAAATGAGTTATGTCTCTGAATACCATAAAAATGTTCCATATTTCAGTACCCAAACCACCTTAGAATTTATCGTTCATGCTGTTTTCTCATGTACTGTGGACACCAAATTATTAGCTAACAGAAATCTTTTACATATCAAAAACATGTTCTGACTGGTAAGACAATTTAACCACACTATTGAAAAAAAAACAAAACTGCAACCAACCAAACGAACAAGACCCCCTCCTCAAAAAACCCAAACAAATGAACAAACAAATAAACAAAAAACTCCCAACTCCCAACCAACCAAAAAGACTCACCAGCATTTATTTTCATGTGTTGGTAGACTATATGAAATTCATACTTTCCATAGCCAACTTGGCACTTGTTAATTCCTTTATGAATAAATTCTGTAGCTTTTGCACAGTGAACACATATGACATACACATTATCATTTTTTCAAAAGAAAATACTCTGTGATTTTGGGACTGTCTTTTCCCAGAACATGCAGTGCCTTACTGGATATCTCCCTTGCATTGTTCCAGATTTGGTGGATCTAATATACTGAATTACAGCCATTTTCTTATCATTGCAGGAGTGAAATGTGCACAACTGGTAATAGTATACATTCCAATGGACATGTCTTTTGAATGGAAACCTTTATTTTCAATTCTGCTTGATTTTAAGCACCCTGTTTTTCTTCATGTCATTAATATAATATCAGGATGAGTCCTTGATGCTTCTTAGTGTAACACATGTTATATATATATATATATATATATGAATATGTATATATATATATGAGTCTATGTGTGTAAATACATGCAAAGCAGAGGTCTAGATTTTTGTAAAATACCATGAGTTCCACCCATGAGAAAAAAGCTGTATCTGAACTCAAGGTAAAGAGAGAAAATGTGCAATCTGACTGCTGAAGAAAATGTCCAGGCTGCCTTGCTGCAAGGCATTTAGAGTCACGGGATCCTAGAACAGTTTGAGTTGGAAGACGTCTTAAAGATAATCTAGCTCCAACCAGTCTGCTCCAGGCAAGGATGTGTCCCACTAGATCATGTTGCTCAAAGCGAATCTAGATTTGAACACTTCCATGGATGGGGAACACAGAGATTGTCTGGGCAGCATGTTCCAGTACCTCACCACCCTCACAGTAAAGAATTTCTGCCTATTATCTAATCTATACTCTCTTTCAGTTTGAACCCATTCTCCCTTGTCCCATTACTACACAACCTTATAAAATGTCCTTCTCTTGCTTTCTTGTAGGCCCCCTTTAAGTACTGAAAGGCTGCTCTAAGGTCTTGCAGCCTTCTCTCCTTCAGACTGAGCAGCCCCAGCTCCCTCAGGCTGCCTCAATAGAAGAGGTGATCAAGCCCACTGAATATCTTTTTGACCCTTCTCTGGATTTATTGGCTTTTTTATGCTGGGGGCCCCAGAGCTGTACACACTTCTTTAGATGGGGTCTCCTTAGAGTGCAGTGGAGGAGGAAAATCAGCTCCCTAAGCCTGCTGGTACGAGTACCTTCATAAACAATGGCATAGAACGTAGAAGTGTACTGAGAAGAACTTTATTTTTTTTTTTAATCAAAAGACCTGACCATACTGCTTGTGAAAGAATTACAGAAACACAAAATGTTCTGAGTTAGAAGGGATCCACAAAGATCAATGAGTCCAGCTCCTGGCCATGCACAGGACCATCCTCAATGCCTCTGAGTTCCTGCTGATACAAATCTTAATTGGAAAATATTTTCATGAAGTCATGAAACAATAGTAGTTAAGAGCATCAGTAAAATAAAGGCATCCTGTTTAACTAATGTCAGCTGAAGCTTCATTAATACTCATGAGAATGTTTTTTTTTGCCAGAGCTAGAGCTGTACATAGTTCAACCTTTCTATTGTTGGGTTTTTTTATTTACATTTCAACTGTTATTTAAAAAAAGATCCTGGATTATGTTTGTATTTTTTAGGTATGATTAGTGACTTTAACTTAAGTCTACCCTCCATTTAACTATCACTCCAGTCCTGTCATCAACAAAACTGTGAGTTTTGGGGGAAATCCATGACCAGATTAAACTGTTGGCAGCTCTGACAAGGCAACATTGTTAATGTTGCCATGGCAGAAATTCCACATAATTTAGTACTAAAGGCCTTTGTTGTTTTGGTGTTTCTTGCTTTTATGCATTGCCTGAGTCCTGTGTACGCAGAGATAACATTCACATGTATCGCATTGCAACTCTTGCTTTACTTTGGATTTATAAATGATTCACAACTAATTCAATCGCTCTGTATGTCTTCAAAAGTATGGTACTCTATGAATAACCAAGTCCCTGGAGTAGGTGGAAAAATATTGCACTTACATTTGAAATAACTCAGTATTTCACAAGTGAGGATGATGATGGAGTTATATGTTCTAGAGTATAAGAATATGATAGTCATATAGTCATTTGAATAAATAATAAATCCGCTTCCACTATATTAACAAATGAATCAATTTAAAATGTAAGTTGAACAACAATAAGGGCTCAGGAGGGATAAGACAAAGCAGAAAATAAAGCCAGAGCTAAGGCAGCAACAAAAGACAGAAAAGCAATGAGCTCCAAAGGAAAAAGATGGAAAAACCCTAAGTGTCATATCCCAGTGTGGCCCTGTTCATGGTTATGCATAATGAATCATGTTTATGGGTATTTAGAGCACTGAAGAATTGTCCATAGGTCTGACATAAGGAGGCAGAAGTTACTGTAGGTCGTGGAAGTTACTGGCACCCAGACACTTCTCTGCAAAATATGACTGACTAGTCACATATCAAGGTTAACAGTTCTTTGCAAGCATGTATAAGATAAATAAAATAAGTTGTGTTTAGCTACTGTTAGTATTAAATTTTCACAGAATATAAATCTGTGTTCAAAATGGAACAAATACTGTATATATATATGTGGAAAATCCTTTCTTTCTGTAAACATAAGGGTCAATTTTAAAATTGTCAGACAAAAAATAAACATCTCAAGGAATAAATATATGAAGAGGTTAATATTCTTTTGATGATGAAATAAACCTTTCAAAGGCAAATCATCTTTTATAAGATTATGATACCTTCTTTGCCATTAGACTAATTATTTGAGAGTTTACCAAACTCAATGAGCTCCTAAAAATTAAACAGCTTCTGGCTGAATCTTTCCAATCCACATTTTTAATTCTTTATTCATTTTTACTGTGAAGTTTTGACCCACTTTCATTTGAGTAAGTCTTTGTTATGGTTCAGTTATAAGAGATGTAACAAAGTGACCAGATTAGAGAATTAGAAGGGAAGTGTAAAACCATCTCTCCACTGCCAAAGCGTTTGTGCTAGCATCAGAAATTCTAACTTTATGTTTGCAATAATTAGTGGTGCAGCTGTTAGTAAAGTCAAATTAGTTACAACTTTGGAAATTTCATTCTGTGTTGTAGAAAAACCCCAGTATTGTGATAGTGGTGTCTCTGGTTTTTCTTTAGGGTTAAGATTAACTGATTTCCATTCCTCACATGGGTGCCATAAATTAACCTCAGCATGTAATCCTTGCTTCATTTACTCAGGTGATTTTGACTCTTTGCAGCCCGGGAAACATTAACCATCCTCTTGGCATCCCACTGCTTTAATTTCAGGATTTCAATTTTGGCTTATTTATGTCCAGATTTTGACATCTTAGTAGCTGCACAGGGTACCATTTTAGCAGAAGTTTGCTGACCTTGACAATTATTTGTATTTTCAATTTTAATTAAGGGTCATATGCTACTTCCTTGTCATCAGATGCCAATGCAAAGAATATGTCTTGCTTTTTATCAGAAAAATGATCAGAAAAATTTATCAGATTCACTCACTGTCTCTCACCTTCTTCACCCAACATGAAAGATCTGAGTCACAAGATCTTAGTTTGAGAATGTTACAGGTTCTACATCCTGCAGTTCTTTCACTATTATTCTTTCACGTACATTCCAAAGCTTTATCTGAAGCTTTCTAAATTGGTCATGGTCATCAACAAGCAGCAGCTCTGCCTGCAGACTTTTTAAATTTTCCTCATTTAACTGAAAGTTCAATTCTTTCACCAAATCATGTAAAAGTAGTATTATTTAATTTTCGAGTTTCTGGGTAACCAATTGCTCTTTATCCCAATTTTCTTATGCCAACTCCCTTCCAGAGGAGGAGTGGAATTAGTTGACCCTCTGCCTCAGCTAGAGCATAGACTAACAAATTTTCAAGGAAGCACAACAAAGTATTTTCTTTACTACACTGGCCATCTAGAATAGCCATTTTCCCAGAAATTCACACAGAGGGAGCTACACAACCCACACACAAATTCCCTCAGAGGAAATTTGTCACAAAATTTTCAAAAGTTAACACAACCTCCTCAGAACAAGGAAATGGCAAAGATTCCAAATGTTAATACAGAAGAACAGCATTCCAGTTCTGACACCAAAATTATGTTATGATCCAATTATAAGAAATGATTCTGCTCAAATTAAGGTGCAAACAGGACTATGTGCCAAAGTCAATAGTAAAGATTTTTTTAACAGGAAATGTGAGGTAGAGAGAGAGAAAGAAATAGGAAGAGAGAACATGGGAGAAAAAGAGTCAGAGGAGAGATTAAGGAAAAGATATTACTATCACATGTATTCCTGTGGTATCCTGCTGGTCTTTCTTTGCCTTGGTCTTTGGTGTTGGCATCCCAGGTTGTTCTTATGGAGGCACCACTTTTGTACAGTCCACATCCTGGGTACTCATGGGGTGTAGATGTTTTCCTCATAATTTGAAATGGCATATGCATAAACACTTAATCCCTTCCCCCCTGTTTTCCATGGTGGGAATTTTTGTCCAGATGCTAAGCAAATCTTTGTCTCAGTTAGGCCTGGAATTAGCTACTTCCTGCTGTGCCATCTGCACCTACCTCAAGTTCTGTTCTGGTAGCTTATCTCATGGGCACCGCGTTTTGAGACTGTAACTGCATTATTTAAGTCTTCACAGTCTTAAATTACTTCAGCTGAAAAGACAATAGGTTTACTGTGATGCCCATCATATTAATTTCAAGCCTATATATGAAGTAGAGACATTATTATCAAGCATTTATCTGTCATAATTGTGCCTATGTGCCAGTGCACTTATTTTAAAAAATATTTTATATTGGTTTGTAGGTTTCCCTGTCCTGAAAAAAAACTTCATATAAATCTCTACTAGTTCGCCCCCTTTTTTCTCTATGAAATTAATTTCTTCACATTCAGCTGCAGTCACACTTCTGAGTGCAATGCAATATAGCATTAGGTGACAGTTTCAGCACTAAGAGCCAGTTCCTGCGGGGAGAAGGCTGCTGGTGTTTCTCTCCTTGTTATCTCCTTCACTGTTAGTGACCTTTGCTATTTTGACAAGTGCACAAGCATAGCCTTGTAACCTAGGGAGTATTAAGGTACAGCTGTAACAGGCTTACAGGATTTATGTTAAACTAACAACACAGACTTCAAACACACTGGTCTTGACCAGCTTGGAGCTGTGTTTTAGCTTGTAATAGCAATGATCAAATGACAGGTGATTATTACACCCTTAGTTTTAGCTTTTGCTTACTTCTGTTTAGTTTCATGGTGAAATGTCATATTATATATCTTTTGTAATGAAGTGACAGTAATAGCAAGTATTTCCTATTTGTAGACTGTCTGTGACCCTAAATAACACTACAATATTGTCAAGTACAGGCATGGGGTGATTGGAGGAACTTCAAATGTATGGGCACCAGAGAGTATTGGAAGCCCAAGGACCTCACCAATGGGCATTCTTAGTCATCAAAGAGATGCATCACTAAGAACTGTGTAAAACCAATTTAAAGATCACAAGGAAATTTTTAAAAATCCACAACCCATGCCTCCAAGTATGAAAATACACCACACACTGTAAATTCAGATATAATACAGATTTGCAAACCCAAAAAACAGCAAGTTATAGAGCACATTAGCAAGCGTATGAAAGTGACTCCCAGCAATGCTAAAATGGGGAAGAAGATACTATTGACATGATACACCTCTGGTGAATGAACTCGGAATTTTCACAGTTCACTGTACTCCCTTCCCAGACCATCAATTTTAAGACCCCAAAAGACAGTGGAACAATGAGCATAACAACAGAGAAAATTACAAAGGGGTTTAATATCTTTTTATGTATTTTGAAATATTTTCTAGATTTAAATGATATTAAGTGAATTAACTAATTCCAGTAAGTGTTTGCATTTCCTAGACTAAATTTTCTTGATGTTTGAAGCTTTCTATTTACCATTCCATCAATGCTGCACTTTGCTGAGTTAAAAGACCTGATTTTTCTGTGTATTTTAAACTTCTGTTTGAGTTTCTATTAAAATAGTCTCATTTGCTTTCACATTCAGACTAATTTCTCAAGTTTTCTTTAAATAGCTGTCATTCTATCTCAAAAAAAGACTGCATTTTTAGGGAACCTCTTTCATATCTTCTACCAACATTTTCTTTTCAGTGAATTTAATACTTGTTAAGACTTGCCTGGAACTCCTCCACTCTCTAACCACTATTTACTACAGATAAAATGCATTCTGTAACTTAATGTTTAGATTTTGTTACATTTTTATTTACTTTCCCATAACAATAGATGCGTAAAATATTTCCTTTTTATGGCAAATATTCAAACATGAGCAATAAAGCAATTTATGTATTTTATGTCTTTCTGTCATTACCTGTTCATAAAATATCTTACTGTATATGATGATACTGTGTACCTATATGCAATTTATACTGTGGGAGCCTAATTTTTTTTTTTTTTTTTTTTTTTAAGAACAATATAGGTTTTAGGATGTGTTCTGATGTTACATAGCAGCCACTCCCATTCCTATCAGATTACTACGCTCACTGATATATCAGGAATTTATCTTGCAAAATGTACACCCAGGGAAAAAAATAATATGGATAAAAAGTAAAACGGGAAAAAATATTTTTACATAAAGTTGGTATTTTTAATGGGCTAAAATCTCATGTTTTCCAGCTAATTATAACCATTCTCCCAATGTTACATAACCCTCTGAGACAGTTAAGTCCCCCACATGTTCTGTATGCTCTGTTCTCTTCATCTGCAAAAGAAGAGTTGTAAGCTTCTGCTTTGGTGATGGTAACCTGACCTGGGGTGACTTTATGATATTGGGTATCCCCAATTACCTGGTTTATGTTATATATTAAGTTCTGCACCTTTAAGACTGGCTTTGAGAACTAGGGAAGTTGAAATTGCTGGAGGCTGATGGGAGTTTTTTCTCCTGGCCAATAACTACCCATTTTTGAGATCTGACAGTGGTTTTGTCCATTGAAAAGTGAGATCAACTTGTGAACACCACCTTAAGACCTAAGTCCAGGACTTTCTCTCTCTCTTTGGTTTCCGGCTTCTGAAGAGGTAACAGGGCTCCGGGTCAGCCTCCCGGTCCCACCACCAGGCTGGACAAGGCCGTGGAGTGCGGGTGGGTGGGGAAAGCAGGCCCGGCTGGGCCAGGCCGGTCCCTGGCTCGGCTGCAGTTTCTGCCACTGAACTGAAACCTGACACCGTGAACACCGGCAGCTTGAACAAGACTTTTACTACCCAGATGAGACTTGCAGATTAATCCTTTTTTTCCAGAGAGAGAAGAAGAGAGAGAGGGTGATCAACATGTAAAGAGACACCATAAACTATCAAAGACAGTGAAGAAAGGAATTAAGTTTCAGATGGGGAGAGAAATAAGGAGATGCTTTAATAAGCTGAAATATTCTTTTGCTAAAACTTTGGAAATGGACAATAGTGTTCTGAAAAACTCCTCTAATTCATGAAAGAGTATTTTGGGGGGAATAGAGTATTTCAGTGTGTAGATTTAAGCAAATTGTGAAGTAGTTGTGATCTTACGTGATGCTGGAACAGAAACGGAGACATGAGAGTTGTTGAAAATTTGTAGCCTTAAAAGGCAAAGAGAAAACTTCTGTTTCCAGAGATGCTCACAGGGACAGATGAAGAGAACTTTGGCCTTTGAATAACAATGACATCCCTAGACTCATTGACCCATAACACACCTCAGAGTGATGTGAAATGGGAGGAGAAAACTGATGGCAGAATTTCCGGACAGCTGGCATTAGAGAAATAGAAAGCCATGAAGAAAATGGTTTTCTTGTGAAAGAAACATCATAGATTAGCGGAGGAGGACTTCTTTTTCTCTACAAAGACTGATGAAAGGACTATAGCAAAATTGAGACTGTTTTAACCACCAAAGTTTTTTTGTCTCTATGTTGTCATGTGAACAAGGGAATAGTTGGGTAGTGGGGGAAAAAAGGGTTTCTGGAAGTTTTTTTCTGGTTTCTTATTCTTGTAGTTCTTGTTAATAAACTTTTTTTGTTCTATTTAAGTTTTAAGCCTGTTTTGCTCTTGTTCTAATCCGTATCTCACAGCAAGAAATAAGTAAGTTTTCTAGTGATTTTTAGTTACGGCTTTAA